>NC_083224.1:327110-654220 GCF_032191835.1 Heteronotia binoei
AGAAGAATATGCATGGGTTGACACGTGGGGAACATGTAACCCTCTAACAAAAGACTATACCTTCTTTTCACATAGACACTGCTCATGGTCGCGTATTGACATGTGTTGGATGTTGGCAGGATTAATGAGAAACTTGGAAGAAATTGAGATATTACCCAACACGTTTGCAGATCATAATCCAATAAGGTTAGGATTGAAAGGAAGAAAAAAGGAATATTCATGGAAGATGAACCCTATGTTAATGGGAAATAAACAGTTCGTGGACTATGCTGAGCGAGAAATGAAATGGTTTTTTGAAACTGTCAAAATGGTATGTCCCCAAAAATAGTTTGGGAAGCGAGCAAAGCTTTTTATAGGGGCTTGGTTATAAAACATAATGCCATCCAAAATAGGGAAAAAAGCAAAAGGGTGAAAGAATTGACAAGCATGTTGAATCATAGAGAAAAACAATTAAAGGAGAAGCCTAACATGAAAGAGATCAAAAATGAAATAAGAATGTTACAACACAAAATACATGTGATATATTTGGATGAAATGGAAAAGAAAATGAGGTTTGCAAGGCAACATTTTTTTGAAAATGCAAATAAACCGGGAAGGTGGCTAGCGTACAAAATTCGAAAAGAGCAGGAAAAAAGATTAATAAATGTTCTGAAAGACAAGGAAGGGAAGCAGAAATATCTTTCAAAAGACATTAAGCAGATTGTAAAGGACTATTACACACACTTATACAGTAGAACTGAAATTGATGAGTCTAAACAAAAAGAATATCTACTATCTAGAGGTCTGCCAACTTTAAAAGAAGAACAGAAAAAAGTGTTAAATAATCCAATAACGATGCAAGAAATTGAGGAAGCATGGAATAAACAAAAAAAGAAAAAAGCGGCAGGCCCAGATGGCCTATCGGCTGAATATTATATTACTTTTAAAGCATGTCTATCACTTCCATTTAAACATCTGATGGAATATATTTGGGCAAAAGCGGACTTACCAGAGACATGGCAACATGCAAGTATAGTTCTTATACCTAAAGAGAACACTGACTTGGAAGAAGTAAAGAATTACAGGCCTATATCACTCCTCAATGTAGATTATAAAATTTACGCAACCATCCTGGCTACTAGATTTAAAAAGATTCTGATAGATGTATTATGCCAAGACCAATCGGAATTTCTCCCTAAAAGGCAAATGAGGAACAATATGAGAATCATTTTAAATGCCTTAGAATATTATGAGACCAATCTGGATAAGCAGATGGCGCTGGTTTTACTTGATGCAGAAAACGCTTTCGATAATCTAAATTGGAATTTTATGATAGAACAACTAAAAATAATGGGCTGTGGAGATGAGTTTATAAGAATGGTACAGACCATTTATAGTAAACAAAAAGCTGAATTATGCTGAATGGTGAGCACACAGAGGAGATAAACCTACTAAAAGGTACAAGAAAAGCATGCCCTTTGTCCCCTCTGTTATTTACAGTATTTTGTCGTTAGAGGCCCTTAATATAACGATTAGGAAGAACAAGGATATTAAAGGTCTTAGAGTCAGAGGGGAGGAGTATAAAATACAAGGATATGCAGATGATGTAATATTGATTTTACAAAACCCACTGGAATATATCGATAAGGTTTTAATAGATTTAAAAGAGTTTGGTCAAGTGGCAGGTCTGAAAATAAACAAACAAAAATCTAAAATGTTAACCAAAATATGACCAACTCAATGACAAAACAATTAACAGAAAAGGTTGGTTTTCAATGTGAAAAGGTTAAGTATTTGGGAATATACTTAACCAATAAATGTAATACTATTTATGAAAATAATTATTTGAGGTTGTTGAAAGAGATAGAAATAATGTTTAAAAAATGGGGAAATCTACAGTTGTCTTTTATGGGTCGGATTGCAGTAGTAAAAATGGTTATTCTTCCAAAAATTATGTTTTTGTTTCAAACAATAAATATAACATTAAGGAAAGACTTTTTTTGCAAGACAAAACAAAACAATTTTGTACTTTATATGGCAGGCAGGAAACCTAGGATAAAACGTAAAATCTTGTGGGACAAAAAGGAAAACGGCGGACTGGGCTTGCTAGACTGAAAAACATATTATATGGCTAATGCTTTAGTTTGGTTAAGTGATTGGCTAAGATTGGAGAATAAAAGAATCTTAACAATAGAAGGACACGATCTTAAAGTAAGATGGCATGCGAATATGTGGTACGTTAGCAAAAGGCATAAGTATTTTAGTAACCATCTGATACATAATCATTGCTGACCTGTAGGAAAAAGTAAAAAAGAAAATATATACTAAGACTCCAAGATGGCTCTCCCCCAACGAAGCTTCTATACAACCACATTTGTTTACAATGTCAAAGATAGTAAGATATCAAGAGTTACTAACTGAAGGCGATACGTTAAAAACAGTCGAAGAGTTAGAGAAACAAGGTATAAAAATGGATTGGTGGTTAACAATGCAGGTTAAAGCAAAATTTAATAAGGATAAATTAATTGGCTTCAATAAAGAGAATTTTGATTTCGATAAATTGTTGATGAGTAAGGAGGATAAATTAGTAAAAAAAAAATTATAATTATCTTATGCAATTGAAATTGGAAGATGAGATTGTAAAAGAAGCAATGGTAAAATGGTCACAAAACCTGGGGGAAAATATAGACAGAGTAATGGGTGCAGTTATGGCAAACCAACTGTAAGATCACTAAGGCGGTAAATTTTAGATGTTTCACAGGTGGCATATCATGCCAGTCCAGCTAGCTAAGATGTATCCGGGTTTATCGCCAAAATGTTGGAAATGTGGTGAAAAAATTGGCATTTTCTATCATTTATGGTGGACATGCAGAAGAGCAAAAAAATATTGGATAAAAGTTTACAAACTCCTCCAAGGAATGTTGAAAAAGGCAATTCAGTTTAAGCCCGAAATTGTATTGTTAAGTTTGGTTAAGAGAGATGTGGATAAGGAAGACGTACATCTGGTAATACACATTCTCACTGCGGCGAGAATGTTATATGCAAAATATTGGAGACTAGAGAAAACTCCAAATATGGAAGAATTAATAGATAAGGTTTTACAAGCTGCAGAAGCAGATATACTTATGGCAATAGTTTATGGGAAATAAAAAAAACTGGCTAATCAAAGATGGGAGAAATTATATGCATGGATACAAAACAGAATAAAGATGAGAAAAACAAGTAAAGGGTTAAAATTTGTGAGAAATGATTAATAAAGGAGAAACTTATGGAAAAGGAATGATTGGACTGTAAGCATATTAATTATTATACTAAGTTATGAAAGAATCTACCTTCATTCTCTGTTTTAATAGAAGAAGAAGATATTGGATTTATATCCCGCCCTCCACTCCGAAGAGTCTCAGAGAGGCTCACAATCTCCTTTACCTTCCTCCCCCACAACAGACACCCTGTGAGGTGGGTGGGGCTGGAGAGGGCTCTCACAGCAGCTGCCCTTTCAAGGACAACCTCTGCCAGAGCTATGGCTGACCCAAGGCCATGCTAGCAGGTGCAAGTGGAGGAGTGGGGAATCAAACCCGGTTCTCCCAGATAAGAGTCTGCACACTTAACCACTACACCAAATTGGCTCTCACAATAATTTTGTGGTTCTTTGTGTGTAATGTAACTGAAGAATTTATAACTAATAAAATGGCTTTTTTCGGGGGGAAAAAGAAGAGCCCTGCTGGATCAGACCAGGGAGGGTCCCTTTAGTCCAGCCTCCTATCTCACACAGTGGCCAACCAGTTCTTCTGGAGGGCCAACAACAGGGCAGAGAGGTTGAGGCCTTCCCCTGAGAAGAACCACAAAGGAGCCCTGCTGGATTAGACCAGGGAGGGTCCATCTAGTCCAGCCTTCTGTCTCACACAGTGGCCAGCCAGTTCCTCTGGAGGGCCAACAACAGGGCAGAGAGGCCAAGGCCTTTCCCTGAGAACCTCAGAATAGCCCTGCATGATCAGACCAGGGAGGGTCCATCTAATCCAGCCTCCTGTCTCACACAGGGGCCAGCCAGTTCCTCTGCAGGGCCAACAACAGGGCAGAGAGGCTGAGGCCTTCATAAGAACATCAGAAGAGCCCAGCTGGGTCAGACCAGTGAGGGTCCCTCTATTCCAGCCTCCTGTCTCACACAGGGGCCAGCCAGTTCCTGTGGAGGCCAACAACAGGGCAGAGAGGCCAAGGCCTTCATGAGAACATCAGAAGAGCCCTGCTGGATCAGACCAGGGAGGGTCCACCTAGTCCAGCCTCCTGTCTCACACACGGGCCAACCAGTTCCTTTGGAGGGCCAACAGAAGGGCAGAGCAGCTGAGGGCTTCCCCTGAGAAGAACATCAGAAGAGTCCTGCTGGATCAGACCACCGAGGGTCCATCTAGTCCAGCCTCCTGCCTCACACAGTGGCCAGCCAGTTCCTCTGGAGGGCCAACAACAGGGCAGAGAGGCCGAGGCCTTCCCCTGGGAAGAACATCAGAAGAGCCCTGTTGGATCAGACATTGCTGACACACCCAGAGATTCTCAAGATCCTCACAGAGCTGAGGCACTGCTGTTGGCAGAGCAGTGGGATGATGCCCACCCCAGGGTCCAGCTGACCGGTGCTGGGGGGAGGGAGTGGATTTCTCCCACTGCTCATGGCCCCCACTGCCAGCATGACATTAAAAAGGTAAAAGTAGTCCCCTGTGGAAGCACCAGCCATTTCCGACTCTGGGGTGGTGTCGCACCACAACATTTTCACGACTGTGTACTTGTTTTACCAACCTCGGAAGGATGGAAGGCTGAATGAACCCTGAACCAGCTACCTGAACCCAGCTTCTGCCAGGATTGAACTCAGGTCGTGAGCAGAGAGCTGGTGCTGCAATACTGCAGCTTTACCACTCTGCTCCACAGGGCTCCTAGCATGACATTAGGTCAGCTAGATCTCTGATGCTAGCTTTGGCGGTGCGGTGTGGTGCGGGGGGGGGGGGGGGGGTGGGACCGTGGAACACACAGAGAGGGAGAACAAAAGGCCCTCCTTCTCCACCAGCCTCCCCCTCTGGCCTCCTGGAGCCGTCCAGCCAGGCCTGCAGGCAGCAGCCCTCAGCACCACAAGGAGAGAGAGGCAGCGCTCAGGCCCTGGAGGAGGGGGTGCCTCATGGGGCTCCCTTGCTGAGGGCATTCATGGGGGGGGGGGCGGCTCTGGTGAGCGGAACCCCACAGGAAGGGCACTTTGCATAGGAGAGCAACAGTCTCTGTTATGCTTTTCACACCTTCTAACTTTGCTCCTCTTAGAGGTTCTTGTTGGAATACAAGTTATTTACATTCCAGCCATTATAGAGTTAACTGTTTGTTTACCTGAAAGAGGAAATGATGTATTGCAGCTTAAGCTCAATTAGGGACCGAGTCTTCTAACTCAGGAAACATTTAAACATTGCATTGGGCAGACAGCACCTTAGGTGTGAAAAGCTTTGATCTTGTATGCAAGCTGAATGGCTTTTTCCTGTCAAGACTTGCAAATCATAGTCATGTAGAGACCAGACAAATTTAGCCGTGCCAGTAAGAGAAGTTGTATTTCTTTTATCCCAAGTACCGTTTCCTGATGTTTTTCTAGTAAACTTTATTTCCTTTGCTAGGCTTAAGCCTCGACTCCAATTATTGCCGCTCCACACCTCTGAATTTAAACGTATTTCCCAACAGTTCTCCTTGGCAGGACACAGACGAGAAAAGGCACTGAGACCCCGTTATTGATTGATTGATTGATTGACTGATTGATTGATTTCTGGGCTTTCTGTCCCATATGTTGACAGGGGCACTCCAATGTGGAGCACATGGAGAAACTGGCCCCAAACTGGGGCCGCTGAAAGTCTTTCCCCGCATCTCTGCACCCCCCCCCCCCCCCCCGCCCCGTGCATTGCCTCAAACGCCACCTCCAGTGGCTGGAAGGACATTCCAGTGCACCCCCTGGCTTGCAAGTGGGGGCCCAGAGGGCAGTGCCAGCCCCTCCCCTCCAACCTCCGGGGAAGGAAGGAAGGAAGGAAGGAAGGAAGGAAGGAAGGAAGGAAGGAAGGAAGGAAGGAAGGAAGGAAGGAAGGAAGGAAGGAAGGAAGGAAGGAAGGAGCCTCTGCTTGGCCTGCAGAAGGTCCCGGGTTCAGTCCCTGCAGCCTCTCCAGTGGAAAGGGCCAGGCAGGATCGGAGGGGGAAGACTTTTCTCAGACCCTGGAGAGCTTGATGGACCAAAGGGGCTTAATCAGTAGAAGGCAGCTTCGTGCATTGGGGAGGGTTTGTGGCTCAGTGGAAGAGCCTCTGCTTTGCATGCAAAAGGTCCCAGGTTCAATCCCTGGCAGCCTCTCCAGTGGAAAGCGCCAGGCAGGAGGGGATGGGAAGACCTTTCCCCACCTGAGACCCTGGAAAGCAGCTGCCAGTCTGAGCAGGCAAGACCGACCTTGAGGGACTGACTCCATGGAAGGCAGCTGTTCATGGGATCTCTGCTCCTGCCCCCCCCAGCCCCCTGACTGCCTGCCAGGCTCAGAGGCCCCTTCTCTCCCCCCCCCCCGACATCCCCAGCCCCAGGGTGGCCGAGACCCTTCGGAGAGGACAGTGTGGCCACTGGGCGTCCCCAGCATGGTGCTAACAAAGAGGAACCCTCCAGAAACAGGAGACAACTTGGGCAGTCTTAAAGTGCTTCCAGACTCAAACTGTGTTCATCCTGGGGCAGATTTTTGGGAAAAGAAATCCGTGAGGGGTGAAGCAAGAAGAACAAGACAAGACCCGGAAGAGTGCAGAGCTCTACCCCCCCCCCCCCGCACCTTCCGTTGCGGCTGCGGTTTCCTCCACCCGGTGAAAGCGGACAGGCCGGCCACAAACGGCCCAGCAGCAACGGAGTTAGGCAGGAGGAAGGCGACTGGTCAGGAAGGGAACCCCTCGGGCTTTGGTTGAAGAGAAGGATTCAGGAAGAAGGGGGGGGGGCTGCGGACTCCACCACTGTGCGCAGCAGGTGCTCTCTGTTGCTGGATCTGCATTCTCTCTCCGAGGATCCCGTTCTGCATCCAAGTCCTGTGGACTGACTAGTCCCACACTTCGTACTCCTTCAACGTCAGCGGGGAAAGCGGGCTGCAATCGGCAGATGCCAGTCAGAATTGCGGGGCTTGCGTCGCTTGGAGGCTGCGAATAGGCCAGGCGCGCTCGCAGTCGGCCGCTCTTTCGCCACCGGGGGGCGCGCCACCCTTAACAGGGAGTTGACCTTCCGGAATAGGCCAGGAGATGGCAGCAGAGCGGAACCCTCTGAGCCCAAAGCGGAATCCGGGACTGAGAACGGAACGATTTGCCGCTGGGCTCCTTTTCTTCTTCGGATCCGGCGAAACGCCGCAAAGCAGCGGAGCTCAGCAGATCTCTGCTTGGCCCCGATCGACGGGCGTCGGAGAAGGGGGAAGGCAACGCGCTAAAAGCGGAGGCGGGGGGCTGGACTCGCCAGCACTCAAGGGGCGGGGGGGGGGCGTCATCAGCCCTGTTCCCCTGGGGCTTCGGAGGCCCCCTCCTCACGATCCTCAGGTGTGGTGGGAAGAGGGAGCCGGGGGGGCCGGCGGGCGGGCGGGGGTCCTGCGAGGCCGGGCCAGGCCCGGGGGCGGCTGTGCGGGCTCGACGCCTCCTATGCAGGGCAGGTTGGGGGGGGGAGGGGCAGGAAGGAGGAGTGTCCGCCGCCCCCCGCCCCTCCCCCCGACGGACGGAGTCCAGGCCCTGAACCCTCTAGGCAGAAACAACCAAGGCAGGCAAAGGGAGAGCGGAGGGGTTGCCTGTCCGCCTGCCGCTGAAGCACAAAGAAGGCTGCAGATGTATACCCCGCCCTTTCCCCTGAATCAGAGTCCCTGGTTCACATCTCCCATATCTTCTCCCCCCATAACAGACACCCTGTGAGGTAGGAGGGGCTGAGAGGCCTCTCACAGCAGCTGCCCTTTCAAGGACAACTCCTACAAGAGCTACGGCTAACCCAAGGCCATTCCAGCAGGTGCAAGTGTAGGAGGGGGGAATCAAACTCGGTTCCCCCAGATAAGAGAGCTCTGGCTGACCCAAGGCCATTCCAGCAGCTGCAAGTGGAGGAGGGGGGAATCAAACCCGGTTCTCCCAGATAAGAGAGCTCTGGCTGACCCAAGGCCATTCCAGCTGCTGCAGGTGGGGGAGTGGGGAATCAAACCCGGTTCTCCCAGATAAGAGAGCAATGACTGACCCAAGGCCATTCCAGCAGGTGCAAGTGGAGGAGGGGGGAATCAAACCCGGTTCTCCCAGATAAGAGAGCAATGACTGACCCAAGGCCATTCCAGCAGGTGCAAGTGTAGGAGGGGGGAATCAAACTCGGTTCCCCCAGATAAGAGAGCTATGGCTGACCCAAGGCCATTCCAGCTGCTGCAGGTGGAGGAGGGGGGAATCAAACCTGGTTCTCCCAGATGAGAGAGCTCTGGCTGACCCAAGGCCATTCCAGCAGGTGCAAGTGGAGGAGTGGGGAATCAAACCCGGCTCTCCCAGATAAGAGAGCTCTGGCTGACCCAAGGGCATTCCAGCAGGTGCAAGTGGAGGAGTGGGGAATCAAACCCAGTTCTCCCAGATAAGAGAGCTCTGGCTGACCCAAGGGCATTCCAGCAGCCGCAAGTGGAGGAGTGGGGAATCAAACCCGGTTCTCCCAGATAAGAGAGCTATGGCTGACCCAAGGCCATTCCAGCAGGTGCAAGTGGAGGTGTGGGGAATCAAACCTGATTCTCCCAAATAAGAGAGCTATGGTTGACCCAAGGCCATTCCAGCAGGTGCAAGAGGAGGAGTGGGGAATCGAACCCAGTTCTCGCAGATAAGAGAGCTCTGGCTGACCCAAGGCCATTCCAGCAGCTGCAAGTGGAGGAGTGGGGAATCAAACCTGGTTCCCCCAGAGCTATGGCTGACCCAAGGCCATTCCAGCTGCTGCAGGTGGAGGAGTGGGGAATCAAACCCGGTTCTTCCAGATAAGAGAGCTATGACTGACCCAAGGCCATTCCAGCAGGTGAAAGTGGAGGAGGGGGGAATCAAACCCGGTTCTCCCAGATAAGAGAGCTCTGGCTGACCCAAGGCCATTCCAGCAGGTGCAAGTGGAGGAGTGGGGAATCAAACCCGGTTCTCCCAGATAAGAGAGCTCTGGCTGACCCAAGGGCATTCCAGCAGGTGCAAGTGGAGGAGTGGGGAATCAAACCCAGTTCTCCCAGATAAGAGAGCTCTGGCTGACCCAAGGGCATTCCAGCAGCCGCAAGTGGAGGAGTGGGGAATCAAACCCGGTTCTCCCAGATAAGAGAGCTATGGCTGACCCAAGGCCATTCCAGCAGGTGCAAGTGGAGGTGTGGGGAATCAAACCTGATTCTCCCAAATAAGAGAGCTATGGTTGACCCAAGGCCATTCCAGCAGGTGCAAGAGGAGGAGTGGGGAATCGAACCCAGTTCTCGCGGATAAGAGAGCTCTGGCTGACCCAAGGCCATTCCAGCAGCTGCAAGTGGAGGAGTGGGGAATCAAACCTGGTTCCCCCAGAGCTATGGCTGACCCAAGGCCATTCCAGCTGCTGCAGGTGGAGGAGTGGGGAATCAAACCCGGTTCTTCCAGATAAGAGAGCTATGACTGACCCAAGGCCATTCCAGCAGGTGAAAGTGGAGGAGGGGGGAATCAAACCTGGTTCTCCCAGATAAGAGAGCTCTGGCTGACCCAAGGCCATTCCAGCAGGTGCAAGTGGAGGAGGGGGAGGAATCAAACCTGGTTCTCCCATATAAGAGAGCTCTGGCTGACCAAAGGGCATTCCAGCAGGTGCAAATGGAGGAGTGGGGAATCAAACCCAGTTCTCCCAGATAAGAGAGCTCTGGCTGACCCAAGAGCATTCCAGCAGCTGCAAGTGGAAGAGTGGGGAATCAAACCCGGTTCTCCCAGATAAGAGAGCTCTGGCTGACCCAAGGCCATTCCAGCAGCTGCAAGTGGAGGAGTGGGGAATCAAACCCGGTTCTCCCAGATAAGAGAGCTCTGGCTGACCCAAGGCCATTCCAGCAGGTGCAAGTGGAGGAGTGGGGAATCAAACCCTGTTCTCCCAAATAAGAGAGCTCTGGCTGACCCAAGGCCATTCCAGGAGGTGCAAGTGGAGGAGTGGGGAATCAAACCCGGTTCTCCCAGATAAGAGAGCTCTGGCTGACCCAAGGCCATTCCAGCAGCTGCAAGTGGAGGAGTGGGGAATCAAACCCAGTTCTCCCAGATAAGAGAGCTCTGGCTGACCCAAGGCCATTCCAGCAGCTGCAAGTGGAGGAGTGGGGAATCAAACCCGGTTGTCCCAGATAAGAGAGCTCTAGCTGACCCAAGGCCATTCCAGCAGGTGCAAGTGGAGGAGTGGGGAATGAAACCCCGTTCTCCCAGATCAGAGTCTCCGCACTTCATCACTACACCAAATGGGCTCCCCTCTGCCGGGACGTAGCGGGAGGGGAGGGGAGGGGGGGCGTCCCAGCCCTCCGCCCAGGAGCGCGACAGAAGGCGCAGCGGGCGGCTGGCGGGGAGGGGGGGCGGAGGGCCCGCCAAGCGGAGAGTGAAGAGAAGGCGAAGGGGCGAGGGGGAGGCGCAGAGCCGGTGCATTCCGTGCCCTTTCCTGCCTCCAGTGTGGACGGAGACGGGGCCCTCGGAAGGTCTGCCAGGCAGAGGAAGGGGGAAGAGCCCGGCGACCCGCCTCCTCCTCTCCTCTCCAAGGCCGAAGTCCCCCCGGCCAAAGAGCCGCCCCAGGAGACGCCGCGGTTCCGCAGCAGCAGAGCGTGGAGGCAGCTGAGGCGGGCAGCAGCGCTTCAGGGAAGGTCTCTCTCTCCGTCTCCGGACTTCAGGCAGTGAAGCTGCAAGGAGGGGGGGGGGCGGCAGAGGGACACCAAGGGCGGAGGAGGGCGGGGCGGGGGCGGCGCCCTCCAGTCCTGCATCCAGCTGGAATGAAGGACCCTCCAGGGTCATCTAGTCCACCCCCCACAATGCAGGAATTCCCAAATGCCCCCAGGCAGTGACCCCGCCCCCCCCCGCGCTCCAGCCCCAAAGGAAGGGAGGGCCGCTGCGGGGGGGCGGGGAGGGAGGGGTGCAGCAGGAGGAGGACTCGGCAGTCCACGAGGGGGGGGGGGGAGGAGACGCAGACCAGGAGGCAAAGGGGAAGCGGGCAGGAGGGACCCGGAGCAGCCAGGGGACGGGGGGTGGGGGCTGAGACTGTCAGTGGTCCCTCTAGGCTGCGTTAGTGTGAGCTAGCTCACATCCCCCCCGCACCCGCCCCCGAACCTGAGGCTTCACCCTGGGACTAGGCGTTGCGGGGAAAGGAGCAGAAGGAACTGCCCCCCCCCCCTCTGTCTCTGTCTCACACACCCCTCTCTGGGAGGGGAGAGGAGAGGCAGAAACCCAGGGCGGGGCGGGGGGGGCAGCCTTTCTGGGCATGGGAGGCTCCTCCCCCACCCCCGCCGGGCTGGTCCCGACCTGCCTGTGGCAAAGCCCTTCAGCTGCTGCCGCCTCCGCCCCGGGCATGCCACAGAGGCCAAGGAGAGGCCCGGAGGCTGCTGCCCGCCCCCCGCGAAGCCAGCAGGGAGGCCTGGAGAAGGCGCGTCCCCTGAGCAAGCCCAGGAGGGTCTGCGGCGGCTGGAGGGGGGCTCCCTCCCCCCCGCCGCTGCGCTGCCCTGTGGCCCGGTTGGGGGGGAGGTCCGCTGTCCCGGAGGAGGGAGGGTGGGGTGGGGGGCTCTGGAGGGAGGGGGGCCTTCTTCTCTCGCAGGGGGGACCCCACCCACCCCGAGCGCCCCTGTGCTCCCCCTGGCCAGGAAGACGAGGGGGCGGCTGGCTGACCCGCCACCTGCCGCTTGGCCTGCCCCCCCGCTCCCCCGCCCTGCTTGCTCCGCAGCGCCCTCAGGAGAGACCCGCCGCGCACCCCCCCCCCCGCCTGCAGGACAGGCTCCTCCTCCTCCCCGCCCCCCCTCCCGGAGCCTGGAAAGGTGGCCTCGGTCATGCCCCTGAGGCCCCACCCCCCGCCCCCCCGCGCCTCCCTGGCTGAGCCGAGGCAGCCCCGAGGCACTCCCTGGAGGAAGGGAAGCACGGCAGGATCATGGCCCAAGGTCGGTCTCCGGGGGAGGCGGCCGGCTGAGCCCCCATGGCCGGGGCGGGAGGGGGGGAAGGAAGCCGCGGGCAAGGGGAGGGCTGGGGGGGCACCACCAGCAGCAGCCTGCCTTCCTTCCCACCTCCCGCCCCAGGACTGCAGCTGGCCTCGGTGGACTGGCAGAGCCCGCGGAACAACCGGCAGCACCGAACGGCAGAGATCAGCACGCAGCGGCCCATCCTGCGGCGAGGGCAGCCCTTCCACCTGCGCCTCCACTTCGTCAGCCGCGGCTACCAGCCGGGCCTCGACTCCGCTTACCTCATCGCAGAGACTGGTGAGCCGGCCGCGGGGCCACCACCACACAGGCCCTCCGCAGAGACCAGCGCCCCACCTCCAACCCCAACCCCCCAGTTACTCTCCGGCCTCTCAGGGAGGGAGGGGTCGTGGGAGCCCTGGCCGCCTCCCTACCCCCCCCCCCCGCCCCCAGTCTGGTGCAGTGGCGAAGTGTGCGGACTCTTATCTGGGAGAACCGGGTTTGATTCCCCACTCCTCCACTTGCAGCTGCTGGAATGGCCATGGGTCAGCCATAGTTCTCGCAGGAGTTGTCCTTGAAAGGGCAGCTGCTGTGAGAGTTCTCTCAGCCCCACCCACCTCACAGGATGTCTGTTGTGGGGGGAGACGATATAGGAGATTGTGAGCCGCTCTGGGACTCAGAGTGAAGGGCGGGATATGAATCCAATATCTTCTTAGATAGTTTGGTGTAGTGGCTAAGTGTGCAAACTTAGCTAAGTGTGCAGATCTGGGAGAACCGGGTTTGATTCGCCACTCCTCCACTTGCACCTGCTGGAAAGGTCCTGGAAAGTGCAGCTTCTGTCAGAGCTCTCCCAGCCCCACCCGTGTGGGGTGTCTGTTGTGGGGAAGGAAGATAAAGGAGACTGTGAGCCGCTCTGAGATCGTAGTGGAGGGTGGGGTATAAGCCCAACGTCTCCTCCCCCCACCTCTCCGCAGGTCCCCAGCCCCAGCGGCGGTTGGGCACTCGCGCCATCTTCTTGGTGGGGCTGGGGCTGCCCGAGGCGGCCAGAAGCGTGTGGAGCGGCGGCTACCTCTCCAGCGGGCCCCGGTCCACCGAGCTGGCGGTTCTGGCCCCGGCCGCGGCCCCCGTCGGGCGCTACCAGCTCAAGATCCACCTGGAGCCCTCCCAGGGCCCGGCCACCTCCTACCTCCTGGGGGAATTCCTCCTGCTCTTCAACGCCTGGTGCCCAGGTAGGGAGGGGGGCTCTCTGCACCCCCCACCCCCCTGCCTCCAGTGGAGAGCGGCCCTGGGGCCGGGTGCGGCGCTTCTCCGGCTTCCCCGCTGGCTGGAAAAGGGGGGCGGGGGGAGGGCCCGAGGGAGGGGGGCTCTCTGCACCCCCCACCCCCCTGCCTCCAGTGGAGAGCGGCCCTGAGGCCGGGCGCGGCGCTTCTCCGGCTTCCCCGCTGGCTGGGAAAGGGGGGCGGGGGAGGGTCCGGGGGAGGGGCGGCTCTCTGCACCCCCCACCCCCCCTGCCTCCAGTGGAGAGGGGCCCTGAGGCCGGGCGCGGCTTCTCCTGCTTCCCCGCTGGCTGGGAAAGGGGGGGGGGCGGCAGGGCGCCCACTCCTCCCTCCCCCCCCCCCCCCGCAGAGGACGAGGTGTTCCTGGCCAGTGAGGAGGAGCGGCAGGAATACGTCCTGAGCGAAGAGGGCCTCTTCTACCGGGGGAACAAGGACTGGATCCAGCCCTCCCCCTGGCATTACGGGCAGGTAGGCGGCGGCGGCGCCCGCAGGGGGGGGGGGAGAGGGGGGGGGAGAGAGGGAGGGGAGCGGCCTGGGGCTCCGGGATGCCCGGCGGCGGCGACTATCCTGGCAGAAGCCGCGAGGAGGGGGAGGGGGGAGGATTGGCACTCGCGGCGGGGGGGCTATCCCTGCCCTCTGGGAAGGGCGTCGGAGAGGAGCGGCGGATGTATGGGGCGGCCGAGGGGCTGGGGCGGGCAGAGCGAGGGGCGCGGGCTCCCTCCATCTACCGCGGCCCCCACGCAGGCGCCCTTGGCTCAAGGGGGGAGGCATAGCCGCTCGGCGGGGGCCCGTCTAGCTAGCCCGGCAGCGCCCCGTCTCGCCTGGGGGCCCGCCAGCTGCCCCCCCGCCCCAGACAGCCCTTCCTCTCCTCGCTCCTCAACCCGCAGCCCTCCCGCTTCTGAGAAGGGGGCGGGGCTGGGGGGCTAGATATGGGGAGAGGCGCTGCCCTGGGCCGCGATTTGCTCCACCTCCCACCCCCCCACCATGCACAGTTTTAGAAACCTCCCCCCGCCGGCTGTATATCTTTTTATAGCCAACCGCGAAAGCCCCCGCTTCTTCAGCCTCTCATCTCCCCCCCCCCCGCCCCGTTGTTCCGACGTCCTGGGCGCTTTCCTCCCCCCCCCCCCCCCGCCATGCTTCTCCCCACTGGGCTCTCGGAGGGCGCTGCCAGCCCGAACGCTGCTCTC
Organism: Heteronotia binoei; assembly: GCF_032191835.1. Classification (NCBI taxonomy): domain Eukaryota; kingdom Metazoa; phylum Chordata; class Lepidosauria; order Squamata; family Gekkonidae; genus Heteronotia; species Heteronotia binoei. The sequence continues at coordinate 341,676 of NC_083224.1, forward strand.
CGTTTCCGAGGTGGAGGCGGCGGTGCTGTAGCCGCAGGGCCCGGACCCAGCATCCCCAGGGCGCGCGCTCTTCCGTCGGAGAGGCCGAGCCAGAGAGACAGGGGGACTGGGCTGCGCAGCTGCCTCCTTCCCTCCCTCCCTCCCTCGGGGCGCTCTCGCTGGGGCAGCCAGTCCCCCGGCAGCCTAATGCCCCCCCCGCCCCCGCAGTTCGAAGAGGACGTGGTGGACATCTGCTTGGAGCTCCTCGACAGGAACTTGAGCTACCGCCGCAACCCGGCCCGGGACTGCGCCCAGCGAGGCAGCGCGCCCTACGTCAGCCGGGTGGTCAGCGCCATGGTGAGGACGAAGAGCCCCCCCACCCCTCCCCCCAGCAAGGAAGGCCTGCGGGCCGCGAAGTCGGGCTGGTGCTGGGGGGGGGGGCGGCAGGACGGGGGGCGGGACCTCCTCGGGAAACAGCAGAATGCCCCCCCCTGTGCCTCTCTCCTTTCCCTCTGGACAGCTCCCCGCGCAGAGGCCCCTGGGATGATAATGGGGGGGCCCCCTCCCTCCCTCCTCCCCCCCTGCCGCAGCCTCCTCCGGCCGGGAGCGGGTGGGCCCTTCTTCCTTCCCGGCCTCTCTGCCACGCCGCCCCCTCGCAGGTGAACAGCAACGACGACGGGGGGCTCCTGCTGGGCAAGTGGAGCGAGGACTACTCCGGGGGGGTCCGCCCCACCGCCTGGAGTGGCAGCTTGCCCATCCTCCGCCAGTGGCACCGGGCCGGCGGCGAGCCCGTCCGATACGGCCAGTGCTGGGTCTTTGCCGCCGTCTTGTGCACAGGTAGGCACCGGGGAGGGGGGGGACCCCCGGGCCAGAAGGAAGCCCCCGAGGGGGGTGGCCTGGCACCTTGCGGTTCACTGCGCTCCCCCCCCCCCAGTGATGCGGTGCCTTGGGATCCCTACTCGCGTGGTGACCAACTTCAACTCCGGCCACGACACCGACGGCAACTTGGTCATCGATGTCTTCTACGACCAGACGGGCCAGCTCCTGCCCGGCCGCAGCAAGGACAGCGTCTGGTGAGGAGAGCCGCCCCCCGCCCCCCCCCGCATCTCCTCAGCCCACTGAAAGCCCCGGGGCCCCCTACGCCCCCTCCCCCACGATGCATTGCTCTGCCTCCGGCTGCCAGTCCCCCGGTGGGGCCTGGAGATCTCCGGGGGTTACAACTGCTCCCCCCCCCCAGGAGCAGCTGCGAGGCCAACCAGACCGGCAGCAGGAGGAGAGGTCCGCTTCCGAGGGTCTCATAGGGCCCCTTCCTCAGTGCACCAAAGAGAGCTGGCTCTCCCTGAAGTTCTCGCAGGACTCGAATCTGGGTCTTCCGCAACTGGCCAAGCCGGCTACCCCCCGTTGGGAGGCTGGACTCCGTCCATGGCTTTCTACTCCTCTCCATTGGAGCCCCTCCCCTTCCAGACCCCCCTTCCCAGACTCTACCCCCCAATCCCCAGAATTTTTCTACCTGGAGTTGGCAACCCCAGTCCCACCTAACCCTCCCCCCCCCGCAATGGCTGAGGCGGAGCGGCTCCCCCCACCCCTCCCGCCACCCCCTCCCAGGACCACTCCCCCCCCCAAGAAACCGTCTCCCGGGGCTCCCTCCCTGGCAGGAACTTCCACGTGTGGGACGAGTGCTGGATGGCGCGCAGAGACCTGCCGGCGGGCTACGGGGGCTGGCAGGTGTTGGACGCCACCCCCCAGGAGCGCAGCAACGGTCAGTGCCCCAGGATCGGGGGGGGGGGCGGGCTGGGAATCCGTGGGCTCGGCTGCTCCGTCCAACCCCTTCTCCCCCCTCCCGGCTCCGGCAGGGCTGTATTGCTGCGGGCCCGCTCCGGTGGCCGCCATCCGCGCAGGCGAAGTGCAGCAGCGCTACGACGCGCCCTTCGTCTTCGCCATGGTGAACGCGGACCGCGTGGCCTGGCTGCTCTCGGGCACCGGCAAGGAGAAGCTCCACTGGGAGGGCGACGCCGTCGGCCTCCACATCAGCACCAAGGCCCTGGGCAGCCCCGAGCGCCACGACATCACCGGCACCTACAAGCCCCCCGAAGGTCTCTCCGGCTGAGCGCGCGGCGCGGCGGGGCGGGGAGGCTGGGAGGGCGCAGCGGCCGGGACCGAGGACCCCTCCTCCCCTCTCCCCCTTGAGGTGGCCCGGATCCCCCGGAAACCTGCCTGCCCAACCCCTTGGGCCGCTTGCCTGGGAAGCTCCGCTGGGCAGCGAGAGGGAGGAAGGAAGGAAGGAAGCGCCCCCCACCCCAGCCAGCCGGCCAGGCAGGGGGCGCGCCCCGGAGGAGGAGGAGGAGGAGGCGCCGGCGGCTCGGCACCTGCTGCCCGCCCCCCCCCCCCAGCCCCGCGCCAGCAGCGGCCCTACTCGCCCTCTCGTCTCTCCCCCGGGTGCAGGCTCTGCGGAGGAGCGCCAGGCGTTCCAGAGGGCTCTGGAAGCCCGGGCCGGAGCAGGGGCAAGGGCGGCGGGATCCGAGGCGAGGCTCGCCGCTGCCGCAGAGGCCGCCAGCCCGGCTCCGCTCTCCCTCCGGCTGGGGCTGCTGGAGAGCGCCGAGATCGGGCAGGACTTGCACCTGGAGCTGGTGGCGCGGAGCCTGGCGGGGGCCCCCCACGAGCTGAAGCTCAGCCTCAGCTGCCAGCCCGTGCTGCACGACGGCACCCCCCGGCCCCCCTTCTGGCAAGACACCCGCTACCTCGCCCTGCGCCCGCACCAAGGTGAGCCGCCCGCCTCCGAGTCAGGGGGACTGGGCTGGGCAGGCCAGCCGGGGCTGCGGTGCTGAGCGCAGCCGGCCTCGCTTTGCCTTGCCTTGCAGAGGAGCGGGTCTCGTGGCGCGTGGCCTACGGGCAGTACGGGCGGCACCTGGGGGAGGACGGGCAGGTGCAAGTCATCGCCATCGCCGAGGAGAACGCCGCCTGGCAGAAGGTGCTGGCCCAGAAGACCGTCACCATGGCCAGCCCCACCCTCACCCTCAGCGTAAGCCAGCCCGCCCCACCAGGGGGGAAGCTTCCTGGCCCAGACAGGCTCCTGCGGCGGCGGCCTCCCCCCCCCCGCTCCGCCCCCCAGCCTGGGGGAGGCGCGGGCTGGTCCTGCCTCGGGACAACCTTGGCCAAGGATCCTGGAGAGGGTGTTTGGGGCGGGGGGGCGGCATTTGTGAAGCTCTTGCGTTGTGCAGGGGGTCGGACTAGGTGACCTATGAAGCTGCCTTGTACTGAATCGGACCCTCCCCCCTGTCGATCTAAGTCAGTCTTGTCTCCTCAGACTGGCAGCGGCTCTCCAGGGTCTCATGCTGAGGTTTTCCACGCCTATTTGCCTGGACCCTTTTTAGTTGGAGATGCTGAGGATTGAACCTGGGACCTTCTGCTTCCCAAGCAGATGCTCTACCACTGAGCCACAGCCCCATTCATGGCTCTCCAGGGACTCAAGCTGAGGTTTTTCACGCCTACTTGCCTGGACCCTTTTTAGTTGGAGATACCTGGGACCTTCTGCTTCCCAAGCAGATGCTCTACCACTGAGCCACAGCCCCATTCATGGCTCTCCAGGGTCTCAAGCTGAGGTTTTTCACGCCTACTTGCCTGGACCCTTTTTAGTTGGAGATGCCGGGGACTGAACCTGGGACTTTCTGCTTCCCAAGCAGATGCTCTACCCCTGAGCCCCCGTCCCCTCCAACTCTACGATTCTAACGCCGCTCCTCCCACTCCCGCTCCCCCTCCCGGAGGGGGCCTGAGCGGCTCCTGGTCCCTTTGTGCAGGTCTTGGCGCCGGTGGTGGTGAGCCAGCCCTTCCCGCTCCACGTGGAGTTCGTCAACCCCCTGCCCCAGCCCGTGGACGGCTGCCTCTTGCTCGCGGAAGGCGGCGGGCTGGTGAGGGGCCAGGCCTCCATCGAGTAAGTAGGGGGCCGGCAGGGGGCGGGGCCTTCTTTCTCGGCAGCCCCCCCCCCCGCACCCTCCTGGCACAGCTGATGGTCCCATTGGGGGGGGGAGGATACCCTAAGGGGGCAGGTGGCATTTCAGAGGGAGGGGGGCATCCAGCCAAGCCTACAGGCCTCTCCTCAAACAGCCTTCAATGATCAAGACACCCCCCTAATTATTGAAGAACCACCGCTGAATCCAAATGACCCCCTTTCTTTAAGAGCCACCGCTGGTGTTTCCGAGTGCAGCGCCTCCTGCAGCCACTCCTCGCCTAGGGGCTCTCCTGGCTTTGAGCCCAGGACCTCCTGCCTGCGGGGGCGGGGGGGGGGAGGACTTCCTAGAGGGATTCTCTGGGTCTGTTCCAGCCTCAGGCTCCAGAGGGGCCTCCCTCCCACCAGCTCATCCGGATGCCCTTTTCACTTGGGCCAAGTGACTGCAGGGCTTCGGGGGGGGGGGGGCTCCTGTCCAGAAGGGCAGAGCTGGAGCCGGCACCTGGCAGTGACTCGCTTGCTTTGGCCCCACAGATTGGGTTCCCTCCAGGCCCAGGAGAAAGGCAGCATCCAGTTCCAGTTGACGCCCTACAAGAATGGGCCCCGGCAGCTCCACGTCACCCTCACAAGCAGTCACTTCCCCCCCATCAAGGGCTGGAAGTGGCTGGAGGTGGCCCCCCACCCAGGGGACAGCTAGAGGATGAAGCCCCCCCCCCATGCACTGGCACTTGGCCTTCCTCTCCTGAATAAACGCTGGCACCTTCACCCAACACTTTGTGGGCTGCCTCTTTCCACAGGTGCCCCCCCCCCCGGCACACTCCCTGCCAAGAGGGGCTCTCCGCACTGTGGCTGAGTCCTGGCCTGCACGTTGTGTGGCTGAGTGTGTGTGGCGGAAGTAGAGGGGCAGTTCTGCACAACACACATGCACATATCCCCCCTTCCTCCTGCTGCTTTGGGCCCTGGGATTCAGGGGTGCTGGGAACCACCCAAACTGCTGCCCTCCATGTAGCTGGGCACCTCCAGGACTGCGGGGCTGGGACAGCTGGGGGGGCACAAACTCTGCCTGGCTCAGGCTCCTCCTCCAAATAGCCTCCCAAACCCCTAAAAGCAGCAAGGCACAGCATGCTTTTTGCACCCCCTGCTCAGCCCACCCCAGTTCAGTCCCCCCCCCTCAACTGTGGTTGGTCACAGGGGGAAGTGAGTGCAGGGCGTGCCTCTGGTCTGGCCCCGCAGGGCTCTTCTGATGTCCTCTATGGCCTGAACTCCTCAGCCCGACATCCTGGCTTCCTACCCGGAAGGCATTGCTCCCACAAAGGTTACCTAAAGGCTCTAGGGGAAGGTGTGCCTGGAGAGGGGGGTGAGCAGGGCTACAATGCTGAGCCTCACAGGCTGAACACAGAGACAGAAACAGGCCTGCTGCCAAAGCCAGATCTGAAGAAGCAGCAGAACCAACTTCCATGCACAATAAGGTGATCCCGATGGAGACTTCCCTGCACGGTGTTTGAGGGGGAAAGTGGCAAAATGGATGTGAAGGTAGAATGCCAGTTTCAGGGGGATGGCCGCCTTGTCCAGGACTGGAGGTGAACAAGTTCTTCTCAGAGTTTTGGGGTCGAGACCAACAAGGCCCTGTCAGAAGGCAGGGGCGCCTGAAGCAGAGATGAGGATGGGCGGGGCCAGCAGTCCTTCTTTACTCATTTCTCCTCAGTGGACCGAAGGTCCCTCTCTTCTCCTCCACTTTATCCTCACAACCCCCCTGTGAGGTGGGTCGGGCTGAGGGGGTGTGGCTGGCCCCAGGTGACCCTGCAAGCTGCCCTGGAGCCCTCCTCTGACTCTACCCAGACACCCTGTTGGTGCAGCAGCGGGTGGGGGGCCTTTCAGGACCATGGGATGTGCCTGGAGACAGGCCGGAGCCCCCAGCCCTGGTGGGCAGAGACCCTCTCTGCTGCTGTGACAAACCGGAGCAGGTCACTCAGGGCAGGGCTGGCCGGAGGGGGCTGCCCTCGCCTCCAGTGGCTGGGGAGAGGCCTATTGGTGGGGAGGGGCACAACTGCCCAGCAAGGACACCCCCCCCTCTCCTGAGGCCAGGCTGCAGTGACATTTCCCCCCTGCCCTTCCTCCCAGGAGCAGCAAAGCCAGGCAAGAGAGGTTCAGAGGGGGGTTGCTATCTGGACTTCCAGGGTGCTCTCCTAGCCAAGCACCAACTGGGGCCCACCCTGCTGAGCTCCTGAGACTGGGCCAGCCAGGGCAGGGAAGCTTCTTCTACAGAAGACACATTTTTGTAGCTGTTGTCTAATTCTGCAGCCTGCCTGGAGGTTCTGTGAGAAAGAGAAGCCAGGGAGAAAGGCATCCAGCCCGCTCAGCACAGCAGCCACCCCCCCCCCCCCGGCTTCCAGCCCCTCGACTGGACTCCTTTAAGCGGTGGAAAACCAGTCCAAGTGAGATTAGTAAAAGGGAACACAGGCTGTGGCAAATCAAATGCAAGACTGTGATCAGGCAGGCAAAAAGGGACTATGAGGAGCATATTGCAAAAAACATAAAGACCAACAATAAAAATTTCTTCAAATATATTAGAAGTAGGAAACCAGCCAGGGAGGCAGTGGGGCCCTTGGATGACCATGGGGTAAAAAGATTACTGAAGGAGGATAGGGAAATGGCTGAGAAGCTAAATGGATTTTTTGCCTCCGTCTTCACTGTGGAAGACGAGAACTTTTTGCCCGCCCCAGAACCACTAATTTTGGAAGGGGTGTTGAAAGACCTGAGTCAGATTGAGGTGACAAAAGAGGAGGTCCTACAACTGATAGACAAATTAAAAACGAATAAGTCACCGGGTCTGGATGGCATACATCCGAGAGTTCTGAAAGAACTCAAAGTTGAACTTGTGGATCTTCTAACAAAAATCTGTAATCTTTCATTGAAATCTGCCTCCGTTCCTGAGGACTGGAAGGTAGCAAATGTCACCCCCATCTTTAAAAAGGGTTCCAGAGGAGACCCGGGAAATTACAGGCCAGTCAGTCTGACTTCAATACCGGGAAAGTTGGTAGAAACCATTATCAAGGACAGAATGAGTAGGCACATTGATGAACACGGGTTATTGAGGAAGACTCAGCATGGGTTCTGCAAGGGAAGATCTTGCCTCACTAACCTGTTACATTTCTTTGAGGGGGTGAACAAACATATGGACAAAGGCGACCCAATAGATGTTGTTTACCTTGACTTCCAGAAAGCTTTTGATAAAGTTCCTCATCAAAGGCTCCTTAGAAAACTTGAGAGTCATGGAGTAAAAGGACAGGTCCTCTTGTGGATCAAAAACTGGCTTAGTAATAGGAAGCAGAGAGTGAGTATAAATGGGCAGTCTTTGCAGTGGAGGACGGTAAGCAGTGGGGTGCCGCAGGGCTCGGTACTGGGTCCCATGCTCTTTAACTTGTTCATTAATGATTTAGAGTTGGGAGTGAGCAGTGAAGTGGCCAAGTTTGCGGATGACACTAAATTGTTCAGGGTGGTGAGAACCAGAGAGGATTGTGAGGAACTCCAAAGGGATCTGTTGAGGCTGGGTGAATGGGTGTCAACGTGGCAGATGCGGTTCAATGTGGCCAAGTGCAAAGTAATGCACATTGGGGCCAAGAATCCCAGCTACAAATACAAGTTGATGGGGTGTGAACTGGCAGAGACTGACCAAGAGAGAGATCTTGGGGTCGTGGTAGATAACTCACTGAAAATGTCAAGACAGTGTGCGTCTGCAATAAAAAAGGCCAACGCCATGCTGGGAATTATTAGGAAGGGAATTGAAAACAAATCAGCCAGTATAGTCCCCTGTATAAATCGATGGTACGGTCTCATTTGGAGTACTGTGTGCAGTTCTGGTCGCCGCACCTCAAAAAGGATATTATAGCATTGGAGAAAGTCCAGAGAAGGGCAACTAGAATGATTAAAGGGCTGGAGCACTTTCCCTATGAAGAAAGGTTGAAACGCTTGGGACTCTTTAGCTTGGAGAAACGTCGACTGCGGGGTGACATGATAGAGGTTTACAAGATAATGCATGGGATGGAGAAAGTAGAGAAAGAAGTACTTTTCTCCCTTTCTCACAATACAAGAACTCGTGGGCATTCGATGAAATTGCTGAGCAGAAAGGTTAAAACGGATAAAAGGAAGTACTTCTTCATCCAAAGGGTGATTAACATGTGGAATTCACTGCCACAGGAGGTGGTGGCGGCCACAAGTATAGCCACCTTCAAGAGGGGTTTAGATAAAAATATGGAGCACAGGTCCATCAGTGGCTATTAGCCACAGTGTATGTGTGTATATAAATTTTTTTGCCCACTGTGTGACACAGAGTGTTGGACTTGATGGGCCGTTGGCCTGATCCAACATGGCTTCTCTTATGTTATGTTCTTATGACTGTTCCCTCAACTCCTGATGGGGCAGAGTGGAAGAACCCACTCACAGTGCCCATGCCAGTCAACACCACCCTCCCCAGACTGGACCGGCTTGTGGCTGGAGGGAGACCAGTTGAAGAGGGCCTTGCCTTCTTGGCGGGCACCTCCTTGCTCTTCTTCAGGCCTTGGCGCAAGGGGGCATCACCAGGCCGAGGTGGGGGGGGGGAGGCATCCCCCAAGTCATCATATCCCAGGAATGCCCCCTCCTGCCTCCACAGGGGAAGGACTGGAGGGGGGGGCAGGGCAGCAGGTCTGTTCAGGGGCAGAAAAGCAGCCACCTGGCCAGCAAGGCCCTGCACCCGGAGGGCATCTCCAGCAGCAACTGTGGGACTCCAGCATTTTTAGGGGGGTGGGGGTAGAATCTGCTCTTGGGGGCTCAAAGGTCGGGCTCAGTTCTGACACCAGCAGGTGGGGGGCCAGGCTTGCAGATTTGGGGGGGGGGACTCCACACAGGACCTCTTCTCCCTTCAGTGTGATAAAACGCAGTCGCTCTCTGGCTGCAGAGACTGGCTTGGAGCCCTGGGGAGGGGCAAGCAGAGGAATGCCCAGTCCCTGCCAGCCACTCCAGAGCCAGAGCTGTTTCTTCCAAGAGTGGCGTTATCCTGATCATGTGACTGGCAAAACACAGAGCACTAAGAACAGCAGGCAGGCAGGCAGGCAGCCCTCCGGTCTGCTCTTCTGAATACACCCCATGTGCTTTGGCCATTAAAGGCATTACATTGCATTCAGTAGACCTGAAGGCCGCCTCCCTCCCGATCGGCTTTAGAAGAACACAGAGTTTAAAAGACATGTTGGTTAAAGCAGATATGCCGGAGAGGTGAGCCGGATTCCAAACCAAGAAGGCACTTCCGTTGTGGAGCTTGCAAAGTGTGCAAATATGCTTTATGCATTTCTGAATATGTTGATGATGCTACTAATGACAAAATCCAACATAAAATGTTCAGGAATTGTGCGACCAGGGGCACGATCTACTGCGTGGTCTGCCTGTGTAGCAAAACGTAGGTAGGCTGCATGTTAAGGCCAGTGAGAACAGGGATCTCTGAACAGGCCTCTCTCTTGTCACGCAGTGCAAGGGCCCCCCCTAGTGGAACACTTTAGAATGGCGGCCACGATCTGGAGCCTCTGAGATGTTTCCTTATTATACAATGGGTTACAAATAGATGAAATAGATCAGAGGGATCTTCAAAACCTTTTGCTATCGAAGGAGGTTTGTGGATCTTTAGGTTGAAATCAACAGAACCCACGGGACTCAATCAAGCCAATGATTTATCAAGTTTTCTGTAATACTGGACACTACGGCTAAGATGAATTCCTGCAGGGTTTCTTTAAATGCTATATATTGGTAACACCTGCGAGTTCCTGTAAGAATGTGTGGCTGCATAAATGAGTTGAGCAGGTGCTGGATAATCATGGAGTGATGGGTGCTTGAGTGTAGTTGGAACACTTTATTCCAGGTATGTTACTTTGCATGCTATGGTAAATATGTAAATATGTATGTAAATATATTTTTGAGATGCAATCATCATCACCCTATACAAGAACAAAGGGGAAAAGTCAGACTGCTCCAACTACCGGGGGATAACCCTGCTCTCCATCGCAGGCAAAATCCTTGCTAGAATACTCCTGAACAGACTGGTGCCCACCATTGCAGAAGAACTCCTCCCAGAGAGCCAGTGCGGCTTCAGAGCTAACAGGAGCACCACCGACATGGTATTTGTTCTCAGGCAGCTCCAAGAGAAATGCAGGGAACAGAACAAGGGTCTATATGTGACTTTTGTCGACCTTACCAAAGCTTTCGATACCGTTAGCAGGAAAGGCCTGTGGCAAATCTTGGAACGTTTAGGATGTCCCCCAAGGTTCCTCAGCATGATCATCCAGCTACACGAAGACCAGCGAGGCCAAGTCAGACACTGTAACGACCTCTCGGAGCCCTTCCCAATAGGCACAGGTGTAAAGCAAGGCTGCGTTCTCGCGCCAACTCTCTTTACGATCTTCTTTAGCATGATGCTTCAAAGAGCCATAGTAGATCTAGATGATGATGATGGTGTCTACATCCGCTATCGCACCGATGGCAGCCTGTTCAACCTGAGGCGACTAAAGGCCCACTCCAAGACAATGGAAAAACTCATCCGAGAGCTACTGTTTGCTGATGATGCTGCACTCGTCTCCCACTCGGTATCAGCTCTGCAGCATATGACGTCCTGCTTTGCAGAGGCTGCCAAGCTATTTGGCCTAGAAGTTAGTCTGAAGAAGACAGAAGTTCTCCACCAGCCTGCACCCCAGGAAGATTATCACCCTCCCTGCATCACTGTTGGTGAATCAGTTCTGAAGACAGTCCAGCAGTTCAGCTACCTGGGGTGCATCATCTCCTCAGATGCCAAGATTGACAAGGAGATTGACAACAGGCTGGCAAAGGCAAACCGTGCATTTGGCCGACTGCACAAAAGAGTGTGGAGCAACAAGCATCTGAAAAAAGGCACAAAGATCAATGTTTACAAAGCGGTTGTGATGACAACCCTCATCTACGGCTCCGTATCGTGGGTTTTATACCGTCATCACCTGCGACTCCTCGAGCGCTTTCATCAGTGCTGCCTTCGCACCATCCTCAACATCCACTGGAGTGACTTTGTGACCAACACTGAAGTCCTCAAGCGGGCGGAGGTTACCAGCATCGAGGCACTGCTGCTGAAGACGCAGCTGCGCTGGGCAGGGCATATTTCTAGGATGGAAAACCACCGCCTTCCCAAGATTGCCCTGTATGGCGAACTCTCCACCAGCCATCGAAATAGAGGGGCACCAAAGAAGAGGTACAAGGACTCTTTGAAGAAATCCCTTGGCACCTGTCACATCAACCATCACCAGTGGTCTGACCTAGCCTCAGATCGCAAAGCATGGAGACACACCATCCACCAGGCTGTCTCTTCCTTTGAGAATGCACGCATAGCTGGTCTTGAGGACAAAAGGAGATTGAGGAAGAATCGCACTGCTACAGCACCAACCCTAAATCAGACTTTTCCCTGCAGCCACTGTGGCCGGACCTGCCTGTCCCGCATCGGTCTTGTCAGCCACCAGCAAGCCTGCAGCAGACGTGGACTATTGCACCCTTCTTAAATCTTCGTTCGCGAAGCCAAGCCGAGAGAGAGAGAGATATTTTTGAGATATTATATAATGGCAGAAAGTGAGTAGGACCTAAAGAACCTCTTGTTGACGGTGAAAGAGGAAAGCACAAAAGTAGGTTTGAAACTCAACATCAAAAAAACTAAGATCATGGCATCCGGCCCCATCACTCCTTGGCAAATAGAAGGGGAAGACACGGAAGTAGTGACAGACTTCACATTTCTGGGGTCCAAGATCACTGCAGATGGCGACTGTAGCCATGAAATTAAAAGACGTTTGCTCCTCGGGAGGACAGCTATGGGGAAACTGGGCAGTAGAATAAAAAGTAGAGACATCACCCTGCCAAGAAAACTTCATATAGTCAAAGCAATGGTATTCCCAGTAGTAATGTATGGCTGTGAGAGCTGGACCATAAGGAAGGCCAAGCGCAGTAGATGCTTTTGAGCTGTGGTGCTGGAGAAGACTCTTGAGAGTCCCTTGGACTGCAAGAAGATCCAATCAGTCAGTCCGAAGGGAGATCAACCCAGACTGTTCCCTGGAAGGTCAGATGCTGAAACTGAAGCTCAAATACTTTGGCCACTCAATGAGAAGGGAGCACTCCCTGGAGAAGAAGACCCTGATGCTGGGAAAGACAGAAGCCAAAAGAAGGGAACGGCAAAAGAGGAGATGGCTGGACAGCATTACTGATGTAACAAACATGAATTTGAGCAGACTTCGGATGGTGGAAGACAGGAGGGCCTGGCGTGACTTTGTCCATGGGGTCACAAAGAGTCAGACTTGACTGTGCGACTGAACAACAAATTATATCCATAGGATCTTGATAAAGTCTTGACTGTACAGCCCTGAAATGTGGGCGTGGTTAGCTGGCAAATATGTTGAGAAGAGCATGAATTTATGATATCATTTGGACCTTACTATCCTCCATGGTCCACTGATTTCCTAAGGACAAGACGATGGAAATCTGAACAACACTCCTATGAGGACTGTCTTTGGAGGACCGTTAAGAACGGGGACTGTGTCTCTTGGAGTGGGTCTTCAAGAGACTTGTGAGTCCTCCGAGGACCATATGCAGCTTTCATACTCTTTGATGTTCACTATATATTTACTTTATTTGAATGTTTGGAGCTGCTGTTTTTTGCAGTTGCTGTTGCTTGTTGGATCTTTACTGCGCATCTCCAATACACAAGCAGAAAAGGGCAACTCAAATGATTAAAGGGTTGGAACACTTTCCCTATGAAGAAATGTTAAAACGCTTGGGGCTCTTCAGCTTGGAGAAATGTCGACTGTGGGTGACATGATAGAGATTGACAAGATTATGCATGGGATAGAGAAGGTGGAGAAAGAAGGACTTTTCTTCCTTTCTCACAATACGAGAACTCCTGGGTACTCAATGAAATTGCTGAGCAGTTGGGTTAGAACGGATGAAAGGAAGTCCTTCTTCACCCAAAGGACGAGTCACACATGGAATTCACTGCCACAGGAGGTGGAGGCGGCTACAAGCATAGACAGCTTCAAGAGGGGATTGGAAAATCATCTGGAGCAGAGCTCCATCAGTGGCTATTAGCCACAGCGTATTGTTGGAACTCTCTGTCTAGAGCTCTGTATTCTTGGTGCTTGGGGGGTAAAAGTGGCCCCACTGGTGGGTCTGATGGCACCTGGGTTTTTTTGGCCCATGTGACACAGAGTGTTGGACTGGGTGGGCCACTGGCCTGATCCAACAGGGCTTCTCTTCTGTTCTTATGTGACAGAGAGTGTTGGACTGGATGGGCCATTGACCTGATCCAACATGGCTTCTCTTCTGTTCTTATGTGACAGAGTGTTGGACTGGGTGGGCCACTGGCCTGATCCAACATGGCTTCTCCTCTGTTCTTATGTGACAGAGAGTGTTGGACTGGATGGGCCATTGGCCTGATCCAACAGGGCTTCTCTTATGTGACACAGAGTGTTGGACTGGGTGGGCCACTGGCCTGATCCAACATGGCTTCTCTTATGTTCTTCTGTGACACAGTGTTGGACTGGAGGGGTCATTGGCCTGATCCAACATGGTTTCTCTTATGTTCTTATGTGACACGGAGTGTTGGACTGGATGGGCCAATGGCCTGATCCAACATGGCTTCTCTTATGTTCTTCTGTGACACAGTGTTGGACTGGAGGGGCCATTGGCCTGATCCAACAGGGCTTCTCTTATGTGACAGAGTGTTGGACTGGGTGGGCCACTGGCCTGATCCAACATGGCTTCTCTTATGTTCTTATGTGACACAGTGTTGGACTGGAAGGCCATTGGCCTGATCCAACATGGTTTCTCTTATGTTCTTATGTGACAGAGAGTGTTGGACTGGATAGGCCATTGGCCTGATCCAACAGGGCTTCTCTTATGTGACACAGAGTGTTGGACTGGGTGGGCCACTGGCCTGATCCAACATGGCTTCTCTTATGTTCTTCTGTGACACAGTGTTGGACTGGAGGGGTCATTGGCCTGATCCAACATGGTTTCTCTTATGTTCTTATGTGACACGGAGTGTTGGACTGGATGGGCCATTGGCCTGATCCAACATGGCTTCTCTTATGTTCTTCTGTGACACAGTGTTGGACTGGATGGGCCATTGGCCTGATCCAACATGGCTTCTCTTATGTTCTTATGTGACACAGTGTTGGACTGGAAGGCCATTGGCCTGATCCAACATGGTTTCTCTTATGTTCTTATGTGTCAGAGAGTGTTGGACTAGATGGGCCATTGGCCTGATCCAACAGGGCTTCTCTTATGTTCTTATGTGACACAGAGTGTTGGACTGGGTGGGCCACTGGCCTGATCCAACATGGCTTCTCTTATGTTCTTATGTGACAGAGAGTGTTGGACTGGATGGGCCATTGGCCTGATCCAACAGGGCTTCTCTTCTGTTCTTATGTGACACAGAGTGCTGGACTGGATGGGCCATTGGCCTGATCCAAAAAGGCTTCTCTTCTGTTCTTATATGACACAGAGTGCTGGACTGGATGGGCCATTGGCCTGATCCAACAGGGCTTCTCTTCTGTTCTTATGTGACACAGAGTGTTGGACTGAATGGGCCATTGGCCTGATCCAACAGGGCTTCTCTTCTGTTCTTATGTGACAGAGAGTGTTGGACTGGATGGGCCATTGACCTGATCCAACATGGCTTCTCTTCTGTTCTTATGTGACACAGAGTGTTGGACTGGAGGGGCCACTGGCCTGATCCAACATGGCTTCTCTTATGTTCTTATGTGACACAGAGTGTTGGACTGGAGGGGCCACTGGCCTGATCCAACATGGCTTCTCTTATGTTCTTATGTGACACAGTGTTGGACTGGAAGGCCATTGGCCTGATCCAACATGGTTTCTCTTATGTTCTTATGTGACAGAGAGTGTTGGACTGGATGGGCCATTGGCCTGATCCAACAGGGCTTCTCTTCTGTTCTTATGTGACACAGAGTGCTGGACTGGATGGGCCATTGGCCTGATCCAAAAAGGCTTCTCTTCTGTTCTTATATGACACAGAGTGCTGGACTGGATGGGCCATTGGCCTGATCCAACAGGGCTTCTCTTCTGTTCTTATGTGACAGAGAGTGTTGGACTGGAGGGGCCACTGGCCTGATCCAACATGGCTTCTCTTATGTTCTTATGTGACACAGAGTGTTGGACTGGAGGGGCCACTGGCCTGATCCAACATGGCTTCTCTTATGTTCTTATGTGACACAGTGTTGGACTGGAAGGCCATTGGCCTGATCCAACATGGTTTCTCTTATGTTCTTATGTGTCAGAGAGTGTTGGACTAGATGGGCCATTGGCCTGATCCAACAGGGCTTCTCTTATGTTCTTATGTGACACAGAGTGTTGGACTGGGTGGGCCACTGGCCTGATCCAACATGGCTTCTCTTATGTTCTTATGTGACAGAGAGTGTTGGACTGGATGGGCCATTGGCCTGATCCAACAGGGCTTCTCTTCTGTTCTTATGTGACACAGAGTGCTGGACTGGATGGGCCATTGGCCTGATCCAAAAAGGCTTCTCTTCTGTTCTTATATGACACAGAGTGCTGGACTGGATGGGCCATTGGCCTGATCCAACAGGGCTTCTCTTCTGTTCTTATGTGACACAGAGTGTTGGACTGAATGGGCCATTGGCCTGATCCAACAGGGCTTCTCTTCTGTTCTTATGTGACAGAGAGTGTTGGACTGGATGGGCCATTGACCTGATCCAACATGGCTTCTCTTCTGTTCTTATGTGACACAGAGTGTTGGACTGGAGGGGCCACTGGCCTGATCCAACATGGCTTCTCTTATGTTCTTATGTGACACAGAGTGTTGGACTGGAGGGGCCACTGGCCTGATCCAACATGGCTTCTCTTATGTTCTTATGTGACACAGTGTTGGACTGGAAGGCCATTGGCCTGATCCAACATGGTTTCTCTTATGTTCTTATGTGACAGAGAGTGTTGGACTGGATGGGCCATTGGCCTGATCCAACAGGGCTTCTCTTCTGTTCTTATGTGACACAGAGTGCTGGACTGGATGGGCCATTGGCCTGATCCAAAAAGGCTTCTCTTCTGTTCTTATATGACACAGAGTGCTGGACTGGATGGGCCATTGGCCTGATCCAACAGGGCTTCTCTTCTGTTCTTATGTGACACAGAGTGTTGGACTGAATGGGCCATTGGCCTGATCCAACAGGGCTTCTCTTCTGTTCTTATGTGACAGAGAGTGTTGGACTGGATGGGCCATTGACCTGATCCAACATGGCTTCTCTTCTGTTCTTATGTGACACAGAGTGTTGGACTGGAGGGGCCACTGGCCTGATCCAACATGGCTTCTCTTATGTTCTTATGTGACACAGAGTGTTGGACTGGAGGGGCCACTGGCCTGATCCAACATGGCTTCTCTTATGTTCTTATGTGACACAGTGTTGGACTGGAAGGCCATTGGCCTGATCCAACATGGTTTCTCTTATGTTCTTATGTGTCAGAGAGTGTTGGACTAGATGGGCCATTGGCCTGATCCAACAGGGCTTCTCTTATGTTCTTATGTGACACAGAGTGTTGGACTGGGTGGGCCACTGGCCTGATCCAACATGGCTTCTCTTATGTTCTTATGTGACAGAGAGTGTTGGACTGGATGGGCCATTGGCCTGATCCAACAGGGCTTCTCTTCTGTTCTTATGTGACACAGAGTGCTGGACTGGATGGGCCATTGGCCTGATCCAAAAAGGCTTCTCTTCTGTTCTTATATGACACAGAGTGCTGGACTGGATGGGCCATTGGCCTGATCCAACAGGGCTTCTCTTCTGTTCTTATGTGACACAGAGTGTTGGACTGGATGGGCCATTGGCCTGATCCAACAGGGCTTCTCTTCTGTTCTTATGTGACAGAGAGTGTTGGACTGGATGGGCCATTGACCTGATCCAACATGGCTTCTCTTCTGTTCTTATGTGACACAGAGTGTTGGACTGGAGGGGCCACTGGCCTGATCCAACATGGCTTCTCTTATGTTCTTACGTGACACAGAGTGTTGGACTGGAGGGGCCACTGGCCTGATCCAACATGGCTTCTCTTATGTTCTTATGTGACACAGAGTGTTGGACTGCAGGGGCCATTAGCCTGATCCAACATGGCTTCTCTTATGTTCTTATTTGACACAGAGTGTTGGACTGCAGGGGCCATTGGCCTGATCCAACAGGGCTTCTCTTATGTTCTTATGTGACACAGTGTTGGACTGGATTGGCCATTGGCCTGATCCAACAGGGCTTCTCTTATGTTCTTATGTGACACAGTGTTGGACTGGATTGGCCATTGCCCTGATCCAACAGGGCTTCTCTTATGTTCTAATGTGACACAGAGCATTGGACTGGATGGGCCACTGGCCTGATCCAACAGGGCTTCTCTTATGTTCTTTTGTGACACAGAGTGTTGGACTGGATGGGCAAATGGCCTGATCCAACATGGCTTCTGTTATGTTCTTATGTGACACAGAATGTTGGACTGGATGGGCAAATGGCCTGATCCAACATGGCTTCTCTTATGTCTGGGGCAAGTGATGCTCTGTATTCTTGGTGCTGTGGGGGGCACAGTGGGAGGACTTCTAGTGTCCTTGTCCCACTGATGAACCTCCTGATGGCACCTGGGGGGTTTTTTTGGCCTGTGTGACACAAAGTTTTGGATGAGCCATTGGCCTGATCCAACAGGGCTTCTCTTATGTTCTTATGGGTGACAGCACCCCCACACTTCCTCTTTCATAGTGGCCCCTGATGGCAAGCCCCCAGAGCTGCACCCCTCCCTGAGGGGCTCCTTTAATGTGTGTGGGGCTGCGGAAGCTTGAGCAACCACTCCCAAGGGAGAGGACACCCTCCCCCACCCCAAAGAATCTGGCTTGCCTCCTTGCCTGACACCGATCAACAGGAGACAAAAGCAGCGGCCCAGGAGGAGGGGGCAGCAGGCTGCCCAGCACCCAGAGGGGAGGCTGACACTTTGATGGGGGCATCGGGGCCACCAGCCAGCAGTGGCGGGGGAGGGGGGAAGGGAGGCAAGAGGAGCTGGCCCAGCCGGGGGGTTCTGGAGCTGAGCTGTGGGAACTTTGCTTTTAACCTCAGCACAAAACAGCAAGTGCAGACAACCTCCCGCCCAAGAAAAAAAGGGGGGCACTGTGGACCCACCCACCCCTCCAGGGGCAGCAGCAGGACTAGCTGGGGCCCCTTCCTGCAGCCCCTCCCTCAACTGTCCAGGCAAAACCCAGTCATAAGAGGGCGGGCATGAAAGCAACCCCTGGGAGAACAAGCCCCCGCCCCAATTCCTTTCTGGCTGAAGATGAAGTGAGTAAGCCCCCGTGCCCTTCAGGGCCACCCCCCAGCAGGGAGATGCAAGGCACCTACTCCAGCCCCCCCCCCCCCGCAGCAGCAGAGCTCTGCCCCCCATTCCGGAGGGGAAGGCCCTAGGAAGGCAGCCTCACCACCCATCTTCCTCCGCAGCAGCAGAGCTCTGCCCCCCATTCTGGAGGGGAAGGCTATAGGAAGGCAGCCTCACCCCTCATCTTCCTCCGCAGCAGCAGAGCTCTGCCCCCCATCCCGGAGAGGAAGGCCCTAGGAAGGCAGCCTCACCCCTCATCTTCCCGCGCAGCAGAAGAGCTCTGCCCTCCATCCCGGAGGAGAAGGCCCTAGGAAGGCAGCCTCACCGCCCATCTTCCCCCGCAGCAGCAGAGCTCTGCCCTCCATCCCGGAGGGGAAGGCCCTAGGAAAGCAGCCTCACCGCCCATCTTCCCCCGCAGCAGCAGAGCTCTGTCCCCCATCCCGGAGGGGAAGGCCCTAGGAAGGCAGCCTCACCGCCCATCTTCAAGGAAGGGGGAGCAGACCGATGCTCATTTCTTCTCCAGCACAGCAGACTCCGTGGCAGCTCAGGGTTCACAGTAGGAAGGGGTGGTTCCTGTGGGGAGGGTCTCTGCTCCAGCCTCACCCCCACAAGACAGCCCCACATGGCTCCAATGGTTCTTTATTGCTCAGGGTTCCTCCAATCACGCCGCAGAACGCCTCCTTCACACCTGACCTCCACCACCGGGAAAGTGTCTCCCTCACCTGCAGCCTCAGAAACTCCTCCTTCCCCTCCCCAGTGGGGCAGAGCCCCACATGCCACATCAAAGTCCCCCTTGAGTCAACTCCTTGATCTTGTCCATGTTGTGATCGACGGCTCCAGAGAGGAACTGCACCCAGCTCTCTTCAGAGGGAACACACACATGGCTGGCCCTGGGGGGGAGGGGAGAGAGGGCATTAGGGACACATGAGAGGGTGTGGGCACATGAAGGACTCAGTCAGAGCCACAAGACGACTCACCCGCACCCCCACGAGCTGTACCTACAGCTCCTGGCTCTATGGTGTCATCCCACTGCACCTCATCTCGTACATCAGAAGGGCTCTGCTGGGTCAGACCAGGAAGGGTCTATCTAGTCCGGCCTCTTGTCTCACATGACCCACCAGTTCCTCTGGAGGGCCAACAACAGGCCAGAGAGGCCGAGGCTTTCATAAGTACCTCAGAAGAGCTCTGCTGGATCAGACTAGTAAAGGTCCATCTAATCCAGCATCCAGTCTCACACAGTGGCCAGACAGTTCCTCTGGAGGGCCAACAACAGGGCAGGGAGGCTGAGGCCTTCCCCTGAGAAGAACATCAGAAGAGCTCTGCTGGATCAGACCAGTGAGGGTCCATCCAGTCCAGCCTCCTGTCTCACACAGTGGCCAGCCAGTTCCTCTGGAGGGCCAACAACAGGGCAGAGAGGCTGAGGCCTTCCCCTGAGAAGAACATCAGAAGAGCCCTGCTGGATCAGACCAGTGAGGGTCCATCTAGTCCAGCCTCCTGTCTCACACAGTGGCCAGCCAGTTCCTCTGGAGGGCCAACAACAGGGCAGAGAGGCTGAGGCCTTCCCCTGAGAAGAACATCAGAAGAGCTCTGCTGGATCAGACCAGTTAGGGTCCGTCTAGTCCAGCATCCTGTCTCACAGAGGCCAACCAGTTCCTCTGGAGGGCCAACAACAGGACAGAGAGGCCAAGGCCTTCTCTTGTGAAGAACA
Source organism: Heteronotia binoei (assembly GCF_032191835.1). NCBI lineage: Eukaryota > Metazoa > Chordata > Lepidosauria > Squamata > Gekkonidae > Heteronotia > Heteronotia binoei. The sequence goes on from NC_083224.1 coordinate 361,706, forward strand.
TCAGAAGAGCCCTTCTGGATCAGACCAGTGAGGGTCTGTCTAGTCCAGCATCCTGTCTCACACAGGGGCCAGCCAGTTCCTCTGGAGGGCCAACAGCAGGGCAGAGAGGCCAAGGCCTTCCCCTGAGAAGAACATCAGAAGAGCCCTGCTGGGGCAGACCAGTGAGGGTCCATCTAGTCCAGCCTCCTGTCTCAAACGGAAGATGTGCGATTGTAGTCCTTTAATCCCATGAAAACATGTGACAGCAATGTCGACTTTCTCCTCCTATTTCAAAGATTATTTCCTCAAGAATGGGATTATTAAAGCTGTGAGGGCAATATACACAATCACAAGACATATCTACATATCCTAGAAGAATTAGAACAATAGAAACAGAAATATTTGTGAACAGTAGAAACAGAAGCACTTACAAACTTCAAAAGGTCAATAAAGACAAGGACTGAAATCACCCTCCTATTTGAGAGATTGATGGAGGCTGTTTTCAGGCATTGTCTATATTGACCTTTTCAAGTTTGGAAATTAATAACCTGAGAAAACAATCTTTGAAACAGGAGGCGGAAGTTGGCATTCCTGTTGCATGTTTTTATGAGATTAAAGGACGACAATCTCACTTTTTAGAAAACTTAAAATTTGCTAAAATAAATACATACAGGACTTCAATCTCACATCTTCTGTTTGACTTAAACTTTCACACATCGGAGTTTGAAGCTGCCAAGGGAAGCACAGTTTTCAACGGACTTTCCGATTTGTGTAACAGTGTACCTGCTATTGGGAATTTTCTAACAGTGGGGTCTGTAAATTCGGAACTTGTCATACTGCTTGGTGTTACAGACTGCGTTAAGACTGTAGTACATTTGCATGACCGTCTTTATATTTAGCAGTAATTACAGGCACAGAAACTGTTTTGTTGGTATTGACCTTGTGTGACTCCTCACTGGAAAGTAAAGTCGTCTTTAAGCAGCAGCTGGCAAGACTGGTCCAGGATGCTCTAGGCTGACTGAGCAGGGAGTGGGACTAGATGGCCTCTCTGGCCCCTTCCAACTCTATGATTGTTATTCTAATTCCCAAGAGACAGGAGAGGTGTTTCTTGTCCATCTCAACGTTCCTGAGGCAGAGTCGGCGCATGGAAGTAGGCTGGGTAGGTGGTCGCCAAAGGCACCTCCCCTGCTTGGGGCGCCCCCCCATGAGCTGGGCCAGGGCTCGCGTCCCACCCAGGAGGCGATCATCGGCTCCCCCGCCCCCCTGATCAGAAGGGGGCCATGACTTGCGTCCTGAGCAGCTTGCAAGGTGCCCAGGAGGGGATCATCGGCTCCCCCCTCCAATCAGGAAGCCAGAGGGGGGCAGGGGAATACTTGATGACATCACTTTTTGTGATGTCATTGTGCTGCGCGCCTGCATGGTTTCTTTATGGGGGGGGGGGGGCTGAGGTGAAGTCTGCCTTTAGTGGCCCTGCTCTGAGGTCTTGACTTAGGGACTCCATCTTGCCCACATGGCCAAGGACAATGGGGGGAAACCCCACGGCTGATGGATTTCCCAGTTCCGTAATGTCAAGGAATGCAACCCTGTCCAAGTTAAGCCCGGCTCAGGCTACATCCCGAGTGTCGGATGAGAGAGCTGCCTTTTCTGTGTACGCCCGCTCAGCCCGAGAGTGGGCAACAACGTCCCCAGATGAGATTCCAGCGACTCCGACGGGATCCTGGGGTCGTGGCAGAAAACTTGTTGAAAAATGCCCCAGACACCAAGTTAATCCTCTCTGACCCATCACAGCCGGATGCAGGGAGCCCCTCAGCTGCAGGCAAATCTGCCAACACTGCCCCTGTCCAAAGGCGTGGCCCTGAAGGAGCCCTGCAAACTCACCAGGTGACCTCCAGCATCTTCTTTAACACCGCAGCCAGCTTGGCAGCCTGCAGAAAATGGGACCGGTGATGAAAGGGAGGAAAAAAAGTACCAGGAAAAACTTTGTGAACAGTGGAATCAGCTCCCCCCTCCCACTGGCAGCCTTTAAGCAGCAGCTGGACGAACACTTGCTGGGAATGCTCTAAGAACAAGGAACATCAGAGAAGCCATGTTGGACCAGACCAATGGCCCATCCAGTGGCCAAAAAAAATGGGGCGCAATCAGGAGGTCCATCAGTGGAGACAGGACTCCAGAAGCCCTCCCACTGTGCCCCTCCCCAAGCACCAAGAATACAGAGCATCACTGCCCCAGACAGAGAGTTTCAATTATAAGCTGTGGCTAAGAGCCACTGATGGACCTCTGCTCCATATGCTTATCCAATCCCCTCTTGAAGCTGTCTATACTTGCAGCCACCACCACCTCCTGTGGCAGTGAATTTCATGTGTTAATCACCCTTTGGTTGAAGAAGGACTTCCTTTTGTCCGTTCTAACCCGATTGCTCAGCAATTTCATGGAGTGCTCATGAGTTCTTGTATTGTGAGAAAGGGAGAAAAGGACTTCTTCCTCTACCTTCTCTTTCCCAAGCATCATCTTGTAACCCCCTATCATGTCACCCTTTTCTTGCGACTACTGGGGCCTGACCCGTGAGCAGCGAGTCCACCTGAGTACCGACTAGCCAGAGCCTTCCATACCCTGCAGGATGGGGGAGGGGCCCCCCATGTGGTGGTGCCCACTTGGCACTGCGCTCCTGGCACTCCCCATGGCCTTTCAGGAAGCCGGGGGGGGGGGGGAGGGAGGGCAGGGCCAGGTGGGTTTTCGCCCAGTGGGATTTCCAATTGGTCCCGGGAGACCTCAGGGGCTGCGCAGATTTTTAAAAATGTCATTTTGGGAGCAGCTGCCCTAACAGCACCAAGGCCTTCATTGTGGGACCAAAAATAAACTCTGCCCATGGAAACAAAACTAAACAATATGTTCATTTGAAAAGTCTTCTTGTTAAGCACAGTCATTACCAAAAGTTATAAAAAGTTACTACATTCCCTGACATTTTGTGGTTGGCTTCCTTTCCCGCAGCAGGGGTTTCGCCCACCACTCTGTGTGTGCAAAATTTGTGAAGATCCCCTCCCTGACCTTTGATATGATGTGAAAGTGAATAAGGAAAAGACTGACAGCAGTTCAGGGTCCTGGTAAAAGGAAACCAGAACGAGCAGAAATGCTGTTACAAGACCCTGGAAACAGCTCAAAATGGGCTCCCCTTTCTAAGTCCTTACAGGCAGGTGGAGTCTTACATGAAATGCAGGCAGCTCACCCAAAGACTGAAGCACAAATGGAGAAAGGAAGTTTTTCTGGAAATGATTCTCAGGAAGCCCCTCCCACTTTAGAAGAAGGCCCAGGCTGCCCCGTCCCCACGTGAAGAGAGCAGAAGAGGGGAGCCCACCAGCTCCTGCCCTCCCCACGCCCAGCGGCTACTCACGTTCAGCCGGAGAGTCAGCTGATTCACAGGAGGGTATATGCTGAGCACCAACTCATCCACACTACAAAGGAAGAAAGAGAGATCACAGCAGGAAACAACAGGAGTCCTGGAAGAAGTTAATTTGGGGAAGGAAAAACACACCTTCAACCCCTCCCCCCACGCACAAAGACGGGGGGGGGGGAGGTATAAAAAGAGACATCCTCCCCCCCCCCCCGCCGCCAGGAAAGGAGAGGTGCACTGCAACCAACCACACCAAGCACCTGGTACCCCTCCTAGACCGGGGACCTCTGCTCAGGCCCTCTACGTCCAGGTGTCCCTCCTGGCTATTCTGAAGGGCTGCCTCACCTGGGGCTGACATCACCTGCGGCATCTGCGAGGTCATCCAGCTGAGCCACCTGCTCCGCCGTGTCCGCTTTGCCCAAGGCTTTCACGGCCCCCAGTATCTTCTTCAGGCACGCTTTGGCCGCCTTCACTAGCCCCACACAAGGGTCCAGCAGCCGCCGGTCAGCCTCTGACCAGCAGACCTCTCTGTTCCCCCGGGGGGCCACCTCTTCCTCCTCCTCCTCCTCTTCTGGGACATCCTGGTAGGGACCGCCACCTTCCACCAGAGCCTGCAGGGAGGGGGACACACAGAACTCCCACCAACAAACATTCATGTTTGGGCGGGGGGGGGGGTGGGTCTTTAGAGAGAGGGAAGCAGCCTCTGACTCTCTCTTGGGGGGCGAACCTCATGCACCTGCAGGAAAAGGAGCAGCGAGTGCAGGTGGGAGCAGCCCCCACAGGGCAGGCTGGGATGGGGGGGGTGGATCTGCCCTAAGCCCCTCTGCTGCCTAGGTGCCCCCAAAGGAAAGTCCCTTTTACAAGAGCTGCTAACTAGCCCTGGGCAGAGGAGGGAGGAGCCCAGCCGTGGACCAAGAGACTCAGTGGGGCACACAGCCAGCCAGGGGGCGGGGGTTTCTGCTAGGGCCCAGTCAAGGAAAGAGGCTTCTGCTGCTCCCAGAGCCCTGCATCCCCCCCCCACCCCCAATATCCCTGCCACACCCAGGCCCAAACCTTTCCCCTTCAAAACGCCAGCCCAACCCGCTACACAGCGCAGGGCCTTCCCGGCCCTTCCCCAGGCGCTCCTGCCTGCGAGGAAGGCAAGAAAGCGCCAGACTGCCCCCCCTACCTGCTCCATCTCCCGCAGGGCATCTCCCACGACGGCCAGGCAGGAGGCGAGGGCCGAGGCCACGGCCGCCGGCGGGTCTGGGGGGAGAGAGGGAGCCAGTGAGGGGGGGATCCGGGGAGGGGAGGGGAGGGGAGGGCACCCTCCCTCCCTCCCCTCCCCCGGGGGGCTCACCTCGCGGCAGGGCGGCTGCGCGCTCGCAGGCCTCCCACACGCCCCCCGTGGCTACCCGCCGCTGCTGCTCCGCCGACGGGCTGCTGCCGCCGCTGGAAAGGAAGAAGAAGAAGGAGTAGGAGGCGGCTGCCCCCCCCCCCCCCGTGCCCCCGCCGCGGCCAACCCCCCGCCCCCGCCTCACCTGGCCAGGAGCAGGTGGAGGGCGTCGGTCAGGCGCAGCAGCCCCTCGGCCACTTCCCCGACGGCGGCACCCACGGCTCGGCGCAGCGTCCTCCCTAAGGAGGAGAGGGCGGGTGAGGGGTGGGTGGGAGAGGGAAGGGGTGAGGGGCGCCCCCCCAGCCCGACGCGCCCGCCCCCCCTCCTCACCTCGGTCCTCGGGCAGGCCCTGATAGACGGCGGCCGCCGCCAGCACCGCCCTCTCCGCCTCCCCGCTCAGCAGCTCCAGGTCCTGCGAGAAGAAGGGAGAGGAGGGAAGGGGCCGCCCCCGGGAAGCCCCCGCCAGACCCTCCCTGCCTGCCCCCCCGCCCCGACTCACCTGCGGGCCCGAGGCGGCGGCCAGGCTGAGCTGCGTGGCTGCCCGGGAGGCCGCCGCTGGGGGGAGGGAAAGGGCAGCGTCAGAGGGGGGGGAGCAGGGACCCCCAGCCCAGCCCAGCCCGCCCCTCTCCTCGGGCCGCCGACCCACCCAGCGCCTCCGCCCACACGTCCGCCCGCTCCAAGCCGCCCTCGAGGCTCGCCTCTGCCGCCGCCGCCGGGGCCTGTCCGCCGCCGCCTGCAGGGAGGAGAGAGACAGAGAGCCGTGGGGTGGGGGGGGGGGGTCCCTCTCCCGGGCCCAGCGCCGCCCCCTCCCCACCCCACCCCTCCCCTCCCCTCCCCTGCTACCTGGCAGCCCGGCCAGCACCGCCCGCAGCGCCCCCCGCAGCCCCGCCGCCGCCTCCATCGCCCGCCAGCGCCGCCCCGGAGGAGGAGCCCGGGCAGGAAGGCTCGCCGGCTCCGCCTCCGCCTGCAGAAGGGCGGCTCAAAGGAAGAAGGGGGCGTGCCCTTGACTGGCCTCCCGGCCCCCGAGACGGCAGATCCCACTGGAGGCCGGAGAGCGCTGCCCGCCGTCCCAAAGCATAGGGGATTAGCGCCAAATGGGTCGAACGGTTGTGTCCAAAGCGTTTCATGCAACTGCTTTCACTGTTACCCTCTTGCGTTTGTGAGCCGCCCTGAGCTGCTCGGGCGGGGAGGGCGGGATAGAAATCAAATAAACTAAACTTGATGGAATGAATTTCCCATTAAGGCCTCTCGGCCCAGGCAGACTTCCCGGAGGCTTCCGGCCAGAAGACTTCTGCCGCTTCCGTGGGCGGCCATTGCACTCCCAGAACACGCCCCCTAACTGCAGGCCCAGGGGGGCAGGGAGTTGTCTGTCACTCCAGCCCCAGAGTAGTCCTTCGGGGCCTCCAGACTTTAACAGGAAGTCCGCTCTGCATTTTCTTTGGAACTTCTCTCTCCCCCCCACCCCCTTGCAAGTCAGTTGGCATTCCTGACTCCCATTATTTCCAATGAGCCTTCAAGCCTCTCCATTGTTTCCAGTGGGCATTCCTTTTAGTACAGCCCCCTGGCCGGCCCCACGCGGAGCCTGTCTTCTGCACTAGCTGGCCGGGGGGGGGGGCAGCCATATGCTCTGGGGCTCTGAGACTGGGGGGCTGCTGCAGCCTCACCCCACCCCTAATTTCTCTGCCCTGCCCAGGGCAGTTTGAGGCGGGCAGCACTTCAAGGCCGGTGAGGTCTCATCCTGGGTGCCTTGAACAGCTTGCCTTGGCAGGGGTGCCAGCATGAGGGGGGTGCTGCTTCCCTCCCCCCTTGTGGCACAGGAGGCGAGTGGCAGCCGCTCAGCTCTTCTGCCAGGCTTTTAATGCATCCAGCGGGCATCCTTTGAAAGTCATCGCTTTCCCCAGCATTTCACCATTGTGGTGTTCTGCTATGACCACCTATGTCTGTGAGGTTGTTTACTGTGCTGCCCCCATTTTGCAATGCCTGTTTTTATGGTATTGTTTTAACTCTGTTATTTTGTTGTTGTGAGCCATCCTGAGCCCACTAAAGAATTAATTAGATTACATGGAGTGGAGCCCACCCAGAAGTCCCAGGGTCCCTATACAGAGGCAGGCAAGGACAACCTGCCCCCCCCCCCCACATCTCTGACCTTAGGAGCCCCATGAGGAGGACACGCCTCCTCCACCATAAGGAATGCCAACAAATTCACAGCTCCCTGCAACACAACACCCTTCTTCTAAGACTCAACCCTTCTGTGTTGGTCTGTCTGGTGGCTCTTATTCTTCCTGAGGGCCAGTCCTTTCAGAGTTGGTCTGTGAGAGATCTTGACCTTCCTTGCACCACAGGTCCTCCTGTCAGGTCACTCTCGCTGATGCATGGGGCTCTTGTGGGTCTAATTCCCACTGCTGGTCACACCCTATGATGGGATTATCCCCTTCTCTCTAGGACACCATTTCCTGTGTTCTTGCCCCCCCATGGATGTGATCCAGGTGCCTCTTACGTCTATGCCCAGAAGACTGCTCTACCTGAAAGGATACAGGCACCATTTGCTCCCTCACCCTCCCAGGCATCCCAGTCTGTCCCCCCAACTCACCCCCCCCCCAGCGTGGGGTAGTGGGTAGTTAGGTTCTGCCTCCCCCTGGGAGTGACCAATGGGAGCTGATGGAATGCTGAGGAGCTGAAAGCCCAGTGAAGAGTGCAGCTGGGAGTTGAGGGAAAAGAGTAGGTCTCATTGAGTGAAACTGTGGAGAAGAGCTGCTTTGAGGTGACTGAAAAAAGTAACAAAGGATCTCAGTTTCAGGAATAGGATCACAGTTCAAAAGTTCAGTGGAAACAACACTTCCTTACTTTTTTAAGTGTTAGAGATCATAAGTTCTTGCTTGGTTTAACCCTGTGGACTGCGCGTCTTCGGGAAAGAAATACACAACTGAATATCTTGGTCTACGTATGTATTATAGGATATGAATAGCGGCAACATGCCAAGAGAACACTGTCTGAGCCCCCCACTCCAATAGCTCTGTGAGATCAAGGGCCTGCTGTTAAGGGGGCCTGGACCACCCAGGCTGCTGCTGTGCTCTCTCTCTCAGAAAGAGGATCTAAGGAGTGAAATGGACATGGCTGTTTATACATTTTAAAAGAAATGACAAGGAGACAAGCCTAACTCCTGACCTACTTGCAACCCACAACCTAAGAGAGGGGTGTGTGTTTGGGGGGGGGGCATAAAATCATAGACTTGGAAGGGACCTCTAGTCCAACCCCCTGCACAATGCAGGAAACTCACAAACACCTCCCCCTCAATTCACAGGATCTTCATTGCTGTCAGATGGCCATCCAGCCTCTTTGTAAATGTTCCAGGACCGACTGTTTGATGATTTGTTCTAAAACTTTTCCAGGTATAGATGTCAAGCTGACGGGTCGGTAGTTACCCGGATCGTCTTTTTCCCCCTTCTTGAAGATGGGGACAACATTTGCCTGCCTCCAATTCTCCAGCACCTCTCCTGTTCTCCAAGAATTCTCAAAAATAACAGCTGGAGGCTCAGAAATTACATCTGCAAGCTCTTTTAGAACCCTTAGATGCAGTTCCTCTGGCCCTGAGGACTTAGTTTCATCTAAAGAAACTAGGTGTTTATGTACTACCCCTATGCTGATCCTAGGTTGGAATTTCATACCCTCCTTATATGTTCTGTTTTTGCCATGTTGAGCACCGTTTTCCTCACAAGAGAAGACGGAGGAAAAGTAGGAATTGAGCAGTTCTGCCCTCTCTTCATTACCTGTTACAATTTCACTTTCTTGCCCTCTCAATGGGCCTGCCATGTCCTTGCTCTTTTTTGATGTTTTTACCATCTTTGGCCAGCCTAAGCTCATACAGAGCTTTAGCATTCCTAACTTTTTCTCTACAAGCATTAGTGATTTGTTTATATTCATAAATATATTGATATACACAGCAGGCACTCTGAGTCCAAAGGAGGCTCGCACATGGTCTCCTGGTAGGAGGGAACATGATTCTGCTTGGCAGAATTCTCCGTGAAGTGGAACTGCATTGGCCCTGCCCAATGTCTATTGCAGGCAACAAAAAATCCAAGTGCACAAGCAGCAGTGGGCCAAACATGACTTCGGCTGAACTTTCTAGTTGTGGGCATTATCACAAAAGAAATCCAGCTCAAATTAATTTCCCAGGGGGGTGATGAAACCCACTCTGAAGGGCCAAAGGTTAAGCGGTGCGTTCTGAGAAGTACTTCCTGGCTAGCAGAGGTCTAGCTAGACTACCAGGAGGAAGGCCCCCTTCCCATTCCGTGCCTGCCTCCTGCCCGCCCTGAGCCAAGAGGAATGCAATCCCATGACATTCTCCTTTGGTTCCTCCTAGAGATGTAAAATTTCCGGAAATTTTGAAGCTTGGAGAAAACCAGAAATTTTCTGAAAAATTGAAAAAAATTAGCACTTTTTTTTCCAGATTGAAAGTCATTCTGTTACTTTAGGAACATAAAATGTGACTATGGACAATTTTACTTGGCATGAAATTATCTCAACTATCATATTAAAAATATAGTGTATCCAAACAATTATTACAACCAGAATTTACTTTTTAAATAATATTCATTTGTAATTGTAAAAATGGAGCAACTATCTCCTGAATTGTTTCCTAATTTATGTGTAACAGACAAGAAAACCTCCACAAAACAATTTTTAGAAATCCAGAAGTAACAATTATTCATATTTCCTCTTCACAGAATAAAAATTAAAAACTCGTTCTCCTAAAAAGAATTGAAGAGCGGGGAAGTGTATAGAAGGGAGTGTAGGACTAAGTTTCAATGACTGGGCATGGCCTCATCTGATACCAGACATATTTTTTAGAAATGATTTGGAAAATATTTCAACACCTTGTCTTAAAATATTTTATTCATCATGTTAAAAAATGTATTATGGAACATTTCATTTTATTTTATTCCATTTTTCCAATTATTCAGAAAAAAACCAAATAGGCTTCAGGAAAAAAACAACAGAAAGGTTTTTTCCCCAAATTTCCCCATATTTTTCCCCGGCCTTCACATCTCTAGTTCCTCCCCCTTGTTCAGAAAAGACAGTGTGGGGCCAGGCCCACTTCCAGCAGAGGTTCCAGAAGACTTCAGCAGCTGCTGGAGCTTCCAAGCAGGTGAGAAAAGGTGGGTCTGCGGGGATGGGGAGATAACCAAGGCAGGGCCTTCCTAGAGGAACCCGTGCCGCTCGGCCCCACGCAGCAGGAGGTTGGCAGCCTCTGACCAGGCAGCGTGGGTCGCCCCGTCCATCTCGGGGGCCAGCCGGTTACTGGGATCCAACCTGTGGTTAGTCCCTCCAATAACTTCCTGACACTCTGGGCAGCGGCCCTCCTCCATGGCGCCCCCACACTCGGTGATCACGTAAATGTGCCCATTCTGGCACTTGAACCAGTGCCCCTGCCGGTTTGTCATGACGGCAGTGACGATCTGCACCCTCTCTGCCTCGGAGATGCCCAGCCCTGACTTGGGCAGAGCGGCCTTCACCGCCTCCATCTTCTCCTTCACGAACCTCTCGTCTTCTGGGGTGAACCTCCCCGCGGCCTCCAGGACCCGCCTGACTGAGGCGATCAGCTCCGCCGTGGGCTCTTCCAGCGGCTTCCATCTTGCTGCCGCGCTGCAGGCACCCAGGAGGTCCAGGAGGAAGGCCAGCCGCTGCATCTCAGCCTGCAGGTCCAGCAGCTGCTGGGGGGTGAGGGTGAGGTGGGGCCCCTCCAGCCACTGGGCCACTTCCACCAGCCGTCTCCTCACACCTTCCTGCTCCCGGGGGTCCAGCTTGCTCAGGGAGGCATGCAGCTCAGCCAGCCGCAGGAAGAAGCCCACCTGGTTCTCCAGGACCTCCAGCCTTTGGTGGGAGAGAGAGGGCTGCTCCAGCTTCTCCAACAGCTGCTGGTACTGTTGGGGCAGATGCTGCTCCAGAGCCCTGGCACCGGCCTTCAGCTTGACCTCCAGCCGGCGATGAGTGGCAGCCACCTCCCCTGGGGAGCCCCAGATCCGCTCCTTCACACTCTCAACCTCCTGTAGGCTCCTCCTCACCAGCATGCCGTAGCGCAGGTTCTTCCGGATGGGCGTCTGGCAGGTGGGGCACACCTTCAGCCTGATGGCGTCGCCTCCGCCCTCGTCCATGTAGCAGTCCAGGCCCGTGACCTCGAAGACGTGTTTGCAGTCCTCCAGCTGCACAAAGCGAGCCCCGGGCTCATCCTCAAAGCCAAAGAAGATCTGCGTGAGCTCTTCCCGGTCGCACTGCAGGCACTTGGAGGGGCACGGCTCCCCGCACATCCCAGCGCACGTGTGGCCGCACGGCAGCTGCTTCGGACATGGCACATCGCAGCGGGGCCTGTCGCAGGGCTCGGAGCAGAGCTTGGTGCACTGGTAGTGCTGGCAGCGCCACTCGCAGGGCTCGGCACAGGGGGTGCAGGGCTCCCCGCACGTCTTTGGGCAGAGGCTGTGGCCACAGCGGTTCTCGCAGGGCCGCTGGCAGGGGGGGCACTTGCTGGTGCACGGCTGTTTGCACGGGTGAGAACAGATCAAGAGGCGTTTGCAGGGCCTTCTGCATTGCTCGTGAAATCGGCCACTGAAGCAGGAGTGGCACGAGCCCGGGCACGGGTGGCCACATTCCAGCATGCTGAGGCATTTCTCCTGGCACGGCACAGGCTTCCCGCTCTCCATGTCTGCCGCAGTGCAGCACGTCACCTGCTGGCTGTGCCCACACGCCAGGGTGACTGGAACCATTTCCGGACAGCGCCTGGTGCACCCCTGGCCACAGGTCTCCCTGCAGGGGTGCCCACACCGGAGGGTTTTCTCGCAGGGTGCCTGGCAGCAGAACTCCTCTGCGCGGGTTGAGCACGGGACCTGCTGCAGGTGCCCACACTTGGGCAAAACCCGGGGCATCAAAACCAGGCACTTCCCGCACGGCTCAGAGCACAGCTTGGGGCAGCGGTGCCCGTTGGCGCATAGCCTTCTCTGGCAGTCCTTCACGCACTGCACCTCCTTGTGCTGGAGGTCGTAGGGGTGGCAGGCCCGGGGGCAGACGTGGCCGCAGCTCAGCCGGTACTCGCAGGGGAGGCTGCAGCCCCCCTCGGGAGCCTTGCTGAAGTCAGCAGCGCAGGCCACGGCGGTCCTGGTGTCCGGGTGGTTCTGGCAGCAGAGCAGGAGGGAGCGGCCGATGTGGCCCTTCTCCCGCAGCGTGTGCAGGATCTTGCTCCAGAGCGGGACCTGGCTCAGCATGGCCATGTTCCCGATGCAGTAGAGGCCCTTCTTGGCGCGGGAAAGGGCCACGCAGACGCGGTTGGGGATCTGTAGGAAGCCCACCCGCCCTGCCGGGTTGCTGCGCACCAAGGAGAGGAGGACAATGTCGTTCTCCTCCCCCTGGTACTTGTCCACCACGTGCACCTTCACCCCCTGGAAGGCCTTGGCCGGCAGCAGCTTGCGCAGGCAGAAGAGCTGGCCCGTGTAGGTGGTGAGGATGGTGAGCTGGGAGGGGAGGTAACCCTGGCGCAGCAGGTACTGGCACAGCTCCACCACAAAGCGGGCCTCGTGAAGGTTCTGGTGGCTCCGCCCTTCCTGGATCTCCTGCTCGGGGAACTGGTGCTCCACAAAGAAGAGGTTGGAGGAGACGCCCTGCCAAAGAGAAGAGGGTGGGGGTGGGGGGAGGAGAGGCCGTAGGCAGGGCAGCCCTTGCGAAGGCCCACACACGCAGCCCTTCCTTAGAAGGTGCCCCCCCTGTAAAGCCACTCATGGTCCATGGGGAAGGACAGGCGGGCAGAAGAGGGTGTGGGGCAGACACATACCTTGATGTTGTCATACTGGAGCACCGAGGGATGGTTGGCCAGCTCCTGGTAGATGTGCGGGGTGAGGAGATGGGCGATCTCTGGCCGCATGCGGTGCTGGAAAACCAGGCATAGGTCAAAAGGAGCAGGCAAGGCATGAGGGGTTGGGGGGAGGCTGCCGTAGTCCCCGGAAGAAAGACCCTCCCCCCCCCAACTTCACGATGTGGACTTTGAAGAGAACAAGAAGTCTGCCACCCCCCCCCCCCGGGATGGGACACCAGTTGCAGAGGTGAGGGTCAGGTGGGCTGGATCACGGGGCAGTTCTGTACCGCTAAACCCCCCCCCACCCCACTGCTGCAAGGGCCACTGAGGCAGACAATGCAGGCTGCTGCACAGAACAAGCATAGAGGGATGGGGGGGGGGGGCTGAGAGATTGGAAAGAAGAACAGCTGTCCCTGGCACCACGGCTGGGTCTTGGAGAGGCCGAAGTGACCGGCATGGCTCCCCACCTGGAAATCAAGGCGGACAAAGGGCAGGCCGACCTTCACCAGCCGCTCAAAGAGGGACACCTCCAGGTTGAAGTTCTTGGCCAGGTCATAGACGTTGGCGCTCGGGCGCAGCTGCCAAGAGAGACAGAGAGGGGTCTTGGCTCTTCCCCTTCCCACGGCAGCATTGGGCGGCCCCCAAGCCCCCTCCCACCTGCTGATGCTCCCCGAAGAGAATGAGGTGCTGGCAGGTCTTGCTGAGGGAGGGGAGGGTGAGGGTGTGGCATCCCTATTCCCACGGCAGCCTCAGGCGCCCCCTCCCCCCACCTGCTGATGGTTCCAGATGAGGTGGTGGCAGGCCTTGCTGAGGGAGGTGAGGTGCTGGCAGTCCTTGCTGAAGGAAGGTATGGGCCTCCCCATTCCCATGGCAGCCTCAGGCGCCCCCTCCCCCCACCTGCTGATGGTTCCAGATGAGGTGGTGGCAGGCCTTGCTGAGGGAGGTGAGGTGCTGGCAGTCCTTGCTGAAGGAAGGTATGGGCCTCCCCATTCCCATGGCAGCCTCAGGCGCTACCCCCACCTGCTGATGATCCCCAAAGAGGATGAGGTGCTGGAGGCCTTGCTGAGGGAGGGGAGGACGAGGGTGTGGGCTTCCCCATTCCCATGGCAGCCTCAGGCACCCCCGGCCCCTCCTCCCACCTGATGCTCCCCGAAGAGGATGAGGTGCTGGCAGGTCTTGCTGAGGGAGGGGAGGGTGTGGCATCCCTATTCCCACGGCAGCCTCAGGCACCCCCCCGCCCCCACCTGCTGATGGTCCCCGATGAGGTGCTGGAGGCCTTGCTGAGGGAGGGGAGGGTGAGGGCCTCTCCGTTCCCACGGCAGCCTCAGGCGCTCCCCCCGCCCCCACCTGCTGATGGTCCCCGAAGAGGATGAGGTGCTGGCAGGCCTTGCTGAGAGAAATGAGGGTGTGGGCCTCCCCTTTCCCACGGTAGCCTCAGGCGCCCCCTCCCTCCACCTGCTGATGGTCCCCGATGAGGATGAGGTGGTGGCAGGCCTTGCTGAGGGAGGGGAGGGTGTGGGCCTCTCCGTTCCCATGGCAGCCTCAGGCGCTTCCCCCCCGCCCCCACCTGCTGATGGTCCCCGATGAGGATGAGGTGCTGGCAGGCCTTGCTGAGGGTGGTGAGGGTGTGGGCCTCCAGGACTTCCGCTGCCTCCTCCACCACCACCACACAAGGGGCCACCTTCTGCAGCCCTTGGCGGTACCTGGCAGCTCCTGGGGGGGGGTTGGAGAGAGAGAGAGAGAGCACTGTCATGCCACATGCCATTCCGGGGGGGGGGGGGCAAAGCCTTCCTAGACACCTCCATGCCCCTCACCTGTTGTCGTCATCCCAATAATCTGGGCCTCCTCCAGGATGGCCAGGTCCTCGTGGAGCCGCAGCTCTGCCAGCCTCTCTGCAGCCGCCTGGTAGCTCTCCTCGTCCTCCAGAATGCTCCTCCGGATCTCGGCCTGGTACTTCTGCAGCCAGTGTCTGGGGGGGGGGGGAGGACCTTTAAAGTCCTGCGCAGGCTGGAACTGCCCTCTGAGGGACCGCTCCCCCCCCCATATGTGCCCCAAAGGGCTTTGCGCTCAGAAAAGCAACGCTTCTTGATTGTCCCCAGCCCTATGGGGGCCTGCCCAGACTTGACTAGGGCCAGGGATGGTGGACCATGCTCCCATCAGAGGTTAGGGCCCCGTAAGATTTGCTGCCTTTCCGAAGGGCCTGCAAGACGGACCTGTTCCACCAGGCCTTTGGGTAAGGCAGCGGACACCCAAATTAAAGCAATCTGATTTCCTCACTGAAGCGTTTTACCTTCAACAGCCCATCTCAAACATGTACATGTATCAGCCAGTATCATAATGCCCCTGTATAAATTGATGGTGTGGCCTCATTTGTACTGTGTGCAATTCTGGTCACCGCACCTCAAAAACGATATTATAGCATTGGAGAAAGTCCAGAAAAGGGCAACTAGAATGATTAAAGGGCTGGAACACTTTCCCTTTGGAGAAAGGTTAAAACACTTGGTGCTCTTTACCTTGGAAAAACGTCGCCTGAGCGGTGACATGATAGAGGTTTACAAGACTATGTATGGGATAGAAAAGATAAAGGACTTTTCTGTTTCTTACAATATAAGAACTCATGAGCACTCCATGAAATTGCTGAGCAGCTGGGTTAGAATGGATAAAAGGAAGTGTTTTTTTGGCCACTGTGTGACACAGTGTTGGACTGGATGGGCCACTGGCCTGATCCAACATGGCTTCTCTTATGTTCTTATGTGACACAGAGTGTTGGACTAGATGGGCCACTGGCCTGATCCAACAGGGCTTCTCTTATGTTCTTATGTGACACAGAGTGTTGGACTGGATGGGCCACTAGCCTGATCCAACAGGGCTTCTCTTATGTTCTTATGTGACACAGAGTGTTGGACTGGATGGGCCACTGGCCTGATCCAACAGGGCTTCTCTTATGTTATCCAACACGACCACCTTCTGTCATCATTGGTTATTGGCCAGCTGGAAACTGCACTAAAATGATACACCTCTGTCTCCTGCTCTTAACCAGGAGGTTAATTTGTTTTAATATACTGATGTTACTGGCTTTAATGCTTTAAGTGTTTGACTGTGTTGCAATCCGCCCTGAGCCTGTCTGCAGGCTGGGGTGGAAAAAAAAGGCAGGGAGGGAGGAAGCGCTGGCTGAGCTCCTCAACGGCTGACCCCTGTGAAGGCAGCTACCTGTAGAGCTGCCAGCGCGAGCCACGATCCAGCCGCCAGACGTCATGGACAGCCTCTGCCTGGGCCTCCGTCATGGCTTCCTGCTTCCTCAGCTCCCTCTTCACCTTCTCCTTCACCTTCTTCTTCTGCCCTCGTTGTACCTGCAGCAGAAGCCAGAGGGGGGGTGCAGATGAGGCCTCCCCCGTGGCACATCTGCGTTTCTTGTCCTCTCAGCAAGAAAGGGGGGGGGGGACAAGGACAAGCCTCCTCTCACCTCCCAGCCGCCATTTCCCAGCAGCTCTCTGGGGGGCTTCCCCTTTCCTTGTTCCTCCTCCTCCTCCAGCTTCAAGGCCAGGAGCACATCTGCCAGCCCAGCTGTGGCACCTTGGCGGTGGGGGGGCTTCTGCTTCAGAAAGTGGGGGGCAGCGACTTCATCACTGTCCAGCAGGCGCTCATCCTGGATCAGGTCTGCCTCCTCTGCGATGGCCAGCAGGTCCGGCTCCCCCTCCTGCTGAGGCCCTGTGGGATGAGGTCAGGGGCTGAGCCCCCAGGCGGGCCAGATCTGTGTGTGCCACAACCCCCTCCCCTGCCCCCCACAGCCCAGCCGAGCCTGCCGCAAGAAGAAAGAAAGGGGGCGATCAGGCAAGTCATTTCCAGAAAGGGAGGTGATGAGCTCCCCCTCCCCCAGCAGGAGGGACACTGCGGCCCAGGGTGCTCCAGGGGCTGGACTAGATGGCCCCTGCAGGGCCCCTTCCTTCCAGCTCTGGGGGGTTCTAAATACCTGCAGCATCTTCTTCCCCATTCGGCTGCTCCTCGTCGCTGCCGGCAAAAGGGGCGAGGCCGAGGCCCAGCCACTCCACCAGCAGAGAAGTCCCCTCTGGCAGCCAGCCCTCCTCCTGAAGCAAAACAGAGCAGCTCAGCAGGGGTGGGGGGCAGTGCTAGGACCCCCCCTCCTGTTCTTGAGCAGCACTTCAGCATTGGCAGTGCCAGGCTTGCAAAGGCAGTGGGGACAGTTTGCCCCCCCACCTGACTGAGCCCCTCCCAGCCCCAGGCAGGGGGGGTGGCCTTCCCCCTCGGGAAACAGCCAGAAAAGTGAGGGGGTGGAAGTGGGCAGAAGCCCCGCCCCTGCACCCAAGTCAGAGCCAGAAGACCATTCCCTCCACAATGTCCGGGCCCCTCCCTCTTCCTCATTTGCTCCTCAGAAGGGCCAAAGGAAGGCTTCTGCCTCGTGCCTGGGCTGTCCTCTGCTCCCTTACCCAGCCCCGCATGAGGCTCTCCCAGTGGGGCTTTGCCATGTAGCTCCGGAGGTGGCTGTCGTGCAGGATCCCGCACCCGCTGCACTCCAGCGAGGCAGCCGACTCCTGCAGGTCCTCCTGGGAAATCCTCATCTCGATGGAGATCTGCCGGAGAAATCGCCAGCTCAGAGGAGGGTGTTGGGTCCTGCCACTCTATTGCTCCCAAAACTACCCCCCCCCCGCCAGGAGAGAGTCCCTGGAAACAGCTCTTTCCTCTGAAGCAACAGAAGCCTTTTTTCTGGAGGTCTCCGCACAGCTTCCCTTCTCTACAGTCCCAGGGCCCTGGGAGATGCACTCAGCCCAGAGAATCCCCATCAGACAAACTGGCCAGATTTCCCCCATTCTTCTTACATCGGATACCCCCATCCCCTTTTGCAAATCTCAGCAAAGCCTGGGAGGAGACCACAGAACCACAGAGCTGGAAGGGACCTCCTGGGTCATCTAGTCCAAACCCCTGCACTATGCAGGAAATTCACAAGTACCTCTTCCCGCACACACACATGGTGACCCCTGCTCCATGCTCAAAAGATGGCAACCCTCCCCGCCCCAAACAAAAGAACACAACTCCCCAGGATCCCTGGGAAAACTGGCCTGGAGAAAAACAGCTGCCTGATCCCAAAGTGGCCCCCAGCACTTCCTTGGGTGTGGCAGAAGCAACGAGAACGCAGCCCTGAGGAGCCCTCCCTGCCCTCATTCTCGGGATCTGCCTCATTCACAGGATAAAGACAGCACAACCGAAGTTATAGCGCCCAATGGGGACAGAAAGTCTCCCGTAAGATTTCAAAATGGCGCTAAATTCCACGCCTTTTGGAGTTTTGTGCCGTTTTGAAATTTTACTGGGGACTTTCTGTCCCATTTGTCCATTGGGGATTCTATGTGCAGCCTTTGGACGCACGGAAACAGAATCTTGTGGGTTTTGCAGCTTTTTGCACTGATGCATCAGAAACACTTTGATATTTCTTCTGAGTTGACCTCCTGTTCATTGGGACTCCTTTGATGGAACTGTGAAACTTCTGGGGAATTGTTATTGCCATTTAGTCTTCTATTGAATATATTTGTATGATTTTGGTTCAATTCATTCTTATTTATTTGGTCACTATAACTTCGGTTGTGCTGTCATGATCCCACAAGTGACCTCTCTCCCTCCACCAATTCACAGAATCAGCATTGCTGTCTGACCTCTTTCAAAACCTCCAAAGGAACTGCTCTGTCAGGAAGTTTGTTCTAATATTTAGTTGAATGTTCAGACCAGGCATTTGTGTTCTGTGTTTGAAGGCAAATCTGCAACTGGCCTTGGCACCCCCCCCCCAGATGAAAGAAGTCACTGAGGGAAGGAGGGAGGGAGGGGGCATCAATGGGGCTCCTTGAAAAGTGCCAGTGTCTTCCCTTCACCCCACTTCTGCAATGTACCTCGTGATAGGCCTGGCGCAAGCGGAAGGGCAGCTTGTGCCGAAATCTGTTCCGCAGCTCCCGCAAGGTGAACTGCCGCAGGCTCTCACTGCTGCTGCGCCCCCCCACACGCACAATCCCACTTTTCTGGAACGTGTAGATTCCTTCGAAAGAAGCTGCAGGCATTAAGAGCCCCGGAGCGCAGGCTCTGACCCCCCCGCACCCCCACAAGATGGGAGCAGACAGTGCAGCAAGAACAGCAGCTCCACCTAGCGGCTGGGCTTCACCGCCTGCCCCTTGTGGCACTGCGGGTCCCCTGGGGGGAAGGGGGCTCACCCGGGCACTCACCTTCCAGAAACTGGTCCAGGGCGTGGTTGGTGTAGCAGACCACCAGGATGGGAGACTTTCCCCGCTGGGCTTTGTTGCGCAGCAAAGCCCGAACTATCTTCAGACCCACGTAGGTCTTGCCTGGAGGAAGCGGGAAGTCAAGAGTAGCCCCCTCCCCCCAGCTGCCCCCCCCAGAAAGGATGACCTGGGCAGGTGCTTTCCCACCCTGCACTTCCCCACCCCCCTCCCTGCTTAAAACGTGCCCCTTGCTGTTTGCTCTGAGACCTCTCAGTCCTCGGCACAGAAGCCAAGGAGCCCTCTCTGTCTGGCTGGTCCCCAGCTGAGGCCAGCCTTGGGGGGGGGGAGGCCCCCCAGACCCACCTGTCCCAGGAGGTCCCTGGATGATCGCCAGCTCCTTGGTGAGGGCCAGCCGCAGGGCTTCCATCTGGGACGCATCCAGGCCCAAGAGGTCCAGAGCCGGCCACTGGTCAGGGTCCAGAATGTCCACCCTGCTGCCGGCCAGAGCATCCCGGCAGTTGTTCCCCCCGTCAGCGGCTGGAGCTGCTGTCATCAGTGGTCTGAGGTCATACCTGCTCTCCGTCTCCAGGTACGAGGGAGCTCTGACGAGCGGCTCGCATTTCACAATGTAGTCCTGAAAAGGGATCTCCTCCTCTCGCAGCTCCTGCAGCCCTTTGAGCACGTGCCGGTAGGCCTCGAAGTAGGCCGTCGTCTCCACCATGAGGAAGGAGTCGGCAGGGCCGACGTCGGCCAACAGGGCCCTGCTGTGCTTGTTGAAAGAGAGGTGCACAACACCCTTCCGCAGGTCCTGGCTGTCCCGGTGAGACACCGTGGCAAACAGGAAGCTCTCAAAGTGGTCCTTGGAGAGGCAGACCAGGGAGCCGTAGAGCAGCCGCTTGGAGTTCTCCCACCGGACCAGCCTCAGGGACTTGGTGTCAAACTGCACCTTGTGGTCAATCCCAGTGGCCGAGCAGAGAGGGCTGAGGATGCGGACGTCAAAGTACACCCGGATGTCGTCGAACCTCTTTCCCCGGAGCCCCCGGTCCTCAACGCTCTGGAGCAGCTGCAAGATCCCTTCCCGCAGGGGCCGGACGAAGTCCTCCCGCAGCAGCCGGAACTGGGTGTCCAGGTACACGGCCGGGCTCTCGTACTGCTGGGAGATGATGTTGGGGCGCAGGAAGGGCTTTTCGTCCCCGTGAACCTCCTGGTAGGTGGGGTAGATGGACAGGGTGCGGTAGGCGGCCGCCTCCTCGCCGGGAGCCAGGGGATGCACCAGGGTGCAGCTGTCCGCCTTCAGGGTGCCCTCCCGCCTCTTCTCCTGAAGGTGCCCGATGAAGGCCTGCACTTTCTCCAGCCGGCTCTCCGTCTCCGGGGCAAAGTCCACGCCGGAGGCTCTCAGGGCGTTGACGGCTGCCGGCAAAGCAGACATGAGCACGGAGACGTTCTGGATGGAGCTGGCAGGGAACACGCTGGCCATTTCCTGGACCAGCACCACGATGTTGTCGATGTGCTCCGGGTACTGATGCCGCACGGCCGGGGTGGCCTCCGTCAGCATGTTTGCCACGTAGCGCGGCAGGCAGATCTTGAGGAAGTTGGAGTCCTTCACGGCGCCCATCAGCTGCTGGATGCTGCGCCTGTCGATGCGGGAGCTGCAGGCCGTGCGGAGGGCCTGGCAGAGGGCTTGCAGGAAGCAGGGCCTCATCGCAGTCGGAGCAAGGGCCTCCTTCAGGCTGGGGCTGGAGGCCAGGGTGATGGCCACTTCCGAAGGCTCCTTCTGGAGGAGCGACTCCAGGAACTGCAGCCCGATCCTCTGCGCTGGGCGGCCCTCGTGGTGCGGGGAGCCTCTTGGCGCAGGGGGAGCCCCTCTTCGTCCTATTCCTCTACCACCGGGGAGCAGAGCTCGTGCCCGCCAGTCTTCCAGGCCCTGCGCGTTGCGCTGCCTCCTGGGTCCCTCGACAGCCGCTCTGCCCTGGGGCATGACCACTTGCCCCGAACCCAAACGCCTTTCCTCCCTCCTCCCAAGATGGAGATAGCCCCCTGGAGGGGCGGGGCTTCCTCTGCGGCGCCACCCCTCTCCTCCAGGGTGTCCTGGTCCCGCCTGGCCACGATTTGGACCTTCCTGGGGCACATTTGCTCCTCTATGACCTGCAGAAGAAGAAAGAAACTGAAGCTGAGGGCTCTCATGGCCAACTCCTGGGATGGGGGGAGACCAATCCACGCACAGACCCCGAAGACTGGAAGGGAGGTCAGTCCCCAGGCCCTGAAGCCCCCCCCCCCCCGGAACAGGAATGTGACGCTCCCGTTTGAGAGGGCGGGACACCCACAGGCAGGGAACTGCTTCGAGGCCGTCCTTTCTAACACATCCCACAAGGACAGGCATCTTATTTCCCCCTCCCCAGCCACTTCCTTTTTCCCAGAAGCCTCTCCCCCCCCAAGCCTCTCCCCCCTCCGGCTTCCCGCTCTGCTTCTAGGGCGGCCAGCCCAGCCATCTCCCAACTCCAGAGGGCTTGTGGGGGGAGGGGAGGTCTGGGAGGGAAGTGACCCCAGCAGGGTGCTAAGGCCATAGAGTTTGCCCTCCCTCCAGAGGGGAACCCATCCTGCCAAACTGCAGGTGTTCTCCAGCCAGCTGAAGGGAGGGGGCAACGGAGCTCCCCAAGAGGTAAAGGCTGCTGGGGAGGGTGGAGTCTAGGGCACTGTGCCCTTCCGAGAGACCCTGCTTCTCAAGCCCCACCTTCACCAAACTCCACCCCAGCCCCATAGCCAGAAATGGGTTTTTTGGGGGGGAGGGGATAAAATGTTGGGTGGGGGGGGTCTGTGGGGCTTGGCTGCGCCATCGAGCAGCTACCCACCCAGCCCCAGCTTTCTCTCTCACACACACTCTCTGTTGCTCTTTCTCTCTCTCTCTCTCTCGTGCTCTCAGTCACTCTCTCCTCTCACTGCTGCTCTCTCGTGGTCCCCCTCTCTCATTTGTTGTCTCTCTCTCGTGCTCTCAGTCACTCTCTCGTGCTCTCTCTCCTCTCACTGCTGCTCTCTTGCTCCCCCTCTCTCTCCTGCTGTTGCTCTTGCTGCTCTCTTGTGCTCTCTCATAGTCGCTCTCTGCCGCTGTTCTTCCTTGTGCTCTCTCTCTTGCTGTCACTCTCTCCTCTCATGCTTTCTCTCACTGTTGCTCTCTCGCTCTGTCGGTCCTACAGAGGGAAGGGGGGGGGGTTACATACAGCGGCCTGCACGCCCCCCCCCCGGTAGCTATGAAGAAGATATTGGATTTATATCCCGCCCTCCACTCCGAAGAGTCTCAGAGCGGCTCACAATCTCCTTTCCCTTCCTCCCCCACAACAGACACCCTGTGAGGTAGATGAAGATATTGGATTTATATCCTGCCCTCCACTCCGAAGAGTCTCAGAGCGGCTCACAATCTCCTTTCCCTTCCTCCCCCACAACAGACACCCTCTGAGGTAGATGAAGATATTGGATTTATATCCCGCCCTCCACTCCGAAGAGTCTCAGAGCAGCTCACAATCTCCTTTCCCTTCCTCCCCCACAACAGACACCCTGTGAGGTAGATGAAGATATTGGATTTATATCCCGCCCTCCACTCCGAAGAGTATCAGAGCGGCTCACAATCTCCTTTACCTTCCTCCCCCACAACAGACACCCTGTGAGGTAGATGAAGATATTGGATTTATATCCCGCCCTCCACTCTAAAGAGTCTCAGAGCGGCTCACAATCTCCTTTCCCTTCCTCCCCCACAACAGACACCCTGTGAGGTAGATGAAGATATTGGATTTATATCCCGCCCTCCACTCCGAAGAGTCTCAGAGCGGCTCACAATCTCCTTTCCCTTCCTCCCCCACAACAGACACCCTCTGAGGTAGATGAAGATATTGGATTTATATCCCGCCCTCCACTCCGAAGAGTCTCAGAGCGGCTCACAATCTCCTTTCCCTTCCTCCCCCACAACAGACACCCTGTGAGGTAGATGAAGATATTGGATTTATATCCCGCCCTCCACTCCGAAGAGTCTCAGAGCAGCTCACAATCTCCTTTCCCTTCCTCCCCCACAACAGACACCCTGTGAGGTAGATGAAGATATTGGATTTATATCCCGCCCTCCACTCCGAAGAGTATCAGAGCGGCTCACAATCTCCTTTACCTTCCTCCCCCACAACAGACACCCTGTGAGGTAGATGAAGATATTGGATTTATATCCCGCCCTCCACTCTGAAGAGTCTCAGAGCGGCTCACAATCTCCTTTCCCTTCCTCCCCCACAACAGACATCCTGGAAGGTGGGTGGGGCTGGAGAGGGCTCTCACAGCAGCTGCCCTTTCAAGGACAACCTCTGCCAGAGCTATGGCTGACCCAAGGCCATGCTAGCAGGTGCAAGTGGAGGAGTGGGGAATCAAACCCGGTTCTCCCAGATAAGAGTCCGCACACTTCACCACTACACCAAACTGGCTCTCCACTATGGGCCTGCTCCACCCCCAAATAGTTGGGTCTTTCCTAACCTGGAGATGATAATAATAATGATAATAATAATTTAATTTCTATCCCGCCCTCCCCACCTCGGCAGGCTCAGGGCGGCTAACAACATTTTATAAAAACATACAGTGGTTAAAAACCTTTGAATTTAACAATATAAAACAGTAAACATTAACTTAACAACATTAAAAACAATCCAGTAAGTGCAATTATTCAGCGGTATAGATCTTCAAACCGCATTGGCGGATCCTTAATTGCCGATCTTCTTAGCAGTCCAGGTGTGCAAGCTTAAAAAGGGCGTCCTTGCAGGCCCTGTGGAACTGATCAAGGTTCCGCAGGGCCCGCACCTCCTCGGGGAGTCGGTTCCATAGGGTAGGGGCCGCGATTGAGAATGCCCGTACCCTAGTATTCTGATATTTAGTCTCCTTCGGCCCAGGGATGGTCATTAGATTTTTCCCAACTGACCTCAGTGCTCTCTGGGGTTCATACGGGGAACCCTCTCTCTTTCCTACCTTTATCTATCTACCTTAAGCTCCCCCCCCTCCAGCACTGGCAGCCAAGGAAAACTGTGGCCCAGTTTTGTGGTGCCGGCCACTGGGCAAGGCCTACTGGCATGGTAGGGAATCCTCAAGGATTTCAGGGGTTGTGTGCCTCACTTTCCCCTGTATTCCCGTCCCTCAGTTTCCTTCCCCCCCTCCCCCTGGCAACCCCTATATCACGGGGGGCCAAACTTGCTTAATGTAAGAGCCACATAAAATAAACATCAGATGTTTGAGACCTGCAAGACGTGTCAGAGGTTTGAGAGCCACAAGACAAGGAAGGAAGGAAGGCAGGCAAATAGATGGGATGAAGGAGGTGGAAGGAAAGCAACTTTAAAGGCATTCTCTAAGTCGTCACTTGGTTTGGAGAAGCGGTTTAGAGAGACAAATGCCTTCTTCACGCCAGCCAGCAGGACGGCCAGGGCTTCAAGAGCCACACATCATGTGTGAAAGAGCCACGTGTGGCTCCCAAGCCACCATTTGGCCACTCCTGCCCTATGCCCCCCCTCTACCTGCCTCATCCTCACATTCTCAGCCAGTCATCACCCTCTGACTTCCCACCCACCCTCAGTTCCATTTATCTTTGATTTAAGCATTCCCCACAGTGGGGCCCAGAACAGCTCCCCTCCCTTTTATCGGCACAACAGCCCCCTGAGGTGGGCTCGGCTGAGTCTGCAGCTGGTCCAAAATCACTCAAGGAGCATCTGTTGGGGGGGGGGGGAGGGACGGAACCCTGCTCTGAAGCCCTGACCCCTCTCCCACCCTGGTGTCACAAATAGCACATCCGTGTTGGGGCCAGACAAATGCTGTCCTGGGAGTTGCTATGGCATGGAGCTGCTGGGTTTAACCTGCTTGCTGGCTTATCGACAATGTTGCGTCTGCCTCACTGCACTGAAGCTGGGTTCAGGTAGCCGGCTCGAGGTTGACTCAGCCTTCCATCCTTCCAAGGTCTGTAAAATGAGTCCCCAGCTTGCTGGGGGGAAAGCGTAGAGGACTGGGGAAGGCAAGGGCAAACCGCCCCGTAAAAAGTCTGCCGTGAAAACATTGTGAAAGCAATGGCGACCCAGAGTCGGAAATGACTGATACTTGCTTTACTTTTTTCTACTGCTGCACAAGTAACTTTCTCACCCCACGTGTGTGGTATAGCTTTGGACTGAAGTCCAGGAGACTTCTGCTTTTTGAGGCCAATTGCCTGAGTTGATTATGACAGCAAGGGGTGAGGTTGGGGGGGGGGGAGAGAAGGGGAATGCCTCATCGGTAGAGAAAGAGGTGCCTCGTCCTTCACACCTGCAACAGCCCGGAGCAGCCTGGTCTCACCAAGGATCTGGCGTATCTTCCCTTCGTGAATAAACCCACTTTGGGTTCACCACAGAAGAGGCTGGTACACCACCTGGCAGCGGGCTGTCAGAGGGGGGGAGTGGGGGCTGCTGCAGCTGCCAGACCTCCCACCCTCAAGCGATCCCAGGCAGGTGGCTAGGGTTGCCAACCTCCAGCTGGGAGCTGGAGACCCCGCCCAGAATTGCAACTGAACTCCAGATCTGTCCCCCCCCGTCCCCCCCCCCCGAGAAAATGGCTGCCGCATTCTACCCCTCCCTGAATCTTCTCCAAAGCCCCCCATGGGTTTCTTTTGTCTCGAGACCCCGGGTTTTCTGCCACCCGAGGGGGCGGGGGGGGGGAGCTGTGCGTGGCGCAGGCGCCACTCCGGGCAGGGGAGTCCCCCGGGGGTGGAGCTGCTCTGCTCTGCTTCCCTTTCCCTGGCCGGGTGGCTCGCTTTTAGTTTCGCTTCTCCTCTCGCTCCTCCTCCTCCTCCTGCCAGTGGGCGCGGGGACGACGCCGGGAAGCCCGAGGGGGCGGGAGTCCAGCCCCCCCCACCCCCTTCTCCTCCCGGGGCTCGCCTGCTCCGCACCCGATGGGGGGCTTGTTCAGCCGGCGCCCGCCCTCGGGGGGGGGGCAGTCCGGCGGGGCAAGCGAGCAAGGGGCGCCTCTCCCTCCCTCCCACCTGCGGGGGGGGCCTTGTTCAGCCGGCGCCCTCCCTCCTCTCCTCCCGGGGGGGCCAGTCCGGCCAGGCAAGCGAGCAAGGGGGGGCCCGGGGGGGTGGGCTGGGGGGCGCCCCCTCCCTCTCACCTGCGGGGGGGTTCGTTCAGCCGGCGCCCTCCCTCCTCTCCTCCCCTCCCGGAGGGGCCAGTCCGGCCAGGCAAGCGAGCAAGGGGGGGCCCCGGGGGGTGGGCTGGGGGGCGCCCCCTCCCTCTCACCTGCGGGGGGGTTCGTTCAGCCGGCGCCCTCCCTCCCTCCCTCCCGGAGGGGCCAGTCCGGCCAGGCAAGCGAGCAAGGGGCGCCCCGGAGGGGAGGGTGGGGGGCGCCCCCTCTCTTCCTCTCCCTCACCTACGGGGGGGGGGGCTTGTTCAGCCGGCGCCCGCCCTCCCTGTCACCTGCGGGGGGGTGTGGGGCGGGCATCGCCCTGGCATGGCCAGCGGGGGGGGGGGGGGAGCCAAGCCCAGGCGCTGCTCTCTGTCTCTCTCTGCCCCGCGGCGCCACTTTCGCTTTCCACTTCCCCGCCCCCCCCTCCGCCTCCCGGGGCTCGCCTGCTCCGGACCCGACGGGGGGGGCTTGTTCAGCCGGCGCCCTCCCTCCCTCCCGGGAGGGCCAGTCCGGCCGGGCAAGGGAGCAAGGGGGGGCCCCGGGGGGTGGGCTGGGGGGCGCCCCCTCCCTCTCACCTGCGGGGGGGTTCGTTCAGCCGGCGCCCGCCCTCCCTCCCTCCCCTCCCGGCCGGGCAAGCGAGCAAGGGGCGCCCGGGGGGTGGGCTGGGGGGTGCCCCCTTTCTCCCTCTCTCTCACCTGCGGGGGGGCTTCTTCAGCCGGCGCCCGCCCTCCCGGGGGGGCAAGCGAGCAAGGGGGGGCCCCGGGGGGTGGGCTGGGGGGCGCCCCCTCCCTCTCACCTGCGGGGGGGTTCGTTCAGCCGGCGCCCTCCCTCCCTCCCTCCCCTCCCGGGGGGGCAAGCGAGCAAGGGGGGGCCCCGGGGGGTGGGCTGGGGGGCGCCCCCTCCCTCTCACCTGCGGGGGGGTTCGTTCAGCCGGCGCCCTCCCTCCCTCCCTCCCCTCCCGGGGGGGCAAGCGAGCAAGGGGGGGCCCCGGGGGGTGGGCTGGGGGGCGCCCCCTCCCTCTCACCTGCGGGGGGGGCTCGTTCAGTCGGCGCCCTCCCTCCCCTCCCCTCCCGGGGGGGGCAAGCGAGCAAGGGGCGCCCCTCCCTCCTTCCCTCTCACCTGCGGGGGGTGTGGGGGGGGCATCGCCCTGCATGGCCAGCGGGGGGTGGGGGTGGGGGAGCCCAGCCCAGCCCAGGCGCTGCTCTCTGTCTCGGTCTCCGTCTGCCTCCTCGCCCGCCTGCCTCTGCCTCTGCCCCGCGGCGCCACTTTCGCTTTCCACTTCCCCGCCAGCCCCGCCCCCGCCCGCCCCCGGGGCGTGGCTTCCCTCCCTCTCCGCGCGCCTGCGCCGCCCTCGCCCCGCGCTTCCGCCCGCCCTTGGTGACGCAGTTCCGGGTGCCTGGGCGAAGGAGGCATGGCCGCCCTGCAGCTGCTGCCCGTCGGGGCCGGCGGAGACCCCCCGCGGGAGGAGGAGGAGGAGACGGACTCGGAGCAGGAGGAGGTGGGCGGCGGGCGGGACCCCGGGGAGGGCGGGCGGGCAGGGCAGGGGGGCAGCAGCCTCACTCCCTCCCTCTTGTCTCCCTCCCGCAGGAGGAGGCGTCGGCGGGGCCCGGCCGGGGCCGGAGCAGAGCAGGAGACTTCGCGGCGGGGTTCGTGTTCGCCGAGCAGGAGGCCGCCGGGCCGGGCGGAGGGACTTGGGCGGAGGCGCTGGGCCAGCTGCGCAGCCAGGTGGGGCCCCTCCCCCCTCCCTCCCTCCCGTGGGCGGGGCCCCCGTCCTCCCCCCCTGCAGCCACCCCCCTCGGTGTCTCTGCTTCCCCCCCCGTAGAAGAGGAAGGCCGCCTCCGCCACCAGCCTCGACGAGAAGATCGCACGCGTCAGGAGGACGAGGAGGGCGCAGGTGAGAGCTGCTGCTGCTGCTGCTGGGACCACCCTTTGGGGGCCTTTCTAAAGAGAGGCTGCATGGCCCTTGACAGCAACGAAGATCCTGTGAATTTAGGGGGAGGTCTTTGTGAGTTTCCTGCATTGGGCAGGGGGTTGGACTAGATGACTCTGGAGGGTCCCTTCCAACTCTAGGATTCTATGATTCTATACAATTCTATGATTTTACTCTAGAACAGGGGGGGCCAACAGTAGCTCTTCAGAAGTTTTCTTTGCCTACAAGTCCCATCAGCCCCAGCCATCAGCCATGCTGGCTGGGGCTGATGGGAGTTGTAGGCAAAGAAAACTTCTGAAGAGCTACTGTTGGCCACCCGTGGTGTAAAATGTCAGGAATAAAGGTCTACTGTGATGGGATGATCCAATGCAGATATCATGAGGATCCATGAGGATATGTGCTTCAAAGCCATGTTTTCGCTCCATGATGTTGCCACGATGCCAAGCATCCATGATTTCCGGTGTGTAAACGCATGAGGATCCATGGTGCAAAACCAATTTCTTGGTCCATGGTACTGCCATGCGATTTGGTCTGACGCTGGTACGACCCAATATAGAAATCCTGAGGATCTACGCTTCAGAACCATGGGTTGGCGCCATAGTGCTGCCATAAAGCCGTGGATTTCTGGGGTGCAAGCTCAGCCCAAGGACACAAAATGTGATTGGATGGGGATATTGGGGTGCCTCAAAGGAAAAATCATGAGGATCCATGAGAATCCGTGGTACAAATCCAACTTCTTTGGTCCATGGTGCTGCCCCAAAGCTGTGGATCCATGATTTCTGGGGTGCAAACTCTGCCCATGGACACGATATGAAATAGGATGGTGAGCTTGGGGGGATCCAAGGCAAAAATCATGAGGATCCGTGGTTCAAAACCAAGTTGTTGGTCCATGGTGCTGCCACGAAGCCGTGGATCCATGATTTCTGTGGTGCAAGCTCTGCCATGGACATGATTTGTGATTGGATGGTGAGGGTGGGGGGATCCAAAGCAAAAATCATGAGGATCCAAGAGGATCCATGGTTGAATACCAAGTTTTTGGTACATGGTTCTGCCACGAAGTCGTGGATCCATGATTTCTGTATTGCAAGCTCTGCCAAGGAGCATAATATGTGATTGGATGGTTGGCTTGAGGGCAAAAATCACGATCCGTGGTTTGGAACATGTTTTTCCACTGTTGTGGCACCACAGATTCCTGGAGGTATGATTTTTCTGGTGTTACCTATAGTCTAAGACAGGATCCACAGCATGATGGTGGTTTCATTTCATTTCACCATAAAAATCATATGAATTCATTAGGATCTGTGCTTTGGAACCCTGTTTTTGCTCTCATGAGGCGCAACGGATCCATGGAGGCATGATTTTTGTGGTCCTGCCTATAGTCTAAGACAGGATCTACAGAATAATAGTGGTTTGATTTCATTTCAACGTAAAAATCACATGAATTCATGAAGATCCATGTAGATCCGACTTTTACCCAGACCCCTTCTGGGACCACCAGGCCTCCTCCTCTCGCCGGGCTTTAGCCAGGCCCTGCAAATAGGAGCTCTTTGGGGACCTTTCTAAAGAGAGGCTTTTCAACAGAGGCTGGATGGCCACCTGGCAGCAACGAAGATCCTGTGAATTTAGGAGGAGGGGTTTGTGAGTTTCCTGCATTCAGGGCTTTGCCCTCCCACTAGGCAATCTAGGTGGCTGCCTAGGGTGCCGGGAGGGTGGGGTCACAAAATTGGGCTTCCCACCCCCTTCCCAGTGCCCCAGGCAAGCACCTAGTTTGCCTTTCTCCCAGCCCTCACCACACGCCCCTCCCTTCACCTACCCCCTGCGGCTCCCACCTCCCTGGATGGCAGAGGAGGCAGTGGGGGTCGCCCTTTCAGGACACTCTACCTGAGGGAGGGTGAGCACAGCCTGGCCTCGCAACACCATTTTACCCGCAATTTCAGTGTTCGGCCGGGGAGGGGGTGTGCTCTAGAGAGCCGGAACGTGACGCTAGAGCCGGTTCTGGCATTGAAATTGGCACGGGGGGTGGGGGTGGGAAAGGGTCTGGAGGGAGGGGGGAGGGGGGAGCAGGGGGCGCCAGGCAGCGAGTCTGCCTAGGGCGCCATGTGTCTGCATTGTGCAGGGGGTTGCACTGTATGACCCTGGAGGTCCCTTCCAACTCTCCTTTGGGTTCTATCTGTTTCATCTCTCTCTCTCTGCTTTACAGCAGTTTGCAAAAACACCACAAAAAGTTTAGTGAACACCAAAGCAGCTGATTTCCAATTTCTTCCTTTCTGCTTATTGACCTGGCTTATCTGCATCTCTGCTACTTCCCTTGGAGGGAAAGGGGATTACCGGTACATAGTGGATCACAGAGCAGCCAGACTGCACTTAGAGACACTTCTTGATAGATTCGGATGGGTAGCCACGTTGGTCTGAAGCAACGCGACAAAGCTGGAGTCCCCTTGCCCCAACAAAGCTTAACTGTGGGCATAAGCTTTTGGGTGTGTTTGTGTAAAAGCTTCTCCCCAGACTCAAACTGTGTTCAGTTTTATTTCTCCTCTTTCTTTTACTGAGACTCAGTGTTGGTTGTCCAGAATATCAGTTATCCTGGTCTAAAAGGTGGGTCTCCTGATTAGCAACATAATAGGCTTGGCTCAGCTTCGTGCAGCAGCCTGAAGTGATACACAGAATATTAGATCTGGTGCTTTAAGCTGCTACAAAATGACTGCCTCAGGAGGCTGAGCCAGGCTCCCATATCTTCAGGAAAGGAAGGGGGTGGGGGACAGAAAGTGCCTGGGGGAAGATAATGGGAGGGAGGGAGGGAGAAAGTGAGGGTGAAACATGCAGCAAAGAAGGGGATGTTGACCTGCCGCTTCTGAAGTCCATGGTTGAGCTTGTGGTATCTGTCATAGGAGAAGCGGACAAAACAAGAAACAGCAAACGGAGATGCCAAAGAGACTGCGCATGAGGCCGAGGATAAGGCAAGCCTTGAAGACAGCGAGGAGGAGGAGGAGGAGGAGGAAGAAGGCTACTCCTCTGCAGAGGAGGGAATCTTTTCAACAGCAGGTAACTAGGACTAAATACTGCGACCATAGGGAAGCAAAGAGTAAGTGTCAGGGCCGTAGCCAAAATTCTATTTATTTTTTTTTTGGGGGGGGGGGCTTTTTAAAAACTCGGGGCACCTGAATTTTTAAAAAGTGCACTCCACCTAAAAGAAAAAAAATCCCTACTAGCCACTCACCCACCCACCTGACCTTCCTTCCCCCCGTCCCCACCATGGCTTAGAGCTGCCCGGCCTCCCCAGCCATTCAGTTGGCATGGGAGGGGTGGCAGGAGCAGCCTGCACCCTCCAGGTGTGATTTAAAGACCCCACCAAAGTTGGCAGCTGCTTCTGCCCCCCCCTCCTCGCAATTTGAATGGCCAAGGAGCCAGGGTGACCCTCCAGCTGCTGTGGAGGCAGGGAGGGAAGACCTCAGGCTGCCACCTCCCCCCCCACAATCCCCCCCTCCCCCCCTCTCCCTAGGGCTGCTGCTGCTGTAGTCTGGCCACCTCCTCCCTCTCCCACCATTCATATAATGCCAGCGGAGCTGCAGAAACAGCCGCCGATCTCCAGGAGCGATTTAAAGAACCTTGAACTCACACATGGAAGTCGGGGGCATCTCCTGCCGCTTCTCTGGTCAATTCGAATGGCAGGGGAGGGAGGCGGCAGCCCTGAAGGGAAGGCCTTGGCTGCCACCCCCCCCCCCATTCAAATCGCATGAGAGGGGTAGTAGGAATGCTCCCTGAACAGCTGGTTGGCGGGACTTTAAATTGGTCCCGGAGGCCGGCAGCTGCTCCTGCTGATTCGCCAGCACAGTTTGAATTGCAGAGGAAGGAATTGCAGAGGAAGGGCAAGGCCCCTGCAGCCCTTCCACATAGCTGGGCGTGTTGAGTGACTCTGGCCCAGGTGATTTCCGTGCGTTCTCTTTGGGCAGGTATATTCTGATGCAGCCTTCTGCCATGTTATGTGCCAGGCTTCTGTGCTCACCAGTTCTAAAGGAGGAGCAGCGCGTCTTGGTTGTTGCAACAGAAATAGTTTGTTGTTCAGATACACTGATTTTCAGTCTAGAAAGAAACTGAAGCTGTGCTAACCTGGCATAATAAATGAAACGAAAATGTTGGTGTAGATATGGGGCGATCCATAAATTGAAGGAGGAGGCCTCAACAACAAACTCTTCAGGGAAACATTAGCATGAATTATAACACATTTGATACCATGCTTGTGGCTGGCTGCACCCCACTTTCACAGCTGTTCTGCTTTATGATATATTTACGGTCCTGCGTTGTCTCCTGAGTTTGCTTTGCATTTCTGTTGGGTTTATTTTTAATTATGCTTGATCAGCTCTCAGTTCAGTTTTTTTTTTTGCTGTTTCACTGGCTTTTCTAATTGCTGTTTTATCTGCTCCCACTCTGGAGTAATTTGCATGCAGAACCATTCACATGTCCTCCCCCCTGCCCCCTTAGAGGCCACCCCTCCACCCACCCCTTCTACGTTCTCTTGGGGAGTCCTTTATTGTGCTTGCAACTGAAGGGAAAATACTGTGTGAGTGCGACACATGGTTTCAGTGGGGCTTCTTCAAAGACTTTCGTGTTTGCAGGCACCAGGTCCCAACGGATGTAGTTGTAGGGCACAAAGCTGGCAAGGGGACTAAAGCCGAAAGGCTCCCTGCATTCTGGGAAATGGCCCAGGCTCTGAGCTCACCTCTGCCAGTTGCACCCGCTGCAGGGAGGTAATCACAGCTTAAATCTGTCGTTTGTTTGATTCGCTTTTGGGGAAAAGCAGGGGTGGCTTCCGTGGGTGGTGGGCTTTGTGAAGACAGGATCTCCATGCTAGCAATGCTGATTTCCATTTTTGGGAACTTCTGTCTTCCCCCCTTCCCCTTAAAAAGAAGTGTGGTTTAGTACGGAACTAGAGGCAGAAAGAGAGAGGCAGTGTCTTATTTTTGGACTTCTTCCTTCTGTTTGAAAGCGTTTCTTCTTGTAAGATTTCTTTCCAGCTTCTGAGCTCGTGTCCCTCTATAACGTGCTCTTGCCTGGAGCAGACTAGCAGCAACAAGGTGAAGGAGTGAGGAGGCTGTGGGGGTGTGCTGCGTTGCTTGCGTGCCATCTCAGCCAAGTGGGTGGCGACTTCCCTGTGCCAAGTTTCATTCATTTTCTAGCATTTTTGTCCTTTCCAGTGACTCTTGTTTTCTCGTAATGTGATCAAGCCTGATATACTTCATGATGTGTGTTAATCTTTGTGATTCTAAGAGCTCTTTCTGTTTCTGCTTCTCAGCAGAGGTTGGAGCTGCAGCCCGAAAGACTCCTTCCTTGCCTTGGAGGAAGCACGTTCTGAGGAGACGTGATGGGGGTTGCCCTCCAAAGAACTTCTCCTAGAGCCAGAATGTGCACCAGGCTCTTCAGGCTGATCTTGACAGGCTGGGAAGCTGGGTTAAAACAAATAGAATGAATTTTAATGGGGATAAATGTAAAGTTCTGCATTTAGGTAGGAAAAATCCAGTGCACCATTAGAGGATGGGGGAGACTTGTCTTGCAGTAATTTGTGTGAAAAGGATCTAGGTATCATAGTGGACCATACACTGAACATAGCTCAGCTCCGTGATGCTGTAGCTAAAGAGCCAAATGCGATTTTGGCCTGTATCAACAGAAGTACTGTGTCCCTGTCAGGCAAAGTGACGGTATCACTTTACTCTGCTGTGGTTAGATGTCACCTGTGTTTTGTGTTCAGTTTTGGGCACCACAATTTGAAGAAGGCTATAGACAAGCTGGAACAGGTCCAGAGGAGGGCAGATGGTGAGGGGGTCTGGAGACCAAGTTCTACAAGGAAGAACTGAAGGAGCTGGGCATGTTTAGCCTGGAGAGGAGACGACTGAGAGGTGATATGATCATCATCTTCAGGTCCTTGAAAGGCTGTCACATAGAGGATGGTGCAGAGTTGTTTTTTGTTGCCCCAGAAGGGCAGACCAGGACCAGTGGGTTGAAATTAAGAGATTTTGACTCAACGTTAGGAAGAACTTCCTGACTGTCAGAGCAATTCTTCAGTGGAACAGGCTTCCTCCTCGGGAGGTGGTGGGCTCTCCTCCTTTGGAAGTTTTTAAATAGAGGCTGGATGGCCACCTGACAGCAATGAGGATCCTGTGACTTTAGGGGGAGGTGTTTGTGAGTTTCCTGCATTGTGCAGGGGGTTGGATTAGATGACCCTGGAGGTGCCTTCCAACTCCAGGATTCCTGACCATTAGAGCGGTTCATCAGTGGATCAGGCTTCCTCCTCAGGAGGTGGTGGGCTCTCCTTCCTTGGAGGTTTTGAAACAGAGGCTGGATGGCCATCTGACAGCAATGAGGATCCTGTGAATTTAGGGGGAGGGGTTTGTGAGTTCCCTGCATTGTGCAGGGGGTTGGACTAGACGACCCTGGAGGTCCCTTCCAACTCAGGAGGTGGTGGGCTCTCCTCTCCTTCCTTGGAGGTTCTTCAACAGAGGCTAGATGGCCACCTGACAGCAATGAAGGTCCTGTGAATTTAGGGGGAGGTGTTTGTGAGTTTCCTGCCTTGTGCAGGGGGCTGGACTAGACGACCCTGGAGGTCCCTTCCAACTCAGGAGGTGGTGGGCTCTCCTTCCTTGGAGGTTCTTCAACAGAGGCTAGATGGCCACCTGACAGCAATGAAGGTCCTGTGAATTTAGGGGGAGGTGTTTGTGAGTTCCCTGCATTGTGCAGGGGGTTGGACTAGACGACCCTGGAGGTCCCTTCCAACTCAGGAGGTGGTGGGCTCTCCTCTCCTTCCTTGGAGGTTCTTCAACAGAGGCTAGATGGCCACCTGACAGCAATGAAGGTCCTGTGAATTTAGGGGGAGGTGTTTGTGAGTTCCCTGCATTGTGCAGGGGGTTGGACTAGACGACCCTGGAGGTCCCTTCCAACTCAGGAGGTGGTGGGCTTTCCTCTCCTTCCTTGGAGGTTCTTCAACAGAGGCTAGATGGCCATCTGACAGTAACGCTGATTCTGTGAACTTAGGTAGAACATGAGAAGGACAGGGAAGGTCGCACCAGGGCTTCGTTCTTGTGGCCTCTTCTTTACATGCCCAGGGAAATGCTGTTTGACACTTTGGATTCAGGCAGCAGTTTTTCTCCAGGCCGGTTTTGCCAGGATTCCTGGGAGTTTTTTCTGCTGGGAGCAGAGACCACTGGGTGCATGTATGGGGGGTGGGGAGTACTTGTGAATTTCCTGCATTGTGCAGGGAGTTGGACTAGATCAGGGGTTCCCAACCCCCGGGCCGCGGCTTGTTTGTAGCGCCCCCCCCCCTCGTTTTCACCATTTTAAGGCCGGGGAAGGGAAGGAGGCAAGGGCAGCTGGTTCGCCACTGCTGCGGTTTTCCCGCCAATCAGCTGATTGACTGGGGGGGGTCAACCAGGGAGGCGCTTCACGGCCCCTTCCCCGGCCTTAAAATGGTGAAAACGGGGAGGAGGTGGCTGTGGGGGGGTGACAAAGGAGGGAGGAGGAGGCTGTGGGGGGGCAGGGGGGGCTGAATTGGGTGCCCCAACCCTGCCGGCCCTGGGGCCACGGTTGGCGGGCCAGCCCTGGTGCCAAAAAGGTTGGGGACCACTGGACTAGATGTCCCTGGAGGTCCCCACCAACTCTATGATTCTACTTGCTTAGAAGTAGTTCCTGTTAAAATCCGTGGTGTTTATTTCTTTGTAGATGTGCAATGTTAAATTGGTTTTGATTGATTAGATCAGGTGGCAGATTTTTTTAGTGCTTATAAAAACCATGTTGTGAAAGAAGCAGATTCCCCCTTGTGTGGGTGGGGGGAATGTGTCTTCCGAGACAGAACTGGCTCTGAGATATGTGTGTGGCATGAGGAATTGAACAGATCAGGTTTTGTTGCAGCAGGAATTGGGAAATGTGGTCATTATGCAGTGGAGCCGTGAAGGCTGAAAAGTGAGTTTTGGGCAGGCTTCCCAAATCAAAGCCAGTTTGTCACGCCTTCAAAGAGCATTTCCACACACAGTCACTGGAGTTAATCCAGGGACGATCGAGTCCTAAATCACTCCCTGAAGGTGCCCCTGACTGAGCTCTTGAGCCGCATCCGGTGCCCTGAAGATCTGATGTTTGGCTTTTGTTCCTTGGCAGATACGCTCAAGGTGAAGGGGAAGCAGAAGCGGAAAGGAGGGGGAGAAGAGGTGAGTTTGGGAAGCCCAGGGCTGCTGCCAGGAGGGGAAGAGCCCCTCCCGCCAGCACAGCACAGCACAGCCAGCTCTCTCTCTTTCTAGGATCCTGCTTTCCAGGAAGTGGAGCTCGTCTTTGGTGAAGACGCGTCGCAGTACGATGACAGCCTGGGATTCCAAGACATGAACCTCTCGCGCCCCTTGCTGAAGGCGAGTCCTTTCAGTGGAAGCCAAGAACGGGAGGAGTGGGTGTGGGGCGGAGAGCGGAGCTGTCTCCACTGAAGGCCTCTGTGCTCCCCAAAGCCGTGACCCCCCCCCCCCAGGGACTTGTCTGGGTTTTCTGGAGTTCAGAGACCTCTTCTGTGAAGTTGCCTGCTTGTTTGACTTCACGGTTATTGACTAGATAGAAACATGGAAGCCACGTGGGGGCTGCTCAAGGCATTTCCTCCAAGATCCAGGCTGGAACTTCCTGGGTTTTTGAGCATGTGAAAATGTAGTCTTCTGACAACTGGGCCGGGTCCCACAGAGGACTCCGGCAGGTGGAATGGGGCGGGGGAGGATTGTCACTTCCCCTCATGCTGCTCCCGCGTCTTCCATGAACAGCAGTAGGAAGGAGAAGCCCCTTTGGCGTGTGGGAATGGCTAGCGGGTCTGGGGGAGGTGCTGCGACAGGAGGAAGGAAGAGACACGGCCAAACACTTGCGGCTGCATCCGGCCCAGGTGGCCTGCCAAGGCCCTTTTCTCTCCTGTGGCCTCACTCTCTGGAGTCTTTGCCTCCTCCCCCCCTCTCCCTCCCTGGGTTGATCTGCCTCCCTGTCCCTTCTGGTGGCAGCAGCCCTGGGAGGACTTGAGCCTGCTTTTGCACACAGGCACTGCTTGGCGGTGGTCTGCTCACCCTTGCGGGGGGGGGGGGCAGCTGCCATCTGCCAGGTGGTTTCCTGAGTCTTGGAAGGTCTGGCGGGTTGGTTGGTTTGAGGCAGGAAGGGGACGCGGCTCACCCTGGCTGCCTCCCCGCTTGAGAGCCGGCCGTGCCACAGTGCTGCGAGTGTCCGTCAGGGAGGCTTGCTGGCCACGCCCTCTTTCTCAGGAAGGAGGGTGGTTGGGAGGCCAGAGGGGCGCTGCAGGAGAGCAGTGGTTCAGTGGGGGACGGCACCTGCTTTGCTCACGGAAGGGCCCCAGTTCAAAGGGGCAGGCGGAGGGTGCCGTGAAGGCCCTCCCTCTTCTGCCTGGGAGCAGCGGCCGGTCAGAGGAGGCCAGGCTGACCTGGGGAGGGGGTGGCTTGGTGTGCTGGAAGAAGGCAGCAGCAGTGCACAGCCACGGGCAGGAGAGGAGGGGCAAAGCGAGGCGAGGCCTTTCTGCAGAGCATTGGGAGGGCTGCATGGGGCGCCTCTGGGGACGCAGCTGCTTGTGCCCTGCTGAGGTGGGCCTAGTGGGGGCAAGAGGGGAGGGCCACTCTAGAGCTGGGCAGGCCAGGGCCCTGGTGCATCCCCCTCGGATAAGGCAGCCTCTTCTCCTTGCAGGCAATCACCGCCCTTGGCTTCAAGCAGCCCACGCCCATCCAGAAGGCCTGCATCCCCGTGGGGCTGCTGGGGAAGGACATTTGTGCTTGTGCTGCTACCGGGACAGGTGAGCGCCAGGCCCAAGTGGAAGCGGGGTCCCCCCCCCGGCTGCCTAGGGCTTGGGGTTCAGCTGCTCCTCGGCCTGTCTCTTCCAGGGAAGACGGCAGCCTTCGTCCTGCCTGTCCTGGAACGCCTGATCTACAAGCCCCGGCAGGCCCCCGTGACGCGCGTGCTGGTCCTCGTGCCTACCCGAGAGCTGGGCATCCAAGTGCACTCTGTCACCAGGCAGCTGGCGCAGTTCAGCAGCATCACCACCTGCTTGGCAGTGGGTGAGTGAAGGGGGCTGGTGGGGGGGCGGGGCTGGGCTGGGCTGCTCGGCCTTCCGGCCTCTTGACGGGTCTCGTTGCAGGCGGGCTGGACCTCAAGAGCCAGGAGGCAGCCCTGCGAGCAGGCCCCGACATCCTCGTCGCCACTCCCGGACGGCTGATCGACCACCTGCACAACTGCCCCTCCTTCCACCTCAGCAGCATCGAGGTCCTCATCCTGGACGAGGCTGACCGGTGAGGAAGGAGGGGCTGCTCTTCCTGGGCCTCAGTGGGGGGGCTCCTGCCCCCCCCCCCCCCCGCTCAACCCTCTCCCCTCCCCCAGGATGCTGGACGAATACTTTGAGGAGCAGATGAAAGAGATCATTCGGCTGTGTGCGCGGCATCGCCAGACCATGCTCTTCTCTGCCACCATGACGGAGGAGGTACGGAGGGAGGGAGGGAGGCTGGCTGGCTTCTCGGGGCGGGGGGGGGGGGGGCTGAGAGGGCAGGTGGAACCAGGAGGGGGGCGCTCTCTCCCTCTCCCTTTGGCATCTTTCTGTGGGAAGGAAGGGGTGTCCTGCTGTCTCACAGGGACCGGCGGGCAGACCTGACGCACTTTCCCTCTTGGGAGAGCCAGTTTGGTGTAGTGGTGAAGTGTGCAGACTCTTATCTGGGAGAACCGGGTTTGATTGCCCACTCGCAGCTGCTGGAATGGCCTTCTTGGGTCAGCCATAGCTCTGGCAGAGGTTGTCCTTGAAAGGGCATCTGCTGTGAGAGTTCTCTCAGCCCCACACACTCACGGGGTGTCTGTTGTGGGGGAGGAAGGGAAAGGAGATTGTGAGCCGCTCTGAGACTCTTCGGAGTTAGGGCGGGATATAAATCCAATATCTTCTTCTTCGGGCAGGTGAAGGACCTGGCGTCTGTCTCCCTGAAGAACCCAGTCCGGATCTTTGTGAACAGCAACACGGACGTCGCCCCGTTTCTGCGCCAGGAGTTTGTCCGCATCCGTCCCAATCGTGAGGGGGACCGGGAGGCCATCGTAGCCGGTGGGAGCTTGGGAGAGGAGAGTGGGAGGGCTCTGGGAGGCTGGGGGCGAGGTTGCCAATCCCCAGGCAGGGCAGGGGATCCCCTGGTTTGGAGGCCCTTCCCCCGCTTTAGGCTCACCAGAAAGTGGGAGAGGGGGGAGGGAAATGTCTGCTGGGCATTCCATTATTCCCTATGGAGACCAATTCCCATAGGGTATAATGGAGAATTGACCCACGGGTATCTGGTGCTTGTGTGTGGGGGGTGTTTTTTGAGGTAGAGGCACCAAATTTGCAGCATAGCATCCGATGCTTCTCCTGAAAAGACCCTCCAAGTTTCAGAAGGATTGGACCAGGGGGTCCAATTCTGTGAGCCCCCAAAGAAGCTGCCCCTAGCCTTCATTATTTCCAGTGGAGGGAAGGCATTTCAGAGGTGTGCAGAGGTCCCTGTAAATGCGATGGCCGGAACGCCCTCTGGAGTTCAGTCATGCTTGGCACAGCCTCCCCCAAAGTCCCCAGATACATCTTGGCAACGCTGGCTGGGGGTGCGGCTTCCCTCTTGACGGGGCCCCTCCTCTCGTCTCCAGCGCTGCTGATGCGGACGTTCCCGGACCACGTGATGCTCTTCACGCAGACCAAGAAGCAGGCCCACCGCCTGCACATCCTCCTGGGGCTGCTGGGCTTGCGGGTCGGGGAGCTGCACGGGAACCTCTCCCAGGCCCAGCGGCTGGAGGCTCTCCGGTAGGTGGGAGGGGCGGGGCGAGGGAGGGAGGGCGGGAGGGAGGGCTGCCTCCCTCCCCACTGATGGCCTCTTTCCCCTGCAGCCGCTTCAAGGATGAGCAGATTGATGTGCTGGTGGCCACGGACGTTGCTGCGCGGGGCCTCGACATCGAAGGCGTCAAAACGGTCAGGAGCCACCGGCCTCCCCTCCCTCTCTGTGGCAGCGGCTTGCTTTCTCCCCCCTCTCATCCCTTCCCCTCCTCTCTGTCATCTCAGGTGATCAATTTCACAATGCCGAACACCACCAAACATTACGTGCACCGTGTGGGGCGTACCGCACGGGCCGGGCGCGCAGGCCGCTCTGTGTCTCTGGTGGGGGAAGAAGAGCGCAAGATGCTGAAGGAGATCGTCAAGGCCGCCAGAGCGCCCGTCAAGGCCCGGCTGCTCCCCCAGGGTGTGTGTGATTGTGGGCTACCCTCTGCTCGCAGGTCCCATAGGAATCGGGGGGGGGGGGGTCAGTCATGCCACATCCTCCTGGGCAACCAGCAGGCACCTTAACGTTTGTTGCCAGCCAGGGAGGCCTTGAGGGCACAGTCCACGTGCCCATAAGCACTGTCAGCGCCTTGCCTGGGGCGCTGTGTGTGGTGTTGGCGGGGAAGTGGGCTTTGGCAAGCCTGGTGACGTCGGCTGTGCTCCTCCCTCCCTCCCCCCCCCAGATGTGATCTTGCGGTTCCGGGAGAAGATAGAGAAGCTGGAGGTAGACATCTATGCGGTCCTGCGCCTGGAGCGGGAGGAGCGGGAGCTGCAGCACTCGGAGGCGCAGGTGAGGGGAGGGATGCGGGGGAGGGGGGGCGGTCTGTCTGCAGGGAGCTTCACAAGAGCTGCTCTCTCAGGCCCAGGGCCGAGGGAAGTTCTGCTGGCCACTTCGAAGGGGGTTGCTGCTCTGTTCACCCCTCCCTGCGGCCTGCACCCGGACTCGCACTTGTGGCCCACGTTGTTTTCCTCCTCTGCCTGAGGGCTTCACTTAGAGGCTGCTTTCCCCTTCCTCCCTCCCTCCCTCCCAGCTCAATACTGCCAAGCGGAAACTGGAGACTGGCAGGCAGGAGGCAACAGAGGGGGCCATCAGCCGCAGCTGGTTTCAGACCAAGGAAGAGAGGAAGAAGGAGAAGCGTAAGATCCCTTCTGGGGCGTGGTGGCAGGCAGTGGCCGTCCCCCAGGCTTCCCCCTCCCACCCTCTGCTCTCCTTGCCTCTTCCCCCCAGTTTCCAAGGCCCTGGAGGAGTTTGACCTGGCTTTGCGGGGCAAGCGGAAGAGAGAGAAGTTCATGAAGGAGAGGCACAAGAAGGCCCAGATGACGGTGAGGGGAGGGCAGCAGGCCAAATGCTGCCATGGGGGGCAGGCCTCCTTCGCTTGGCAGAGCAGAGGTGGTAGCCTGGTGGTGTTTCCTTGGCAGCCCGAGGAGCGGTCCCAGTTTGAGATCTTGAAGGCCCAGATGTATGCCGAACGGCTGGCAAAGAGGAGCCGCCGCCCCACCCGGGCCAGGGCCGTGCCCGAAGATGCTCCACCAGCTACAGCGGCTGCAGGTGGGGGGGTTTTGTTTTAAGGGGGGTGGGTGCAGCAACACGAAGCCCATGGGGAGGGGGGGCTTTAGGGGAAGGTCCTGTTGCTTGCTGGGAGTGCAGAGACTCCATCCAGCCCCTGCCTGACTTCTCTCTTCCCCAAAGGTCCAAAAAAGCCAAAGAAGAAAGCATCTGTGTTTGATGAGGAGCTCACCAACACCAGCAAAAAGGCCCTGAAGCAATATCGGGCTGGGTGAATAGACTGAGGGGCTGCGGGCGGGGGGGGGGGGGTTGCGTCCTGGTGAGCTGCTCCATGAGCCCAGGATGCTGTCGAGAGGGAGTGGGGTGCCCGATGTGCCCTGCTTTGCCTTCTTCCAGGGGGCTTCCTGTGTGTGTCTGATTCCCCCCTCCCTCCTCTGCCTGTGGGATGCAGCAGAGCTGCAGGAAGGACCCTCTTCCGTGGGGCCGTGGAGACATTGACCTCTGCTTTTTCCAGGCCCTCCTTTGGAGACCGCAAGCGCCTGGGCCTCGCCACAAGGAGAAAAGGGGGCAACTTCAAATCCAAGGCCAGGTGAGGAGGCGCTTGCTTTCCACTGCCCCCCTCCCTCCTGCCTCCCCCCCCCCGCCCCCTGATCATACTCTGCTGTCTTGTGTTCTTTCGCAGGTACAGGAGGAAGTGAGAAGAGGACCTCCCGCCTCGCCTGTGCTGCTGTCTGCAAGGAAGGGGGAGGGGCTGTCAATCATCCCTCCTCGGTGGCAGCAGCCTCAGCCCCGGTGGAAGAACCGCCTTCCCTCTCTGGGCCCTGCGCAGCCGGGCTGTGTCTGCACTCTGCCCTGTGGGTGGAGCTTCAAGAGCATCTTTGGAGTAAACACTTTTTCTAATGCTGCCTCAGACATGATGTGTTGAGCACGTGTGCTGGGAACGGGGGGGAGGGGGGCGGGGGGGGCGCGCAGAGGAAGAACTGAGAGCCTTGCCAGGATCAGACTGATCTCTCCCCACAGGAAATAGGGTTCCTCTTCCCCAAGGAAGCAGCTGATTGGTCACTCAGCCCTACAAGGGGGTGGGATTAAGATACAACCCTGTGAGGAGAATTTCCCAGGTTGGAGCAAGCGAGTGGGGTGGAACCTCAGGCCACGCTGACAGCCTCCTGCAAGGAACTGCACTGTCTCCCCTTCTTATTCCACCCCCCTGAAAGTAGAACTGTATATGGAACTTGACATTAAATTCAGCCACAGAAGATTGGAATAGCGAATGTTGGTTTTTAAGAGGGTACAGAGAGGACACAGGAAATAAGAGGCCCGTTAGCCTAACATCTGTCCCAGGCAAATTAATAGAAACTGATCAAAGACAGAATTGTTAGGGGGGGCATAGAGGGACAAAGCCTGCTGAGGGGAAATGAGCACAGCTTCTGCAAAGGGAAGTCCCGCCTCACCAGCCTTTGGGAGTTCTTGGAGAAAGTGAACAAACATGATGATACTGCATTTATATCCCGCCCTCCACTCCGAATCTCAGAGCAGCTCACAATCTCCTTTACCTTCCTCCCACACAACAGACACCCTGTGAGGTAGATGAAGATATTGGATTTATATCCCACCCTCCACTCCGGAGAGTCTCAGAGCGGCTCACAATCTCCTTTCCCTTCCCCGCCCCCCAGACACTCCGTGAGGTAGGTGGTGCTGAGAGGGCTCTGACAGCAGCTGCCCTTTCAAGGACAACTACGAGAGCTCTGGCTGACCCAAGGCCATTCCAGCAGCCACAGGTGGAGGAGTGGGGAATCAAACCCGGTTCTCCAAGATGAGTCCGTGCACTGAACCACTACACCAAACTGGTTCTTAACAAAAACATGTCGGGAACAGTGGCTCAAGAGACATGGACTTCCCAAAGGT
The DNA here is from genome assembly GCF_032191835.1 of Heteronotia binoei. NCBI lineage: Eukaryota > Metazoa > Chordata > Lepidosauria > Squamata > Gekkonidae > Heteronotia > Heteronotia binoei. The sequence continues at coordinate 404,812 of NC_083224.1, forward strand.
TTGAAAGACCAAAGACTTCTGAGTAAGCTCAGCTGTCATGGGATGAGATGGCAGATGGTCTTTAGATTAAAGGCTGGTTAAACAGCAGAAGAAATGGGCAGCTTCTGTAATGGAGGGAAGTGAGCAGTGGGGTCCTACAAGGCTTGGGTTTTAGACCACTATTTCATTTGTTCATAAATGACCTGGAAGGGGAGGTGAGCGGGGTGGTGGCCATGGTTGCAGGTGACACACAATTATTCAGGATGGTGAGAACCAAGGTGGAGCTGAAGATCTCTTGGGGGAAGAGTGGGTGAAGGGGCAACAAATGTGACCAACAGAAGTTAATGTTGGTAAGTGTGAGGCACACATTGTTAGCAAAAATTCCACCTTCAGTTGTATGCTAATATGCACTGAGCTGGCTGAGATGAAGGGAGACCATGGGACAGCCTCCTGTGTGCCACAATAGTGAAAGAGGCTGACTGTGCTGGAGGTTTTAGAGAAAGGTATTGAAAATAAAACTCAATATTCTGATGCTCCTGTGTTAGGGATGGCCACAAACTGGGAAAATGGTGGTTCATTTGCCCCCCTGAAGCAGTGGCTCATGGATTGTTTGATTTTGCAAACTGGTTCATGAGGTGTTAGAATAGCCGCTTCATGAGTCAGAACCCAAACGCACAGGGAGTCTTCAGCAGGCTCTCCTCCAACAGCCTGCCAAGATTGGATTTGAGGTTTCTGAGTTCTAGCTCTAGCTCCCAAAGTTCTAGCTCCCCAAAGCAGGTGTCCCCAGGAAAGCTCAGCTCTAGGTTCAGTCCCTGAGGCCCAGCAAGGGCACTTGTGTTTAAAAGATTGCCCCACTGTGTGTGTGTGGGGGGGAGTCCCTCAGAGCCTCCCCTAAATCAGCCATGCAGCAATTGAAGTAACTTCTCTCTCTGCGGTGCAGGATGAAAGCAGCTAAGTTGGGGTGGTATTCTACTGGTATATAATCTGCTCCCGTAGAGCAGACTGGGCCTTGTGCAGGCGGAACACCCACTTCTTGGCTTTTGGACCTTTCACCTTCAGTGGAACCAAGCAACATCTGGGCCAGAGGACTACAGCCTGAATGATTTTGAATTATTCGTTTTATTATTTTCTCCCCCGCTTTGCAGCATATGCTCGTGCACGTTTCTATTAAACCTTATTATGCCTGTGACGTTACTTAGGTTTGGTGGCTTCATCCCAAACTTTGGCCTCTTTTGGCTACAGCTGCCAAGAAAGTTTGTGGAACTCTGCTTGTCTGTGTCCTCCCTTGCTGGCCCCTGGGCAGTGAGGATTCCCTGGTGTGCGTTGCTCCAAGCCGCCTTGTGTGAGAAAAGGAGCTTGGACAGGCACCCAGGAGCTCTGGGCAGACGAGTCTGTCAATAAATCAGTGGAGACCAGAGTAGCTGTTTCTCCATTGCCCCTTACAGCAGGGGGAGATCTAGAAGACAAGAACACTCCCCTTGCCACCTCTGGGGTAATTACATTAGTCCCTCAAGCCAAACAGGAATTACAGGCTACCATGAGGAGTGACCAAAGAAAATCCACATTCCTATCAGCTCAGGTTGTGGGGAAATGAGGGCCTGGCTAGAACAGGACTGGATCCACTGGGCGAATGGGAAAGGGCAGACTAGCGATCAGATTCTTCTACCCCCACCCCAGCGAGGAGAACTGAAGTTGCAGTTGCTGCTACATGCAGCCTTTGCTTCTGGGAGAGCAGCACTTCACAAAGGATGTGCCCGTTGCTGCTGTTGCTGGTTTAGAAGTGGGACCCTCAATGCCGGAAGGAGCCCAGTGAAGCACCGGGGTGTCAGACGTTGTAACTTACCTCTTTAATATGCCTTAAACTGTTCATGTCCCCTTGCCCTAACTAACTCCATTTTGAATGATTCTGCTAACCCTGTGAATAAAAGTTTGCATTTCAAACACTTTTGCAACAGTTACTAGCTCCCATGGGAATTCCTAGCATAGCACTAACAAATGTAACAGGGCTTTGAAGATAGTGAGCCTCAAGGTAACCAGCAGGGTTCCTTCCTGGAGAAAGAGATAAGGAGGCCTGGAACCGGCTATTGCCTCCCGAAAGTGTGAGAATGGTTTTATTGTTTAGCTTCTGATGTTAGAGGTTAAAATGGCATGTTCTGCTTTGAATTGTATCAATCTCAACTCATCCCTGTCCTAGACAACTAGTTCTCAAATAAGTGGATTAAGCTACTACAAACTATGGTCCGTTTTACTCTGAAGTTCCAAGTCTGACCGGGGGGGGGGGCGCTGCTCTTCCACAAACACAACGGATTCTCTTGCCAAGCGGTGACCGGGGGTGACCAAGAGTCACTACAGAGACTGCTCCACCCTGCCTGAAGCTGGATCCTCCAAACTGAACCTCTAAGTCCAAAGCAGGTAACCTGCTCCAGTTCCACACTGCCACTCACCATGGTTGCAGGCTTTTTGATGCTGAAAGCTGCACCTCACTGCAGCCTTCAAGGCAGGCAGGAGAACAGCAGTTAACCCTGAGGCAGGTCCCTCCCCTGAAGTGCCCCCCCAGGACTGCACAACCAGACAAAGGGTGTTTTGTGGCTGGCCCCAAGAGTCGAGCCGTCCTCCACAGCTACTGGAAAGCAATTTCCTCGCAGACCCACCCCACCAAGAGAATGGCTGCCCGACTAAAGGAAAACTTCCTAACTTTTATTAAAAAGGTCATAACAGTCAACTGAAATTGTGTACACAGACAACCCTCCCTCCCCACACCCCCTCTCCCCCCCCCAACTCCAGCTGGTGCAGATTCCACTCCTGTTGCAGTTGGCCTCAGGGCCTGGGGGGGCGCATGCCGGGCGGAGGGGGGCCTGGAGAGGACAAAGAGAAAAGACAGTCGTCAGGACAACCAGGAGGCTCAGCCAGAGCTAGGAGCAGGGCCTTGCTTCCACCTGCTCTCCCTCTCCAAAACATGTCTGTGGTGCAGCATGCAGTTTTCTGCCCACAGCTGGATCAGGCTGAGTGAGAACAACCAGTTCAGGACAGGAAGACACGTGAGCCTGAGTCTTCCCAGCATCCCTTGATGCCCACCTTTCCCCAGGAAACCAACCTCATCATCGACAAAAGCTCTCTGGAGAGAGAGACTCACCTCTCATGCCAGGGGGAGGCGGTCTCATGCCAGGGGGAGGCATGCCCATTGGTGAGCCTCGGCCAGGTGGCATGCCCATTGGTGGGCCCATGGGAGGTCTCATGCCGGGCGGGGGTCCCATCATTCCTGCACAAAAGAGGCAGAAGCTGCAAGGCTCCAAGGAAGGAATCACCCTGCAGCCCCCACGCTGCCCCGGAAGGGACCTCAGCGTAATCCTGCTTTGCACCACTTCTTCATCACAGTTTTCAGACGCTGCCATTTCATCATCAGTCCCACCGGCCCTAGGGAGGGGGAGAGCTCTCTTGCCACTTACCAGGAGGAGGGGTCCCCCTGCCCATGGGAGGGGGCGGGCCTCCACGGCCGGGTGCATACTGCGTAGGGGCTCCTGCAATGCTGGCAGTGGCAGCGGCTGCCGCTGCTGCAACCGTCCCTCGACTCTGAGGGGTCATCACCTGCAAAAGGAAAAGCAGCCAATAAGACCCCATCTGAGCCTGTGGCTCCTCCCCCTAGTGGCTAGGGAGCAGGTTGCCTCACGCTAGCTCAGGGGCCTCGACAACTGCTGGGCCTGGAAGCTCCCCCACCAACAAGACGTCTCTCCAGAGGCTGCCACAGCTATTTACCTGTTGGGATGGTCCCCCGACTCCACGGACAGGGCCGGCCAAACCAGCTGGTGCCTGAGGCATGGGGGCCCCAGCTGGCACTCCTCTCCCAGCCGCTCTGCCGACACCAGGTCCCCCTGCTGCACCTGCTAGTGGCACACGGGCAATGCCAGTCTGAAAAAAAAAACACAGAGCCCCCGAATAAGTCGAGCATCCTGGGAGTCTTTCAGCAAAGGCCTCACATTCTCTGCAACAAATTATGAGGCATCTGCTTCACTCACACACCCTGGGAGACCATGCCACCAACCCCACCCCTCACTAACTGGCTCGGACCTTCAGCAAAACAGCTTCCTTCCTTGCCAAACAAAAAAGCCTCGTCTCCCACAGGCGATCCCCATCTCCTGCTCTGAATACTTATTAATGTTCTCAGCAGCATATTTGCCTCCGTTTTTCAAGGGGAACCTCCTCCTCTTTTCCTGTGCTGGCTGCGATTCCCTACCCCGCCACCCGTAAAAAGCTCTTGCTATGCTGTGGCGACATCCCGTGCCACTCACTCACGTTTGCTCAATTTGTTTTCATTGTTCAGATCTTACTGGTTGTGAGCCGCCCTGAGCCTGCTTCGGCAGGGAGGGCGGGATATAAATCCAATAAACCTAAACTCTCCACTTTATTCCAGCCTCGTGTTTCTATGCAATTAAAAGCTGTAAAAAAATACGCGCAGGACAAAGCAACAATGTTTTAAAAATCACAATGTGTTTCTAATAAGTCACACTGCAAAATGGCAGGCTGACTGACCAAAGTAATTTATGGGAATTTTTAATATAGAAATCTCAATAATGCCTTTGCAAACTTTTTTTTTAAATGGTGAGAGGAGTAATAGGTGAAATGAAGAAAGCCTTGACACAAGAAAGAGCCATTCTGTTTTGCTTTACAAGGATTTCAAGACTTGAAACTAAATTCTGGAAATGGAAAGAACTGAGCAGCCTTCAATGAAATTGGGAAGCATCGACATTCCTCCTGTCAAAGAACACTCAACTGATGCTTTAGCACGGGGGAAGCCACACGTGGCTCTCAAAGCCCCCACCACTCCATTGGCTGGCAGCTTGGAGAATACATTCAAAGTTGCTTTCTTTCTACCACTCCCTCCCCCCAATCTTTTTTCCCTTCCTTCTTTGAAACATCTGATGTTCGTTCATGTCTTGCAGCTCTCAAACATCTGACTTTATTCTCTGTGGCTCTCCAGTTTGGCGACCCCTGCTTTAGCATATGAAGGTTTGTTAGCAATGCCCCAGGCTGCCCCTCCTCCCTGAGCCCCCTCTCCATACATCTTTAGGGGGTGGCCCTTCCACAGTCATGGACACCAGGTTCTCTCCTCGCAATAACACCAGGCCCAGGACACGCTTCTCCTCTCGTTCGGGCTGCTTGGAGTTCTTTGGCCTGGGAGAAAAGAGTGCCCCTCGGTCAGTGGGGTGGGGGTGGGGGGGTGGGAGAGGGGTGGGGGCGGGGTGGTCCTCCCCCCTCCCTCCCCCCCCGCTCACTTGATCTTGCGGAACTCGTCGCAGTCGCAGAGGATGAGGTTCATGTGCTTGTCGAAGGCCTTGAAGGGGGGTGGGGGCGGGGCGTGTGGTGGTGGGCGGGGCGTGGGGGTGAGTGGGAGGGGTAGGGGGCGGGGCGTGGGGTGAGTGGGAGGGGTAGGGGGCGGGGCGTGGGGTGGGGGGTAGGGGGCAGGGCGTGGGGCTAGGGGGCGGGGCGTGGGGGTCCCCCCTCCCTCCCCCCCCGCTCACTTGATCTTGCGGAACTCGTCGCAGAGGATGAGGTTCATGTGCTTGTCGAAGGCCTTGAAGGGGCGTGGGGGTGAGTGGGAGGGGGTAGGGGGCGGGGCGTGGGGTAGGGGGTGGGTGTGGGCGGGGCGTGGGGTGAGTGGGAGGGGGTAGGGGTGGGGCGTGGGGGTAGGGGGTGGGGCGTGGGGTGAGTGGGAGGGGGTAGGGGGCGGGGCGTGTGGTGGTGGGCGGGGCGTGGGGGTGAGTGGGAGGGGGTAGGGGCGGGGCGTGGGGTCCCCCCTCCCCCCCCCGCTCACTTGATCTTGCGGAACTCGTCGCAGTCGCAGAGGATGAGGTTCATGTGCTTGTCAAAGGCCTTGAAGGGGCGTGGGGGTGAGTGGGAGGGGGTAGGGGGCGGGGCGTGGGGTAGGGGGTGGGCGGGGCGTGGGGTGAGTGGGAGGGGGTAGGGGCGGGGCGTGGGGGTAGGGGTGAGTGGGAGGGGGTAGGGGGCGGGGCGTGTGGCGGTGGGCGGGGCGTGGGGGTGAGTGGGAGGGGGTGGGGGTGGGGCGTGGGGTCCCCCCTGCCTCCCCCCCCCCCGCTCACTTGATCTTGCGGAACTCGTCGCAGTCGCAGAGGATGAGGTTCATGTGCTTGTCGAAGGCCTTGAAGGGGGGTGGGGGCGGGGCGTGTGGTGGTGGGCGGGGCGTGGGGGTGAGTGGGAGGGGTAGGGGGCGGGGCGTGGGGTGGGGGGTAGGGGGCAGGGCGTGGGGCTAGGGGGCGGGGCGTGGGGGTCCCCCCTCCCTCCCCCCCCGCTCACTTGATCTTGCGGAACTCGTCGCAGTCGCAGAGGATGAGGTTCATGTGCTTGTCGAAGGCCTTGAAGGGGCGTGGGGGTGAGTGGGAGGGGGTAGGGGGCGGGGCGTGGGGTAGGGGGTGGGGTGGGCGGGGCGTGGGGTGAGTGGGAGGGGGTAGGGGTGGGGCGTGGGGGTAGGGGGTGGGGCGTGGGGTGAGTGGGAGGGGGTAGGGGGCGGGGCGTGTGGTGGTGGGCGGGGCGTGGGGGTGAGTGGGAGGGGGTAGGGGGTGGGGCGTGGGGGGCGGGGCGTGGGGTCCCCCCTCCCTCCCCCCCCCGCTCACTTGATCTTGCGGAACTTGTCGCAGTCGCAGAGGATGAGGTTCATGTGCTTGTTGAAGGCCTTGAAGGGGGTGGGGGCGGGGCGTGGGGGTGGTGGGCGGGGCGTGGGGGTGAGTGGGAGTAGGGGGCGGGGCGTGGGGGGCGTGTGGTGGTGGGCGGGGCGTGGGGCTAGGGGGCGGGGCGTGGGGTCCCCCCTCCCCCCCCCGCTCACTTGATCTTGCGGAACTCGTCGCAGTCGCAGAGGATGAGGTTCATGTGCTTGTCGAAGGCCTTGAAGGGGGGTGGGGGCGGGGCGTGGGGGGCGGGGCGTGTGGTGGTGGGCGGGGCGTGGGGGTGAGTGGGAGGGGGGTAGGGGCGGGGCGTGGGGTCCCCCCTCCCCCCCCCGCTCACTTGATCTTGCGGAACTCGTCGCAGTCGCAGAGGATGAGGTTCATGTGCTTGTCGAAGGCCTTGAAGGGGGGTGGGGGCGGGGCGTGGGGGGCGGGGCGTGTGGTGGTGGGCGGGGCGTGGGGGTGAGTGGGAGGGGGTAGGGGCGGGGCGTGGGGTCCCCCCTCCCCCCCCCCGCTCACTTGATCTTGCGGAACTCGTCGCAGTCGCAGAGGATGAGGTTCATGTGCTTGTCGAAGGCCTTGAAGGGGGGTGGGGGCGGGGCGTGGGGGGCGGGGCGTGTGGTGGTGGGCGGGGCGTGGGGGTGAGTGGGAGGGGGTAGGGGCGGGCGTGGGGTCCCCCCTCCCCCCCCCCGCTCACTTGATCTTGCGGAACTCGTCGCAGTCGCAGAGGATGAGGTTCATGTGCTTGTCGAAGGCCTTGAAGGGGGGTGGGGGCGGGGCGTGGGGGGCGGGGCGTGTGGTGGTGGGCGGGGCGTGGGGGTGAGTGGGAGGGGGTAGGGGCGGGGCGTGGGGTCCCCCCTCCCCCCCCCGCTCACTTGATCTTGCGGAACTCGTCGCAGTCGCAGAGGATGAGGTTCATGTGCTTGTCGAAGGCCTTGAAGGGGGGTGGGGGCGGGGCGTGGGGGGCGGGGCGTGTGGTGGTGGGCGGGGCGTGGGGGTGAGTGGGAGGGGGTAGGGGCGGGGCGTGGGGTCCCCCCTCCCTCCCCCCCCCGCTCACTTGATCTTGCGGAACTCGTCGCAGTCGCAGAGGATGAGGTTCATGTGCTTGTCGAAGGCCTTGAAGGGGCGTGGGGGTGAGTGGGAGGGGGTAGGGGGCGGGGCGTGGGGTAGGGGGTGGGGTGGGCGGGGCGTGGGGTGAGTGGGAGGGGGTAGGGGGTGGGGGTAGGGGGTGGGGCGTGGGGGTGAGTGGGAGGGGGTAGGGGGTAGGGGGCGGGGCGTGTGGTGGTGGGCGGGGCGTGGGGGTGAGTGGGAGGGGGTAGGGGTGGGGCGTGGGGGGCGGGGCGTGGGGTCCCCCCCTCCCTCCCCCCCCCCGCTCACTTGATCTTGCGGAACTCGTCGCAGTCGCAGAGGATGAGGTTCATGTGCTTGTCGAAGGCCTTGAAGGGGCGTGGGGGTGAGTGGGAGGGGGTAGGGGGCGGGGCGTGGGGTAGGGGGTGGGGTGGGCGGGGCGTGGGGTGAGTGGGAGGGGGTAGGGGTGGGGCGTGGGGGTAGGGGGTGGGGCGTGGGGTGAGTGGGAGGGGGTAGGGGGCGGGGCGTGTGGCGGTGGGCGGGGCGTGGGGGTGAGTGGGAGGGGGTAGGGGTGGGGCGTGGGGGGCGGGGCGTGGGGGTCCCCCCTCCCCTCCCCCCCCCCGCTCACTTGATCTTGCGGAACTCGTCGCAGTCGCAGAGGATGAGGTTCATGTGCTTGTCGAAGGCCTTGAAGGGGCGTGGGGGTGAGTGGGAGGGGGTAGGGGGCGGGGCGTGGGGTAGGGGGGTGGGGTGGGCGGGGCGTGGGGTGAGTGGGAGGGGGTAGGGGGCGGGCCGTGGGGGTAGGGGGTGGGGTGAGTGGGAGGGGGTAGGGGGCGGGGCGTGTGGTGGTGGGCGGGGCGTGGGGGTGAGTGGGAGGGGGTAGGGGGCGGGGCGTGGGGTAGGGGGTGGGGTGGGCGGGGCGTGGGGTGAGTGGGAGGGGGTAGGGGGCGGGGCGTGGGGGTAGGGGGCGGGGCGTGGGGGTGAGTGGGAGGGGGTAGGGGTGGGGCGTGGGGGTAGGGGGTGGGGCGTGGGGTGAGTGGGAGGGGGTAGGGGGCGGGGCGTGTGGTGGTGGGCGGGGCGTGGGGGTGAGTGGGAGGGGGTAGGGGGTGGGGCGTGGGGGGCGGGGCGTGGGGTCCCCCCTCCCTCCCCCCCCCGCTCACTTGATCTTGCGGAACTCGTCGCAGTCGCAGAGGATGAGGTTCATGTGCTTGTCGAAGGCCTTGAAGGGGGGTGGGGGCGGGGCGTGGGGGGCGGGGCGTGTGGTGGTGGGCGGGGCGTGGGGGTGAGTGGGAGGGGGTAGGGGCGGGGCGTGGGGTCCCCCCTCCCTCCCCCCCCCGCTCACTTGATCTTGCGGAACTCGTCGCAGTCGCAGAGGATGAGGTTCATGTGCTTGTCGAAGGCCTTGAAGGTGCCGATGAAGACGCGCCCGTCCTGCAGGATGCACCGCATGCGGTAGTCGATGTGCTGCAGCATCTTGCTGCTCTTGCCCACCGTCTGCCGGGCAGAGAGAGAGAGAGAGAGACAGGCCGCGTCAGGCAGGGAGGGGAGAAGGCCGCCCACCCCACCCCCCTGCCAGCCCTCCCTTCCCTTCCTCACCATGGTGGCGGCTTGGCGTGGCCTGGCCTGGGGCTTGGGGCTCGGGGCTGGGCCTTCCTTCCTTCCTTCCCTTCCCGCCTCGCCGCCGGGCCGAAGACGCGGTGTGGGACTGCGGCCGGAAGCGGAAGCTCCCGAGCAAGCTCTTCCGGGGGCGGCGGGGCGGAAGTGGTGCCAGCGGGAGGGCGGGGCTGGTTGCCCGGACGACTCGGTGAGCGGCGGCGGGTGAGCGAGTGGGCGGGTGGGGCGGTCTCCAGGGCAGCCGCTGCCCGGCGACGAAGGCGGGCCAATGGGAGCGGGGCAGCGCCTGAGCCTTTTCCTCCTCCTCCTCCCCCTCGGGGCCGAGCCCTTCCTTCCTCCCTTCCTTCGCCGCCCCGCTGCAGAGGACCCGCGGGGAGGGTGAGCGGGGGGGGTAGGGGAGGAGAGAGGGGGCAGCTGGGGGGAGGGGAGGGGTGGTGCCCCCACCTGCCGGGGGGGGGAGGCGTTTGGGGCCCCTCCGCCTGGGCCCGACTGCGCGGTGACATGACAGAGGTTTGCAAGACAATGCATGGGATGGAGAAGCTGGAGAAAGAGGTACTTTTCTCCCTTTCTCACAATACAAGAACTCGTGGGCATTCGATGAAATTGGTGAGCAATCGGGTTAAAACGGATAAAAGGAAGTACTTCTTCACCCAAGGGGTGATTAACACGTGGAATTCACTGCCACAGGAGGTGGTGGCGGCTACAAGCATAGTCAGCTTCTAGAGGGGATTGGATAAAAATATCCATCAGTGGCTATTAGCTGCAGCTTATCATTGGAACTCTCTGTCTGGGGCAGCGATGCTCTGTATTCTTGGTGCTTGGGAGGGGGGCACAGTGGCAGGGCTTCTAGCGTTCTGGCCCCACTGATGGACCTCCTGATGGCACTTGGGTTTTTTGCCCCCTGTGTGACACAGAGTGTTGGATGAGCCATTGGCCTGATCCATCAGGGCTTCTCTTATGTTCTTATGGGGGGACTGGCTGGCCCCATGTGAGAAGGGAGAAGACTGCACTGCATGCACACACACACCCATCTGACCCAGCAGGGCTGTTCTGATGTTCTTCTCAGGGGAAGGCCTCGGCCTCTCTGCCCAGATGTTGGCCCCCCAGAGGAACTGGTTAGCCACTTTGTGAGGCAGGAGGCTGGACTAGATGGACCCTCACTGGTCAGATCCAGCAGGGCTCTTTTGATGTTCTTCTCAGGGGAAGGCTTCAGCCTGTCCTATTTTTTGCCCTCCAGAGGAACTGGTTGGCCACTGTGTGAGACTGGATGCTGGACTAGATGGCCCTCACTGGTCTGACCCAGCAGGGCTCTTCTGATGCTCTTCTCAGGGGAAGGCTTTGGCCTCTGTGTCCTGTTGCTGGCCCTCCAGAGGAACTGGCTGGCCTTGTGTGAGACAGGATGCTGGACTAAGTGGACCTCTTACTTTGTTTTGTTACAACTGAGCTTTTGCTGGTTACTTCCATAACCATGGTTAATATCCTTCTTTTGCTGTTGACTTGGGTTGGATTTGCTATTAGTATGGTGTGCATTGCTTTGAACTTTCTGAATTTGGGGGAAAGGCAAGGGCTGTGTGTGTTTGTGTGAGGAGGGATGGTAGCTCAGTGGTAGAGCATCTTTTTGGTAAGCAGAAAATCCCAGGTTTCATCCCCAGCATCTCCAGCTAAAAAGGGTCCAGGCAAATAGGTGTGAAAAACCTCAGCTGGAGACCCTGGAGAGCCGCTGCCAGTCTGAGTAGACAGTATTGACTTTGATGGACCCAGGGGGGTCTGATTCAGTAGAAGGCAGCTTCACATGTCCATATCTTCATATGTATGACGCGTTGTCATGTCATTTCTATCTTACTGAGAATTCAATATTTTGTAGCATGATTGTCTTTTCCAGTGACTCTTGTGTTCTCACAGTGGGACCAAAGTACAAAGCCTCAGTTTACTCATCTTTGCTCCCTAGGGAGAATTGAAGTTTGGTCTGTTCTAGGACCCACTTATTTGTCTTTATGGCAGTTCATGGTATTCATAAAACTCTTATCCAACAACACTTTCAAGGGAATCCATTTCTTCCTGTGAACTTTCTTCATTGTCCAACTTTCACACCCTTTAATAATAACGGGGAATACCAAAGCGTGAAATAACTTGATCTTGGTTGCCAGTTACATCTCCTTGCACTTAGAATCTTTTCTCGCTCCTTCACAGCTCCCCTCCCCAGTCAATGTTCCCTCTAAGCTGCAGAGTCTGGTGAGCAAAAATTCTACTTTGTGAGCTACCGGCATTAAAGTTGGGAGCTGCTGCATAAATTAGTGGGTTCTGGGCTCATCCTTCCTGAGTTAAGACAAAAATGTGTGATCTGGAGGTTAAAAATCTGTGAGCTAGCTCACACGAACTCAGCTTAGAGGAGACATTGCTCCAGTCTGAGTTTCCATGGTTTCTTAGCTGCCCTTTCCCTTTTGGTTGATGATGGAGCCAAGGAACAGAAGATCCTGACCGTTCCAGTCTCTTCACTGCCAGCCGGAAAGTCTTGCAACCCCCCAGTAGCCACTACTCTTTGTCTGCTTGGCGTTCAGAGTGTCCCCCTGCTTGTGGCCCCAGATTTCTGCCTCCACCTTCACCAGGAGTTCGCTTCAGGTCTTCGCTGTCTTCTGGCAGGAATGTGGAGTCAGCTGCATATCTCATATGAACATATGAAGCTGCCTTATACTGAATCAGACCCTCGGTCCATCAAAGTCAGTATTGTCTTCTCAGACTGGCAGCGGCTCTCCAGGGTCTCAAGCTGAGGTTTTTCACACCTACTTGCCTGGACCTTTTTTGGAGATGCCGGGGATTGAACCTGGGACCATCCTGCTTCCCAAGCAGATGCTCTACCACTGAGCCACGTACTCCCCTATCGCAAATTGTTCCTATACTCCCACCAGTTTTCACTCCACCTTCTTCTGTATTTAATCCAGGTTTCTTTATCGTATATATATATAAATACGGAGCAGAGGTCCATCAGTGGCTATTAGCCACAGTGTGTGTATGTGTGTGTGTGGTATATAAAAATTTTTTGCCACTGTGTGACACAGAGTGTTGGACTGGATGGGCCATTGGCCTTATCCAACAGGGCTTCTCTTATGTTCTTATGTGACACAGAGTGTTGGACTGGAGGGGCCACTGGCCTGATCCAACCGGGCTTCTCTTATGTTCTTATGTGACACAGGGTGTTGGAACGGAGGGGCCATTGGCCTGATCCAACCGGGGCTTCTCTTATGTTCTTATGTGACACAGGGTGTTGTACTGGAGGGGCCACTGGCCTGATCCAACAGGGGCTTCTCTTATGTTCTAATGTGACACAGAGTGTTGGACTGAGGGGCCACTGGCCTGATCCAACAGGGCTTCTCTTATGTTCTAATGTGACACAGAGTGTTGGACTGGAGGGGCCACTGGCCTGATCCAACATGGCTTCTCTTATGTTCTTATGTGACCCAGAGTGTTGGAACGGAGGGGCCACTGGCCTGATCCAACAGGGCTTCTCTATGTTCTTATGTGACACAGAGTGTTGGACTGGATGGGCCACTGGCCTGATCCAACAGGGCTTCTCTTATGTTCTCATGTGACACAGAGTGTTGGACTGGAGGGGCCACTGGCCTGATCCAACATGGCTTCTCTTATGTTCTTATGTGACCCAGAGTGTTGACTGGAGGGGCCACGTGGCCTGATCCAACCGGGTTTCTCTTATGTTCTTATGTGACACAGAGTGTTGGAACGGAGGGGCCACTGGCCTGATCCAACCGGGCTTCTCTTATGTTCTTATGTGACACAGAGTGTTGGACTGGAGGGGCCACTGGCCTGATCCAACAGGGCTTCTCTTATGTTCTAATGTGACACAGAGTGTTGGACTGGAGGGGCACTGGCCTGATCCAACATGGCTTCTCTTATGTTCTTATGTGACCCAGAGTGTTGGAACGGAGGGGCCACTGGCCTGATCCAACATGGCTTCTCTTATGTTCTTATGAGACACAGAGTGTTGCTACTGAGGGGGCCATTGGCCTGATCCAACAGGGCTTCTCTTATGTTCTAATGTGACACAGAGTGTTGGACTGGAGGGGCCACTGGCCTGATCCAACATGGCTTCTCTTATGTTCTTATGTGACCCAGAGTGTTGGAACGGAGGGGCCACTGGCCTGATCCAACATGGCTTCTCTTATGTTCTTATGTGACACAGAGTGTTGGACTGGAGGGGCCACTGGCCTGATCCAATGGCCCCTCCAGCTCAACACTCTGTGTCACACAGTGGCCAAAAAACCCAAGTGTCATCAGGAGGTCCCCAGTGGGACTAGAAGCCCTTCCACTGTGCCCCCACCCCCAGCACAAGAATACAGAGCATCACTGCCCCAGACATAAGAACATAAGAGAAGCCCTGTTGGATCAGGCCAATGGCCCATCCAGTCCAACACTTTGTGTCACAGAAGAACATAAGAGAAGCCATGTTGAATCAGGCCAGTGGCCCCTCCAGTCCAACACTCTGTGTCACAGAAGAACATAAGAGAAGCCATGTTGAATCAGGCCAATGGCCCATCCAGTCCAACACTCTGTGTCACATAAGAACATAAGAGAAGCCCTGCTGGATCAGGCCAATGGCCCCTCCAGTGCAACACTCTGTGTCTCATAAGAACATAAGAGAAGCCATGTTGGATCAGACCAATGGCCCCTCCAGTCCAACACTCTGTGTCACAGAAGAACATAAAAGAAAGCCATGTATGGATCAGGCCAATGGCCCCTCCAGCTCAACACTCTGTGTCACACAGTGGCCAAAAAACCCAAGTGTCATCAGGAGGTCCCCAGTGGGAACTAGAAGCCCTTCCACTGTGCCCCCACCCCCAGCACAAGAATACAGAGCATCACTGCCCCAGACATAAGAACATAAGAGAAGCCCTGTTGGATCAGGCCAATGGCCCATCCAGTCCAACACTTTTGTGTCACAGAAGAACATAAGAGAAGCCATGTTGAATCAGGCCAGTGGCCCCTCCAGTCCAACACTCTGTGTCACAGAAGAACATAAGAGAAGCCATGTTGAATCAGGCCAATGGCCCATCCAGTCCAACACTCTGTGTCACATAAGAACATAAGAGAAGCCCTGCTGGATCAGGCCAATGGCCCCTCCAGTGCAACACTCTGTGTCTCATAAGAACATAAGAGAAGCCATGTTGGATCAGACCAATGGCCCCTCCAGTCCAACACTCTGTGTCACAGAAGAACATAAAAGAAGCCATGTTGGATCAGGCCAGTGGCCCCTCCAGTCCAACACTCTGTGTCACATAAGAACATAAGAGAAGCCGTGTTGGATCAGGCCAATGGCCCCTCCAGTGCAACACTCTGTGTCTCATAAGAACATAAGAGAAGCCATGTTGGATCAGGCCAATGGCCCCTCCAGTCCAACACTCTGTGTCACAGAAGAACATAAGAGAAGCCATGTTGGATCAGGCCAGTGGCCCCTCCAGCTCAACACTCTGTGTCACAGTGGCCACAAAATCCAGGCACCATCAGGAGGTCCACCAGTGGGGCCAGGACTCAAGGAGGGACTTGGGGGAGTTGGAACGTCAGTTAGCTCGGGCTGTTCTCTGGTGGTACCTGCAGCTCTCAGCCTCTTGCCAGACTGGACCAGCACCAGCACAAGTCCTTATGGGCCTGGGTTCTTCTGTGCCTGCTCAGCAGTGCCCTGCTTCAGGCTGCCCGGCTGGACTGGCCTTTCTCTCTTGCTAGGTGTGGGAGGCTGCTGCCTGTCTCCCTCCCCTCTCGGAGGAGCTGAAGCTCTGGAGAGATGCGCCCCCTCGGACATCGTGAAGGTGGCTGTGAGTGGCCAGGAGCCAACGCCCAGTTACTGGAGATGGACCAGGTGGGGGCCGGGTTTGGAGGAGGAGCAGCGGGGCCAGGTGGTGCCAGGCTGGGCCTTTGGGGGGGGGACTCTGGGGCTGGCCGGGCAGGGGCCAGATCTACGTGTTTTTGAGGGGGTGCAAAATTAAAAAATGACACCCCTTTTGGGCCATTCTGTCTTACGGTCCCATAGAATACAACGGACTCCATGTCCAATTTGGCGCCCCCTCTGCCCCCCTAGATCCGGCCCTGGTGGGGGGGCTCTCCTCTCAGGTGCTCTCTCTCCCCCCCCTCAGAAGCGGCCCCTGGCGTCCATCATCAAAGAAGTGTGTGACGGGTGAGTCGGGGGGGGGGGGAGGCAGCACAGCCTGTTGGGAGGGGGCTTCGTTGGGGCACAGCTTGGCCTCCTGCTGATGGTCTCCTCTGCTCTTCCCCCTTCAGCTGGTCGCTGCCCAACCCTGAGTTCTACAACACTGCGCTACGCTGATGGGCCCCAGCTGTACATAACGGAGCAGGTGAGGGGGCAGCGAGGAGTCCTGGGGCCGGGGCCAGCCCCTCTCTCCAGCTGCAGCTGTATCTCCCTCCCCCCTGGGCCTGGCCGTGCTGAAGAGCACCCAGCCTTGCCTGCCCCGTAGGTGCCTCCTGCTTTCTGCCTGAGAAGGGCCACCACCAAGGCGGCAGCAGTTTCGAGTGCCTCTTGTGTCTCTCCCCTTCCAGACTCGTGGTGACCTTAAGAGCGGAGGACCATCCTGCAGCTGGCCGTTTCCCCGGTATGGCTGGGCTGGGTGGGTTGGCCGGGTCTTCCTGCCCCCCGGGCCCTACTGGCTGGGTGGGGTGGGAGGCGAGGTGTCGCAAAGTGACTGGCCATGTGTGTCCCTGCTTCTTCCCAGTCTCCCAGTCTCAGGCTTCCCGCTCTGGCTCCTGGGCTGGGCTGGCCAGGGCTTCCTGCCCCCGGGCCCTGCTGGCTGGGTGGGGAGGGGAGGGGCCGCAAGTGACTGGCCGTGTGTGTCCCTGCTTCTTCCCAGTCTCGAGCTGCCGCCAGCTGGTGGATCGGATCCAGTCGCACAGCATGGAGGCTCGGCTGGAGGCCATGAAGGAGCTGGCCAAGCTCTCTGCAGACGTCACCTTTGCCACCGAGTTCATCAACATGGACGGCATTGTGGTGCTGACCCACCTGGTGGAGAGCGGCACCAAGCTCCTGTCCCAGTAAGTGCCTGCCTGCGGGGAGAGGGGGCCTTTCTCCACCCTTGGGGGCTCCTCGGCCTTCTCTTCAGTGGGGCTTCTAGAAGCTGGGCTTGAGGGGGACACATGCTGGATTTGGTCCAGACAGCCTGGGCATGAAGATGATTAGGAAGGCAGAGAGACTTCGGGGAGGGGGGGGGTCCTATACCAGTGCTCCCTCTAAGCTGTGGAGTCTTGTGAACAAACGTTCTGCTCTGTGAGCTGCTGGCATTACGTTTGTGAGCTCCTGCATAGATTAGTTTGCTCTGGGGCCATTTTTCTTGAGCTAAGACAAAAATGTGTGAGCTGGAGGCTAAAAAAACGGTGCGCTAGCTCGCACTAACTCAGCTTAAAGGGAACACTGGTCTAGACCCACCATTATGAGGTTTACATGTACCTTAGGGATGACTGTTAGACCATTCAAGCGTTAGGTGCCACAAGGCATCCCCTCCCCTCAGTGCTCAGTCACAGCAGCCCCTTCAAACAGCGGCAAGCAGTTCTCCGCAGGTGAAGCAGACTCCTCGCCCTTGAAGCGTCTGGCACAGGGTGGTCATGGATACGTGATGGTTGCAGTACGGAATGCCAAAGGGAGTGTGCGTGCAGAAGCTGGGAGGTTACTACTGGGCAAGGCGGAGGTTCAAAGCGAAAAGGTTACAACATGCAGCATAGCAAGAACCCGTCTGGACAGCCAGCATCTCTCCCAGCCTTTGGTGAGCTCCATGTCCGCCCACCTCTTCCTCCAGGCACCTCTGGAGGGGGTTGGACGAGATGACCCTAGAGGTCCTTTCCAGCTCTAGGATTCTACAACAGGGTTAGACGAAGGGAAGGCTCAGCATCAGCAAGCAGGTCTCCTGACGCCTCAGTCGTGCTTCTATCCATGTTGAGGAGGTTCAATAAATGTGCCGTTTCCTGGCCAGGAAGTCACTTGGGGGTGTGTGGCGAGGATGGGGACTGGATGAGAGAACGACCAGAGGGGAGTCACCGGGAAGGGGGGAGACCCATCTGTCACTTCACCCTGCCAGTCTCTGCCTCCACCTTTCCCAAAGGCTGACTCGGATGGGCAGGGCGCTGCATGCCGCACCATGTGCTGAGGGGGGGGGGGAGCGGAGCCCCTGAGCAGCCCCCTCCCTCCCATCTCAGGCCTTGCCTGGCTCAGAAATGGACCCTCCAAGCAGGGGAGGGAGCCCCGCCCTGTGCTCTCCCCCTGCCGGGCCGCCTGGCAAGAGGTGGTTTGGCTCCTGCGTTTCCCTGCAGCTACAGCGAGATGCTGGCGTTCACCCTGACTGCCTTCCTGGCGCTCATGGATCACGGCATTGTGTCCTGGGACATGGTCTCCATCACCTTCATCAAGCAGGTAGGGTCCGCGCAGACAAGGGGATCCGCTCCTTCCTTCCCCCCGTGGAGGCAGCAGGCCTCGCTCTGGCTGGAGGCGGGACAGGGGGCTCCGCCTCTGAGCGGCTGCCATGAGTAGGGGGGTCGGATGGGGACAGGCCGGGGACGAGGGTCCGACTGTGCTTCAGGCTGCCCTCAAGCAGCCGTTTCCTTCCCTCCGGAAGATCGCTGGGTATGTGAGCCAGCCCACGGTGGACGTCTCCATCCTGCAGCGCTCCTTGGCCATCCTGGAGAGCATGGTGCTGAACAGCCACAGCCTGTACCAGAAGGTGGCCGAAGAGACCACGGTGGGGCAGCTCCTCTCTCACTTGCAGGTGTGAGTGTCCTGGGCCGCAGGGCAGGGCTCCTCGCCATCATCCCAGCACACGTGAGGAGAGAGGGGGGGCTGCCCCCCCAGGCCCACAGACGCCTGCACAGCTCCTCCTCCTGCTGAGCAGACGGACTCCTCGGGAGTGTCCCCTTGCTGGGGGCACATGGGGCAGGCGTTCTGCCGCTGAGCCATGGGCCCTCCTTGCAGGGCAGCGTGGGCACAGAAGAAGGGCCGAGAGATCCCTGTGCCCCCACGCTTCCAGAAGCAGAGAAGGGAGCCATTCTGGAGGCTGGGAGGAGGCAGCTTCTCACCCCCCGCCCTGCCATTTCTCACCCCAACAGCTCAAACCAGGAGATCCAGACCTATGCCATCGCCTTGATCAACGCCCTCTTCCTGAAGGCGCCGGAGGACAAGAGGCAGGTTGGTGCCCCCAGCAGGCGGCCTGGCTGGGACGGGAGGTGGGGGGTGGCGCCTGTGCGGCTGGCGTGGCTTCTGAACCCCCCCCCCCAGTCCTCTTGGGCCCCTTGAGAGCACCCTGCCTGCCCTGCCCTGGTCTTGGAGGGGCCGTGTGTTAATTCCACCCGCTTCTCTTTGTGCCTCTCTGCTTCCGGTCAGCAGGACCCGCTTCTTAACCCACTAGACCTGCCCTGCACTGTAAGTAATGCCTGTCCTGGGGGAGGGAGGCTCCTCCCCTCTTGCCACACTTTCCTTGTGAGGCTCGGTTGGCAGTTCTGCTCCCCACGAGCGCTTGAGGGACGCAAGGCTTCCTTCCTCTGCTCTCGGCCTCTGCCTCCTCTCAGGGCCCACTTTCCCCCCAGGCAGCATCTGGGGGCAGGAAAAAGAGGGGCTGGGGGTCATTACCGGCTGGGGCGATCAATGGGGGGGTGGGATTTGCAGAACTGCCTGGCTGGGGAGGGGGGAGCTTTGGTGCTAAAGATGGGGCCCCGCCCACTGGCGAGCACGCTGCTGCCCTCCCTGCTGCTGCCGCTGCTCCTCCTGCAGGTGCAGAATCCGCCTGGCCTGGCTTGCCTGCTCCTGAGCAGTGGGTGGGCCTCTCCTGCCTCTCCTCTCGCACCCAGGGAGCCCCCCCCTCCCAGGCCAGGCTGTCAGCCCCGGAGAGAAGGCGCAAAGGCGCCAGTTATGTCGCCTCCTCTGGCCGGGGCTGGAACCGTGGCCCAAAAGAGGAAGGTGTCCGGATGAAGCCTGGAGCCCCCCGCCTCTGAGGCTGTGGCTCTTCTCCCTTCCCCTGAGGGCTCTTCTCCCTTCCCCTGAGGGCTCTTCCCCCTTCCCCCGAGGGCTCTTTCAGGGGGTGTTAGAGGCGAGGAATTTGTATTTCCCTTGCCTGTTTTGGCCAAGGTGGGCCAAGATTGGATCTCTCTCCCTCTCTCTTCCCCCCCCCTTTTCCCTGCCCTCCTCTCCTCCGTTTCCCAACTTGCTCCCGGCAGGAGATGGCCAACGCCTCTGCCCAGAAGCACCTGCGCTCCATCATCTTGACCGTAAGTCCCAGCTTGTCAGTTGCATTTCCCACGGAGAGCAAGTTCAGTGGGCCTTGCTTCCACCACCTCGGGGATCCTCAGCCCAGCCCTGTGCATTGCTCAGCCTGACTCTTCCCCAGGCTGCTGCCCTCCACGTGTGAGGTGGGGGCCCTGAGGGAGGGGTTTCTGGTCCTCCCAAGAGCTCTTGCCCTAGCAGGCCTGCTCCCCGTGCTCCCGTCCTCCTGCTTCCTCATTTCCCCTTCCTTAAACACGCAGCACATCATCCGAGGAAACCGCCCAATCAAAACGGAGATGGCGCATCAGCTGTATGTGCTTCAAGTCCTGACCTTTAACCTCCTGGAAGAGCGCATGATGACCAAGATGGACCCCAACGATCAGGTGACTGCCGATGCGGGGGGGGGAGGGGCTGGGCTCCGCTTGCCCCCTCCCCCGTCCTCCTGCTGCCCTCTCACTGCCCCTCCCTGCCAGGCCCAAAGGGACATCATCTTTGAGCTGCGGAGGATCGCCTTCGATGCGGAGGCCGAGAGCAGCAGCCTCTCCGGGGGCGGGGCGGAGAAGCGCAGAGCCATGTACACCAAGGACTACAAGATGCTGGGCTTCACGGTAGGCCCCCCCCCCCCCCGTGACTCAGCCGGCCGGGAGGCCTCTTGGGCGCCTGCGTTGCTGCCTGGGGGCATGAGGCACCCAACCTGAGGGCTCCTCGGCTGTTGTGATCCGCGTGCCTTTTCTCGTGCACAGAACCACATCAACCCTGCGTTGGACTTCATGCAGACTCCACCGGGGATGCTGGCCTTGGACAACATGCTGTATCTGGCCAAGCACCACCAGGACACCTACGTCCGGGTAAGGAGGGCGGGAGGAGGGGCTCCAGGCAGGGACCTCCCCGGGGCTTCTGCGCCAGCCGCCCCTTCCCTTCTCCTCTGCCTGGCAGATCGTCCTCGAGAACAGCAGCCGGGAAGACAAGCACGAGTGTCCCTTCGGGCGCAGCGCCATCGAGCTCACCCAGATGCTGTGTGAGATCCTGCAGGTCGGAGAACTCCGTGAGTCACGGGGACGCGTGGGGAGATTGTGCCCCATGTGGAAACCCCGAGCAGCCAAGTCAGGCTGTGGCTCCCTGTGGCTGGCGGGGATCTTCTGAGAGATGGGCTTCCCTTAGGAGGACAGCTTGGACTGCCAGCTCCATTCCTTTGTCTTGCAAGCATGTGCTTCGTGACCCTTTGCCGTTTGGGCAAGACCTCCTGGGCGTTGACTCAGAGCCACACTGGCATCGCTCCGGATTGTGGCCCATGCTTTATGGGAGGGAGACTGGCCCTCCTGACCATCCTCTTGGGGTCATGGGAGCCGCCTGGAGTACTAGACAGACACATGGGGTGGGGGCCCCCTTTCCCCATCCTCCCTGCAGCCCACCAGATCCAACTCGGCCGCTTCCTCTCTCCCCAAGCCAACGAGGGCCGGAACGACTTCCACCCCATGTTCTTCACTCACGACCGCGCCTTTGAGGAGCTCTTTGCCATCTGCATCCAGCTGCTGAACAAGACCTGGAAGGAGATGAGGGCCACGGCCGAGGACTTCAATAAGGTGGGGCCCCTCCCTCCTTCCCGGCTTTGGAGGCGGTGGGTCCCTGCCCTCCCCCCGGCCAGTGACTCTCCCCCCTCGCTGGCCCCCCAGGTGCTGCAGGTGGTGCGGGAGCAGATCACGCGGGCGCTGCCCTCCAAGCCCAGCTCCCTGGACCAGCTCAAGAGCAAACTGCGCAGCCTCAGCTACTCGGAGATCCTGCGCCTGCGCCAGTCGGAGCGGATGAGCCAGGACGACTTCCAGGCCCCGCCCATCCTGTGAGTGAGTGTGCCCCCCTCCCCCCTCGCTCCCCACCCCCGCAGCCCTCTCACCCCAGTGCCTCCCCCGCCCAGGGAGCTGCGGGAGAAGATCCAGCCCGAGATCCTGGAGCTCATTCGGCAGCAGCGCCTCAACCGCCTCTGCGAAGGGAGCAGCTTCCGCAAGGTCGGCAATCGGAGGAGGCCAGGTGAGCGGAGGGCGGATGGGGGGGGCAGCAGGGGCCCCAGCTGGGGAAGTGAGCCCGTCACCACGTGCGGCGTGTCTTGCAGAGCGCTTCTGGTACTGCCGTCTGGCCCTCAACCACAAGATGCTGCACTACGGAGACCTGGAGGACAACAACGCCCAGGGAGAAGTGACCTTGGAGTCCCTGCAGGAGAAGAGTAGGTGTCAGGGGTGGGGGGGGGGGGCTGTGGCTGCCCATCTCAGGTGCCCTTGTGAAGGCTGCTTCCCTTGGCCTGCCCAGCCCAGGGTGCATCTCTTCTCCCTTCCTTCCTAGTCCCTGTGGCAGACATCAAGGCCGTTGTCACCGGGAAGGACTGTCCTCACATGAAAGAGAAGGGAGCCCTGAAGCAGAACAAGGTACCTGCCGAGAACTACCCGGCCCCTGGCTGGGGCTGCCCTCTGGGCTCCCTTCCTCCTGCTGGGGCCCGGCTAGACACTGCCTCCTCCTGGCTTGGCTTGACCCGGACCCTTCTTCTCCTCCCCCCAGGAGGCCCTGGAGCTGGCCTTCTCCATCCTCTACGACCCTGACGAGACCCTCAACTTCATTGCGCCCAACAAATATGAGGTGAAAGAGGAAGGAGGGAGGGGAGGGGGCCTCTTCTCCTTGCCTGCACTTCCCTCCCCCTCGGGCCGCTGGAGCTCTCTCTCGGCTCATGCTGCCTCCCCGGCTGAGGCTGAGCTCTTCAGAGTGGAACCAGAATGCTGCTGCTGCTGCTGCTAGACCTGGGACTGGGCCAGAGACAAGCAGCTGACCGGGGCATCGCCGCCTGGAGTTTCCTTTCTGAGTCTCTGTGCCTGGCCTGGCGGGAAATGTGCTGTCCAGTCCCAGCCGACTTACAGCAATCCCTCCTCCCGCCCCCCTTCGGCAGCTGCCCTGTGTGGGTTCCGAGATTGGGCAAGATCAGGCTCCCCCCCCCCCACACCTTCTCTCCAGCCCCTCAGGAACCAGGTGACCAATCAGGAGCAGCAAAGAACCGGCCTGGGGGCCTCCAGCCAAAAAGGAGAGATGACAACACAAATTCCTCAGGGCTGGTTGTCCTGCCCACTCTCGCAAGGAGATTTATTTCTTATTTTATTTGTTTGCAGAATGTAGGCGCTGCCCTTCTGCCCCCAAGGCAGCAAGTAGATGAAAACCACACATCATAAAAAACATAAAAATCATTTAAACCAAACAGAAACGTCTCATTAAAACATTTACAAGCAAACTAAAACACACATCTAGTAACCCCTCTCCAAGCCGTGGAGTCTTTAAGCAAAAGTTTGAGTGGCGTTCAAGTTCTGAGCTAGTGCATCAGTTACTTTGCTTTGGGGCCATATTTTCCTGAGCTAAGGCAAAAATGTGTGAGCCAGAGGCCAAAA
The DNA here is from genome assembly GCF_032191835.1 of Heteronotia binoei. Taxonomy (NCBI): domain Eukaryota; kingdom Metazoa; phylum Chordata; class Lepidosauria; order Squamata; family Gekkonidae; genus Heteronotia; species Heteronotia binoei. The sequence continues at coordinate 427,824 of NC_083224.1, forward strand.
CACTGAGGTAGCTCACCCTAACTCAGCTTAGAGGGAGCATTGCTAGTAACAGAAGCCCAACAGTGGAAATCCTGAGCGGGAAAGAGGGTTGAGGGGGAGAGCAGCAGCTGAAACGAAGGCATTTCCATCTGTTGGCAGAAGGGGGCAGCAGGCACAACTTCCTGGGTGACGCCATGACCCTCTCCCAGGTTGCCATGCCCCTAGTCTCAGAAGGGTAGGGCAAGCTGTGCCTGGAAGGAGGAGAAAGGCCCATGCCGCCACCCGCTCGCTCCCTCCCTCCCGGCTGCAGCCGCAGCCCCTTGTGGAGGGCAGTTCCCCCTCCACTGACCCCCGTGACAGCAGCTGAGGGAGGCAGACCACTGAGGGACGAGCTCACCCCAACCCCAGGGCAGGAGAGAGTCTTGAAGCCAGCCTGTGCCCTCTGGCATGCCTGTCCTTGCCCTTGGCGGTGTGGCCAGGGGGGAGGGCGAGTGGCCGGCATCCTTCCCCGCTGGGGTGCCCCAAGACCTCACCTGCCCTTCCTCCCCTCCCCCCCAGTACTGCATCTGGATGGATGGGCTGAACGCCCTGCTGGGGAAGGACATGGCCAGTGAGCTGACCAAGAGCGACTTGGACACCTTGCTGAGCATGGAGATGAAGCTGCGCCTGCTGGACCTGGAGAACATCCACATCCCCGAGGTGCCTCCCCCCGTCCCCAAGGAGCCCAGCAGCTACGACTTTGTCTACCACTACGGCTGAGGCCTCCCTCGGCCACCCCGGCACGCATGCGCTGGCTGCCTCCTCCGCCTCTGGGCCCCTCCACGGTGGGCGGGAGGGAGGGAGGGGGGGCCCTTGTGCTTCAGCAGCCTCTGGCCCCCAGCGGAAGGACAAGAGAGGGCGGCTTGGCTTCCGCCTTGGCTTGAGCCTCTGCAGCTTCTTGGGGTGGCACTGGCTGGAGCAGGGTGCTGCAGGCCGGACCTGGCACCTTCTCCCCCGCCAATGTGCACATTAAAGGCTCTTTCCTTTCCAGTGGTTCTGCCTCTTCTTGTTCTGAAGCGGGCTTCCTGGAGGCTCCACCCACCTCACTGCAGTGGGCGGGGCTTGTTCCTGCTGCGGAGGGCCTGGCGGGACACTTGAGTGATGCTGCTGCCCCCAGAGAGCGGCTGTGTGAGGCTGCAGGAACAGCGCAGAGCAGGAAGGAGGGGGCAGCGGCCTCGCTCTGTGTGTGTGTGTGTGTGTGCGCGTGTGTGTGTGCGTGTGTGTGCGCTCTCCCTTCCTCGGGGGCTTGTGAAATGAGTGCCTTAACAGGAGCTTTTGTAACAGGAATCCCAGGGATGGGAAGGGGGGGAGCCATGTTCCCTCTAAGCCGTGGAGTCTTGTGAGCAAAGATTCTACTTGGTGAGCCCCTGCCTTTCGAGTGGGGAGCTCTTGCATCAATTAGTTTGCTCTGGAACTGTTTTTCTTGAGCCAAGACAAAAAATGTGTGAGCCGGAGGCCAAAAATCTGTGAGCTAGCTCCCACTAACTCAGCTTAGAGGGAACACTGGGTAGGAGTTGCGGCAATAAGAGAGACCTGTTGGGAATCCGTTAGGCAAAGCACACCAAAAGCAGGGAGCATGGTCTGTACAGCACAAAGCCAGCAGAGAAACAGACTGTGACAAAAATAAGTTTTCTTAAAGCAGTACAGTGTTCTTAAAATAAAACAGACGTTAACGCATTATGTATTCTCATAAGATTAATACAGAATACAGCAGCACTTCACCATCCCACTGGTTAAAGAGAAACAATCTCCAAGAGCAAGGCCCAAGCACTCCAGACTAATATTGCAGTCCAGTGTCTGCTTCAGGTGCTTGCGGACTTCTCTCGACCTGCAGACTCTTCTCCCAAACTTGGGGTGCAGGAACTGGGGGACTTGTTTTTTGAGACTGTTTCTCTTAACTGTTAGATCTGAAGTGTCGCTGTATTTTGTACTAATGTGTTAACATCAGTTCTACTTTATATATGTTGTATTGCTTTGAAGAGGATTGTTATTTTTGTCACAGTCAATCAGTCAGGTGCAGGACTAGAAGCAGTGTGGCGGCTGCCCTTAAGGACTGAGGAAGGAGGTTTCCTTCCAGAATGGAATTCTGCTCTTGGAATGGTGAGATGCGAGTCCAGCAGCCCCTGAAGAGCCCTTGCAGGGCTAGGGATGCGCTGCAGGAAGCACGGAGAAGGGCTGCTCTTCGATCCGGCAGAGTAGGAACATAGTAAGAGGCTTTAGGGTTTGTAGAATCGTTCAGGCTCAAGTGCCGTGTTCTACTGGAGAAAGTTTTCCTTCCAGTAGAACACGGCACTTGAGCCCGAAAGATTCTACAAACCCTAATGATGTTACCAGCCGTGAAAACCTGAAATCTTTTATAGTAAGAGGCTCCTTTTCAGTGGTCTGCTTCTGCTGTGGGTTGGGGAACCTAGCTTTCTATTTTAACCAGAGATTAAATGACTAAATTCCAGTGGCCAATTTGGGCCAATGCAGGGCCACGTTGGGATTTGAATGCGCACGTTCAAATACACACATCTGCGTCCTGCCTAACTCTTGCCCTTACCTCAAACCACCAGAGAGTAAGTGGTAGCAAGTTGCTGAAGTGCTTCTGGGGCACCTTTCCTGGAGAGCCCGTTGGTGTAGTGGTTAAGTGTGCGGACTCTTATCTGGGAGAACCGGGTTTGATTCCCCACTCCTCCACTTGCACCTGCTAGCATGGCCTTGGGTCAGCCATAGCTCTGGCAGAGGTTGTCCTTGAAAGGGCAGCTGCTGTGAGAGCCCTCTCAGCCCCACCCACCTCACAGGGTGTCTGTTGTGGGGGAGGAAGGTAAAGGAGATTGTGAGCCGCTCTGAGACTCTTCGGAGTGGAGGGCGGGATATAAATCCAATATCTTCTCCCTCACAGGGTGTCTGTTGGGGAGGAAGGTAAAGGAGATTGTAGGCCGCTCTGAGACTCTGTCCTTGAAAGGGCAGCTGCTGTGAGAGCCCTCTCAGCCCCACCCACCTCACAGGGTGTCTGTTGTGGGGGAGGAAGGGAAAGGAGATTGTGAGCCGCTCTGAGACTCTTCGGAGTGGAGGGTGGGGTATAAATCCAATATCTTCATCTACCTCACAGGGTGTCTGTTGTGGGGGAGGAAGTAAATTGAGATTGTGAGCTGCTCTGAGACTCTTTGGAGTGGACGTCGGGATATAAATCCAATATCTTCATCTACCTCACAGGGTGGCTTTTGTGGGAGAGGAAGGGAAAGGAGATTGTGAGCTGCTCTGAGACTCTTTGGAATGGAGGGCGGGATATAAATCCAATATCTTCATCTACCTCACAGGGTGTCTGTTGTGGGGGAGGAAGGGAAAGGAGCTTGTGAGCCGCTCTGAGACTCTTCGGAGTGGAGGGCGGGATATAAATCCAATATCTTCATCTACCTCACAGGGTGGCTTTTGTGGGAGAGGAAGGGAAAGATTGTGAGCTGCTCTGAGACTCTTTGGAATGGAGGGCGGGATATAAATCCAATATCTTCATCTACCTCACAGGGTGTCTGTTGTGGGGGAGGAAGGGAAAGGAGCTTGTGAGCCGCTCTGAGACTCTTCGGAGTGGAGGGCGGGATATAAATCCAATATCTTCATCTACCTCACAGGGTGTCTGTTGTGGGGGAGGAAGGGAAAGGAGATTGTGAGCCGCTCTGAGACTCTTCAGAGTGGAGGGTGGGATATAAATCCAGTATCATCTTAATCTTCTTTCCGAGCCGCCTGAATGTATGAGGGGTGCCAGGGCAGCGTTGCTCATGCGCTTGAGTGGTGTCTGTCCACTCCTCTGGAGTGTGTGCAGCCTATCCCTGTTCTAGCAGTGGGTTGTGCCCTGTCTGACTGCCCCTAGGGCACTTTCCACAAAACCAGCTTTCCTCTGAGACGGGAGGCTGCCGCCCCGAACTGCCCAGCTGTACCCAGCCATGGTTTTTTTAATCTTGAGATGAGGCCTAAATGTTTCCCATTGCCCTTGAGGCTGGAGGAGGAGTAGAGACTGAAGAACGGCAGCTTCATGTCCAGGAAGACTAAAATGTTCACCCCCGGCCACCAGAGGGATCAGAGCAGATGTGAATGCAACGCTGGGCCAGGCTGTAGACTGGAGCCTGTGGGAGCCCTGGGTGGGGGTCGCTGGCGGTGGCACTCGTGTGCACTTCTTCACGGATCTAAGAGGCCCCCTGAAGGCTCAGGCCATGGTCCATCTAGTCCAGCATCCTTAAAACACGGGCATCAGCCAGTTGCCTGGAAGGGTCAAGGCCTCCCCCTCATGCCTTCTGGCTCCTCTTGAGGGCTCTCAGAAAGCAGGGCGGGGGGGGGGGGAGTTAGAATGTCTGCTGGGCGGTCCATCCTGCCCCACAGAGACTGGTCCCCATAAGGTGGGATTGGTCTGTGGGTATCTGGGGCTCAGGTGTGCATTCCTGTGTGTTGTTTTTTTGAGGCAGAAGCCTCAAATTTCCAGCAGAGGCTCTGGTGCCTTGTTATATCTCTTAAACAAAGCCTCCATGTCAGACTTTAAGTTCCTTTTATTAGATCTCCAAGTCAGTCTTATTGTACTCAACTCACACAACATACATCACACAAGGCTCACCCCCGACTTCCTCTCTTTAACTTGTCTAAAAGGTAATGGTAGTCCCCTGTGCAAACAGCAGTCGTTTCCCACTTTGGGGTGATGTTGCTTTCACGTTTTCATGGCAGATTTTTTAATGGGGTGGTTTGCCATTGCTTTTCCCAGTCTTTTAAACTTTCCCCCCAGCAAGCTGGGTACTCATTTTACCGACCTCGGAAGGAGGGAAGGCTGAGTCAACCTGGAGTCGGCTACCTGAACCAGCTTCCGCTGGGATCGAACTCAGGTCGTGAGCAGAGGGCTCCGACTGTAGTACTGCAGCTTTACCACTCTGCGCCACGGGGCTCTTTATGATAAGTTGCAACTCCAATCATATACATCTTATATAAAAAGTAAAGGTACTCCCCTGTGCAAGCACTGCTCATTTTGGACTCTGGAGTGATGTTGCTTTCACAATGTTTCCACGGCAGACTTTTTATGGGGTGTTTTGCCCTTGCCTTCCCCAGTCCTCTACACTTTCCCCCCAGCAAGCTGGGGACTCCTTTGACTGGCCTCGGAAGGATGGAAGGCTGAGTCAACCTTGGGCCGGCTACCTGAACCAGCTTCCGCCGGGATCGAACTCAAGTCCTGAGCAGAGGGCTCCCACTGCAGTGCTGCAGCTTTACCACTCTGTGGCACGGGGCTCTTTTTTAACTAGTCCCCACCCGCCTTAAAGGAGCAGACCGCAGCTGCCTCTCTCCAACCCCGCCCCCTTGCAGAAAGGCTTGCCCCAGAAGGGAAGGGAAGGGAAGGCGCCCCCGGCGGGCATCCTGCGTGCGCAGCGCTCCTCTTGCCCTCCCGGCCACGCCCACTCTTGGGGAGGGCGGGAGAAGCCACGTGTCCCGGGCGGCTTCCGCGGCGCCTGCGCGGCTGGAACTCTAACGTCACGGACCGGGAGCCAATGAGCGGCGCGGGGCCGGGGACCCGGAAGCGGCGGCATGGCAACGGCGGCCCGGGCCCCTTAGGGCGGGCGGGCGGGCGGGCATGGGGGCGCAGGGCTGGCGGGGGGGGCGGCGGGCGGCGGCGACGGCGGGGCTGGTGCTGCTCTACTACGCCTTCTCCATCGGCATCACCTTCTACAACAAGTGGATCATGAAGGTGGGGGGCAGAGGGGCGGGGCGAGGGGAGGGGGAGGCGCCCCCCCACGGCGCCCCCTGACCCCCCCCCTCCCTCCCCCCGCAGAGCTTCGGCTTCCCGCTCTTCATGACGCTGCTGCACCTGCTCGTCATCTTCGCCCTCAGCGGCGCCGCCAGAGCCCTCCGCGCCCCCCCCGCCCCCCGGGCGCCCCTCCTGCCCTGGCCCGGCTACCTCCGCAGGGTGGCCCCCGCAGGTGCGAGGGGAAGGGGGAGGGAGGGAGGGGAGGGTGGAAGACCCCAGCCCCGCCTGGAGATTGGCAACACCCCCAGCCCCGCCTGGAGGGTGGCAAGACCCCCAGCCCCCGCCTGGAGGGTGGCAAGACCCCCAGCCCCGCCTGGAGATTGGCAAGACCCCCAGCCCCGCCTGGAGGGTGGCAAGACCCCCAGCCCCCGCCTGGAGGGTGGCAAGACCCCCAGCCCCGCCTGGAGATTGGCAAGACCCCCAGCCCCGCCTGGAGATTGGCAACACCCCCACCCACCCCCCTCCCTCCACGCCCCGCCCCCCGGGCGCCCCTCCTGCCCTGGCCCGGATACCTCCGCAGGGTGGCCCCCGCAGGTGCGAGGGGAAGGGGGAGGGAGGGAGGGGAGGGTGGAAGACCCCCAGCCCCGCCTGGAGATTGGCAACACCCCCACCCACCCCCCTCCCTCCCTCCGCGCCCCCCCGCCCCCCGGGCGCCCCTCCTGCCCTGGCCCGGATACCTCCGCAGGGTGGCCCCCGCAGGTGCGAGGGGAAGGGGGAGGGAGGGGAGGGTGGCAAGACCCCCAGCCCCGCCTGGAGATTGGCAACACCCCCAGCCCCGCCTGGAGGGTGGCAAGACCCCCAGCCCCCGCCTGGAGGGTGGCAAGACCCCCAGCCCCGCCTGGAGATTGGCAAGACCCCCAGCCCCGCCTGGAGATTGGCAAGACCCCCAGCCCCGCCTGGAGATTGGCAACACCCCCACCCACCCCCCTCCCTCCGCGCCCCGCCCCCCGGGCGCCCCTCCTGCCCTGGCCCGGCTACCTCCGCAGGGTGGCCCCCGCAGGTGCGAGGGGAAGGGGGAGTGAGGGAGGGGAGGGTGGAAGACCCCAGCCCCGCCTGGAGATTGGCAACACCCCCAGCCCCGCCTGGAGGGTGGCAAGACCCCCAGCCCCCGCCTGGAGGGTGGCAAGACCCCCAGCCCCGCCTGGAGATTGGCAAGACCCCCAGCCCCGCCTGGAGATTGGCAAGACCCCCAGCCCCGCCTGGAGATTGGCAACACCCCCACCCACCCCCCTCCCTCCCTCCGCGCCCCCCCCGCCCCCCGGGCGCCCCTCCTGCCCTGGCCCGGCTACCTCCGCAGGGTGGCCCCCGCAGGTGCGAGGGGAAGGGGGAGGGAGGGAGGGGAGGGTGGAAGACCCCCAGCCCCCGCCTGGAGATTGGCAACACCCCCAGCCCCGCCTGGAGGGTGGCAAGACCCCCAGCCCCCGCCTGGAGGGTGGCAAGACCCCCAGCCCCGCCTGGAGATTGGCAAGACCCCCAGCCCCGCCTGGAGATTGGCAAGACCCCCAGCCCCGCCTGGAGATTGGCAACACCCCCACCCACCCCCCTCCCTCCCTCCGCGCCCCCCCGCCCCCCGGGCGCCCCTCCTGCCCTGGCCCGGCTACCTCCGCAGGGTGGCCCCCGCAGGTGCGAGGGGAAGGGGGAGGGAGGGGAGGGTGGCAAGACCCCCAGCCCCGCCTGGAGATTGGCAACACCCCCAGCCCCGCCTGGAGGGTGGCAAGACCCCCAGCCCCCGCCTGGAGGGTGGCAAGACCCCCAGCCCCGCCTGGAGATTGGCAACACCCCCACCCACCCCCCTCCCTCCCTCCGCGCCCCCCCGCCCCCCGGGCGCCCCTCCTGCCCTGGCCCGGCTACCTCCGCAGGGTGGCCCCCGCAGGTGCGAGGGGAAGGGGGAGTGAGGGAGGGGAGGGTGGAAGACCCCAGCCCCGCCTGGAGATTGGCAACACCCCCAGCCCCGCCTGGAGGGTGGCAAGACCCCCAGCCCCCGCCTGGAGGGTGGCAAGACCCCCAGCCCCGCCTGGAGATTGGCAACACCCCCACCCACCCCCCCTCCCTCCCTCCGCGCCCCCCCCGCCCCCAGGGCGCCCCTCCTGCCCTGGCCCGGATACCTCCGCAGGGTGGCCCCCGCAGGTGCGAGGGGAAGGGGGAGGGAGGGAGGGGAGGGTGGAAGACCCCCAGCCCCGCCTGGAGATTGGCAACACCCCCAGCCCCGCCTGGAGGGTGGCAAGACCCCCAGCCCCCGCCTGGAGGGTGGCAAGACCCCCAGCCCCGCCTGGAGATTGGCAAGACCCCCACCCACCCCCCTCCCTCCCTCCGCGCCCCCCCCCGCCCCCAGGGCGCCCCTCCTGCCCTGGCCCGGATACCTCCGCAGGGTGGCCCCCGCAGGTGCGAGGGGAAGGGGGAGGGAGGGAGGGGAGACCCCAGCCCCGCCTGGAGATTGGCAACACCCCCAGCCCCGCCTGGAGGGTGGCAAGACCCCCAGCCCCGCCTGGAGATTGGCAACACCCCCACCCACCCCCCTCCCTCCCTCCGCGCCCCCCCCGCCCCCAGGGCGCCCCTCCTGCCCTGGCCCGGATACCTCCGCAGGGTGGCCCCCGCAGGTGCGAGGGGAAGGGGGAGGGAGGGAGGGGAGGGTGGAAGACCCCCAGCCCCGCCTGGAGATTGGCAACACCCCCAGCCCCGCCTGGAGGGTGGCAAGACCCCCAGCCCCCGCCTGGAGGGTGGCAAGACCCCCAGCCCCGCCTGGAGATTGGCAAGACCCCCACCCACCCCCCTCCCTCCCTCCGCGCCCCCCCCGCCCCCAGGGCGCCCCTCCTGCCCTGGCCCGGATACCTCCGCAGGGTGGCCCCCGCAGGTGCGAGGGGAAGGGGGAGGGAGGGAGGGGAGACCCCAGCCCCGCCTGGAGATTGGCAAGACCCCCACCCACCCCCCTCCCTCCCTCCACACCCCCCCCGCCCCCAGGGCGCCCCTCCTGCCCTGGCCCGGATACCTCCGCAGGGTGGCCCCCGCAGGTGCGAGGGGAAGGGGGAGTGAGGGAGGGGAGGGTGGAAGACCCCAGCCCCGCCTGGAGATTGGCAAGACCCCCACCCACCCCCCTCCCTCCCTCCACGCCCCCCCCGCCCCCAGGGCGCCCCTCCTGCCCTGGCCCGGCTACCTCCGCAGGGTGGCCCCCGCAGGTGCGAGGGGAAGGGGGAGGGAGGGAGGGGAGGGTGGAAGACCCCCAGCCCCGCCTGGAGATTGGCAACACCCCCAGCCCCGCCTGGAGGGTGGCAAGACCCCCAGCCCCCGCCTGGAGGGTGGCAAGACCCCCAGCCCCGCCTGGAGATTGGCAAGACCCCCACCCACCCCCCTCCCTCCCTCCGCGCCCCCCCCGCCCCCAGGGCGCCCCTCCTGCCCTGGCCCGGATACCTCCGCAGGGTGGCCCCCGCAGGTGCGAGGGGAAGGGGGAGGGAGGGAGGGGAGACCCCAGCCCCGCCTGGAGATTGGCAAGACCCCCACCCACCCCCCTCCCTCCCTCCACGCCCCCCCCCGCCCCCAGGGCGCCCCTCCTGCCCTGGCCCGGATACCTCCGCAGGGTGGCCCCCGCAGGTGCGAGGGGAAGGGGGAGTGAGGGAGGGGAGGGTGGAAGACCCCAGCCCCGCCTGGAGATTGGCAAGACCCCCACCCACCCCCCTCCCTCCCTCCACGCCCCCCCCGCCCCCAGGGCGCCCCTCCTGCCCTGGCCCGGCTACCTCCGCAGGGTGGCCCCCGCAGGTGCGAGGGGAAGGGGGAGGGAGGGAGGGGAGGGTGGAAGACCCCCAGCCCCGCCTGGAGATTGGCAACACCCCCAGCCCCGCCTGGAGGGTGGCAAGACCCCCAGCCCCGCCTGGAGATTGGCAAGACCCCCAGCCCCGCCTGGAGATTGGCAAGACCCCCACCCACCCCCCTCCCTCCCTCCACGCCCCCCCCCGCCCCCAGGGCGCCCCTCCTGCCCTGGCCCGGCTACCTCCGCAGGGTGGCCCCCGCAGGTGCGAGGGGAAGGGGGGGGAGGGAGGGTGGAAGACCCCAGCCCCGCCTGGAGGGTGGCAAGACCCCCACCCACCCCCCTCCCTCCCTCCACGCCCCCCCCCCCGCCCCCAGGGCGCCCCTCCTGCCCTGGCCCGGCTACCTCCGCAGGGTGGCCCCCGCAGGTGCGAGGGGAAGGGGGAGTGAGGGAGGGGAGGGTGGAAGACCCCAGCCCCGCCTGGAGATTGGCAAGACCCCCACCCACCCCCCTCCCTCCCTCCACGCCCCCCCTGCCCCCAGGGCGCCCCTCCTGCCCTGGCCCGGCTACCTCCGCAGGGTGGCCCCCGCAGGTGCGAGGGGAAGGGGGAGGGAGGGAGGGGAGGGTGGAAGACCCCCAGCCCCGCCTGGAGATTGGCAACACCCCCAGCCCCGCCTGGAGGGTGGCAAGACCCCCAGCCCCGCCTGGAGATTGGCAAGACCCCCAGCCCCGCCTGGAGATTGGCAAGACCCCCACCCACCCCCCTCCCTCCCTCCACGCCCCCCCCCGCCCCCAGGGCGCCCCTCCTGCCCTGGCCCGGCTACCTCCGCAGGGTGGCCCCCGCAGGTGCGAGGGGAAGGGGGGGGGAGGGGAGGGTGGAAGACCCCAGCCCCGCCTGGAGGGTGGCAAGACCCCCACCCACCCCCCTCCCTCCCTCCACGCCCCCCCCCCGCCCCCAGGGCGCCCCTCCTGCCCTGGCCCGGCTACCTCCGCAGGGTGGCCCCCGCAGGTGCGAGGGGAAGGGGGGGGGAGGGGAGGGTGGAAGACCCCAGCCCCGCCTGGAGATTGGCAAGACCCCCACCCACCCCCCTCCCTCCCTCCACGCCCCCCCCCCCGCCCCCAGGGCGCCCCTCCTGCCCTGGCCCGGATACCTCCGCAGGGTGGCCCCCGCAGGTGCGAGGGGAAGGGGGAGGGAGGGAGGGGAGGGTGGAAGACCCCAGCCCCGCCTGGAGGGTGGCAAGACCCCCAGCCCCGCCTGGAGATTGGCAACACCCCCACCCCCCTCCCTCCCTCCACGCCCCCCCGCCCCCCGGGCGCTCCTCCTGCCCTGGCCCGGATACCTCCGCAGGGTGGCCCCCGCAGGTGCGAGGGGGGGGGAGGGGAGGGTGGAAGACCCCAGCCCCGCCTGGAGATTGGCAAGACCCCCACCCACCCCCCTCCCTCCCTCCACGCCCCCCCCCCCGCCCCCAGGGCGCCCCTCCTGCCCTGGCCCGGCTACCTCCGCAGGGTGGCCCCCGCAGGTGCGAGGGGAAGGGGGAGGGAGGGAGGGGAGGGTGGAAGACCCCAGCCCCGCCTGGAGATTGGCAACACCCCCACCCACCCCCCTCCCTCCCTCCACGCCCCCCCGCCCCCCGGGCGCTCCTCCTGCCCTGGCCCGGATACCTCCGCAGGGTGGCCCCCGCAGGTGCGAGGGGGGGGGAGGGGAGGGTGGAAGACCCCAGCCCCGCCTGGAGATTGGCAAGACCCCCACCCACCCCCCTCCCTCCCTCCACGCCCCCCCCCCCGCCCCCAGGGCGCCCCTCCTGCCCTGGCCCGGCTACCTCCGCAGGGTGGCCCCCGCAGGTGCGAGGGGAAGGGGGAGGGAGGGAGGGGAGGGTGGAAGACCCCAGCCCCGCCTGGAGATTGGCAACACCCCCACCCACCCCCCTCCCTCCCTCCACGCCCCCCCGCCCCCCGGGCGCTCCTCCTGCCCTGGCCCGGATACCTCCGCAGGGTGGCCCCCGCAGGTGCGAGGGGGGGGGAGGGGAGGGTGGAAGACCCCAGCCCCGCCTGGAGATTGGCCAGACCCCCACCCACCCCCCTCCCTCCCTCCACGCCCCCCCCCCGCCCCCAGGGCGCCCCTCCTGCCCTGGCCCGGCTACCTCCGCAGGGTGGCCCCCGCAGGTGCGAGGGGAAGGGGGAGGGAGGGAGGGGAGGGTGGAAGACCCCAGCCCCGCCTGGAGATTGGCAACACCCCCACCCACCCCCCTCCCTCCCTCCACGCCCCCCCGCCCCCCGGGCGCTCCTCCTGCCCTGGCCCGGATACCTCCGCAGGGTGGCCCCCGCAGGTGCGAGGGGGGGGGAGGGGAGGGTGGAAGACCCCAGCCCCGCCTGGAGATTGGCAAGACCCCCACCCACCCCCCTCCCTCCCTCCACGCCCCCCCCCCGCCCCCAGGGCGCCCCTCCTGCCCTGGCCCGGCTACCTCCGCAGGGTGGCCCCCGCAGGTGCGAGGGGAAGGGGGAGGGAGGGAGGGGAGGGTGGAAGACCCCAGCCCCGCCTGGAGATTGGCAAGACCCCCACCCACCCCCCTCCCTCCCTCCACGCCCCCCCGCCCCCCGGGCGCCCCTCCTGCCCTGGCCCGGCTACCTCCGCAGGGTGGCCCCCGCAGGTGCGAGGGGAAGGGGGAGGGAGGGGAGGGTGGAAGACCCCAGCCCCGCCTGGAGATTGGCAACACCCCCACCCACCCCCCTCCCTCCCTCCACGCCCCCCCCGCCCCCCGGGCGCTCCTCCTGCCCAGGCCCGGATACCTCCGCAGGGTGGCCCCCGCAGGTGCGAGGGGGGGGGAGGGGAGGGTGGAAGACCCCAGCCCCGCCTGGAGATTGGCAAGACCCCCACCCACCCCCCTCCCTCCCTCCACGCCCCCCCCCCCGCCCCCAGGGCGCCCCTCCTGCCCTGGCCCGGCTACCTCCGCAGGGTGGCCCCCGCAGGTGCGAGGGGAAGGGGGAGGGAGGGAGGGGTGGGTGGAAGACCCCAGCCCCGCCTGGAGATTGGCAAGACCCCCACCCACCCCCCTCCCTCCCTCCACGCCCCCCCGCCCCCCGGGCGCCCCTCCTGCCCTGGCCCGGCTACCTCCGCAGGGTGGCCCCCGCAGGTGCGAGGGGGGGGGGAGGGGAGGGTGGAAGACCCCAGCCCCGCCTGGAGGGTGGCAAGACCCCCAGCCCCGCCTGGAGATTGGCAACACCCCCACCCACCCCCCTCCCTCCCTCCACGCCCCCCCCGCCCCCCGGGCGCTCCTCCTGCCCTGGCCCGGATACCTCCGCAGGGTGGCCCCCGCAGGTGCGAGGGGGGGAGGGAGGGAGGGGAGGGTGGAAGACCCCCAGCCCCGCCTGGAGGGTGGCAAGACCCCCACCCACCCCCCTCCCTCCCTCCACGCCCCCCCGCCCCCCGGGCGCCCCTCCTGCCCTGGCCCGGCTACCTCCGCAGGGTGGCCCCCGCAGGTGCGAGGGGGGGGGAGGGGAGGGTGGAAGACCCCAGCCCCGCCTGGAGATTGGCAACACCCCCACCCACCCCCCTCCCTCCCTCCACGCCCCCCCCCGCCCCCAGGGCGCCCCTCCTGCCCTGGCCCGGCTACCTCCGCAGGGTGGCCCCCGCAGGTGCGAGGGGGGGGGAGGGGAGGGTGGAAGACCCCAGCCCCGCCTGGAGATTGGCAAGACCCCCACCCACCCCCCTCCCTCCCTCCACGCCCCCCCCGCCCCCAGGGCGCCCCTCCTGCCCTGGCCCGGCTACCTCCGCAGGGTGGCCCCCGCAGGTGCGAGGGGGGGGGAGGGGAGGGTGGAAGACCCCAGCCCCGCCTGGAGGGTGGCAAGACCCCCAGCCCCGCCTGGAGATTGGCAACACCCCCACCCACCCCCCTCCCTCCCTCCACGCCCCCCCGCCCCCCGGGCGCTCCTCCTGCCCTGGCCCGGATACCTCCGCAGGGTGGCCCCCGCAGGTGCGAGGGGGGGAGGGAGGGAGGGGAGGGTGGAAGACCCCCAGCCCCGCCTGGAGGGTGGCAAGACCCCCACCCACCCCCCTCCCTCCCTCCACGCCCCCCCCCGCCCCCCGGGCGCCCCTCCTGCCCTGGCCCGGCTACCTCCGCAGGGTGGCCCCCGCAGGTGCGAGGGGGGGGGGAGGGGAGGGTGGAAGACCCCAGCCCCGCCTGGAGATTGGCAAGACCCCCACCCACCCCCCTCCCTCCCTCCACGCCCCCCCCCGCCCCCAGGGCGCCCCTCCTGCCCTGGCCCGGCTACCTCCGCAGGGTGGCCCCCGCAGGTGCGAGGGGGGGGGAGGGGAGGGTGGAAGACCCCAGCCCCGCCTGGAGATTGGCAAGACCCCCACCCACCCCCCTCCCTCCCTCCACGCCCCCCCCCGCCCCCAGGGCGCCCCTCCTGCCCTGGCCCGGCTACCTCCGCAGGGTGGCCCCCGCAGGTGCGAGGGGGGGAGGGAGGGAGGGGAGGGTGGAAGACCCCCAGCCCCCGCCTGGAGATTGGCAACACCCCCAGCCCCGCCTGGAGGGTGGCAAGACCCCCAGCCCCCGCTTGGAGGGTGGCAAGACCCCCAGCCCCGCCTGGAGATTGGCAAGACCCCCACCCACCCCCCTCCCTCCCTCCACGCCCCCCCCGCCCCCCGGGCGCCCCTCCTGCCCTGGCCCGGCTACCTCCGCAGGGTGGCCCCCGCAGGTGCGAGGGGGGGAGGGAGGGGAGGGTGGAAGACCCCCAGCCCCCGCCTGGAGGGTGGCAAGACCCCCAGCCCCGCCTGGAGGGTGGCAAGACCCCCAGCCCCCGCCTGGAGATTGGCAAGACCCCCAGCCCCGCCTGGAGATTGGCAAGACCCCCACCCACCCCCCTCTCTCTCTCTCTCTCTGCAGCCCTCTCCACAGCCCTGGACGTGGGCCTCAGCAACTGGAGCTTCCTCTACATCACCGTCTCCCTGTGAGTAACACCCCCCCCCCCGCCTGCCCCATTGCAAGCCCCTCTTGGACTCCAAGGGGAGGGCAGGCCATAAGCCCCTCCTCCTCCTCCAGCTGCAGCCAGCCCCGCCTGCCCCACACACAGCCCCATTGCAAGCCCCTCTTGGACTCCAAGGGGAGGGCGGGCCATAAGCCCCTCCTCCTCTGCCTCTCCTCCTTGCTGACCTCCGGTTGGTCTCCCTTCCCCGCAGCTACACCATGACCAAGTCCTCAGCTGTTCTCTTCATCTTGTTCTTTTCGCTGGTCTTCAAGCTGGAGGAGCCAGTAAGCGGCAGGGTGGGGTGGGGTGGGGGGTGGAGGCAGGGGAGCAGGAGGGGGGGAGGCCTGTCTAGCAACTCCCCTCACCCCCCACCTCACGTCTCTTTCTCCCTTCCCTCCTGGCAGAGGGCAGCGCTGGTGCTGGTGGTGCTGCTGGTGGCTGGGGGGCTCTTCCTCTTCACCTACCGGGCAACGCAGTTCGAGGCAGAGGGCTTCCTGCTGGTGCTGGGCGCCTCCTTCCTGGGCGGCATCCGCTGGACCCTCACCCAGATGCTCCTGCAGAAGGACGAGTTGGGTGCGTGGCCAGGCAGGGTGGGAGGGCCCATTCCTCCTTCAGGTGCCCCCCCCCGCCTCTCCTACCCCCCACCTCCTCCTCTTTCCCTTCTTTCTCCCCAGGGCTCCAGAATCCCATAGACACCATGTTCCACCTCCAGCCTCTCATGTTCCTCGGCCTCTTCCCGCTCTTTGCTGCCTTTGAAGGTAGGAGCCTGTGTGTGGGGGGAGGGGCTGGGGGCTGGAAACCTCTCCCCAGCAGGGGAAGGGGCGGGAGATCTGCTGCCAGGGGAGAGAGGGGCATCACGGCCCGCTCTCCGTTCTCTCCTGCTGCCTGGAATGCTGGTGGGAAGCCTTGGTTCCTAGAAGCAGCTCTGGGTGAGTGGGCTGGAGTGAAATCGAGAGATGTCGCCCTGCAGTTGGATCAGCCAGGGGTGGCTCTGCCTGGATCTTCTTCTCCTGGCCAGAAGCAAGAGAAGCACCACTAGTTGCCAGATTCTTTGTGCTCCTGTTAGTTCTGTTGGCTTGCAAGGAGCCACACTGCAGACTGGCAGCCTTCCCATGAGGGGGGATCAGCATTTAGAAACCATCTGTAGACTTCAGCACTCTAAAGCAGCCGCAGAACACAAGCAGTCGTTTTCCTTGAGAGCTGTGCCGTGAACTTTCCTTATAAAACAGTAAAACTTAGAATCACAGACTTTATTGAGAGTTGCAGAAGGAAATAGTTTTGGGTGATTCTCCCCATCCCCTTGGATTAGTTGACAGAAGGGAGAGTATTTCCCTGCTTATAGGGAGGGGTCTCCTAGCGGTTCCCCCCCACACTGGCTCCTTTGAGCAGGAAGTCCTGTGGAGTTTTCAGCAACAGCCAAGCATCAGCCGGCATCCTTGTGTTGCATCCGTTTTCTCTAGCAGATGCTTGCCGCTAGATGTCATCTCTAGCCCCTGCCCACCCAGAATGCTCTCAGAGATGCTGGACGGTCTGCTTCCCTTAAATGCATCTTTATATCCTGATTGCTGTGCAAGTGACAGGCCTCCTAGCTGGTGAGCCGTGGCTTGCCTTGCAGTTGTGTCCATGCCCTGTTTTCCTTTTAGCCAGATCCCAAGGAGGCCCTGTCCTCAGACCTGGTATCCGGGGCTAGGAAGGGGAGTGCAGAGAGATTTTCATAATGATTAGAGTTCCGGGTCACAGGCTAGGCTGACCTTTCCTTCCTGAGTAGTGGAAGCCCCCCATGGACCCGGCAACAGAGCCCCTCGTGCCCTTTGCCCTCTGCTCTGTGGTCCCAGGGTGCCTTTGTGTCCGCATCTTGCTGAGACCTTGAGCACAGGTGGAAGGGAAAGGCGGCGTTTGCCTGGTGGGGAGCGGGACTGTAGTGGCGGCAAGCCTTGCGTTTCTTCCTGGGGAAGTGAGGCTGGTGTCTGGGGGTGAGCACAAGCAGACGTCTTGCCCCACTGCCTTTCTGCAGGCCTGCCCTTGTCCTCGTCAGAGAAGCTGTTCCGTTTCCATGAGGTGGGGGTGCTCCTGGGCCTCCTAGCGAAGCTGGCCCTGGGGGGCGTCCTGGCCTTTGGGCTGGGCTTCTCAGAGTTTCTCTTGGTGTCAAGAACGTCCAGCCTCGCCCTGTCCATCTCTGGGATTTTCAAGGTATGTGGCCAGGCTTTCTCCCTCGCTGGGGGAACGGAGGAAGCGGGATCGGGCTGTGAGAGGGAGGCGGTTTGGGGCGGGGCTTCTTTGTCGCCAGGCAGGATAGAGCTTCCTGGGCCTCTCTGAGAAGTTCCCTTTCTGTTTCGTGTGATGAAATGGTTCCTTGCCAGGGAGTAGATGCTGGTCTGCCTGAGGGACCGGGGACTGCTGTGCTGTAGATTCAGAGCAGCCCCCAGGAGGGTCTCCAGAGACAACTGCTTCTCTCCTGAGCAGGACGTGGGGGGGGGGGGCTGGGGCTCAGAGGGAGGGTGCCTGCTTGACCTACCCCCCCCCCGCCCCCATTCAGCCCCTGGCAGCATCTCCCACTGAAGGTAGTGGGGGCTGGGGAGGATGGAGGTCCTAGAGGAGGAGCTGCGATGCCAAGCTAGGTGGGTGGGTGGTCTGGCTTGGGATGCTGGTGGGGAAGAGGGGTGCTCCTCCTCCTCCGTCTGATGGGGTTTCCCCTGCCCCCTTGTCTCCAGGAAGTCTGTACTCTGCTGCTGGCCACTCAGCTCCTGGGGGACCGCTTGAGCCTCTTGAACTGGTTTGGCTTTGTGGTCTGCCTGCTGGGGATCTCCCTCCACGTGGCCCTGAAGGCCCTGTGGGGGGGCAGAGGTAAGGCAGGAGGGGGCAGGGTGGGGGCGCCGGAGCCCTTGGCCCAGCCACAGGGGATGCAGCCGCTGACACCTCTTCTCTGCCTAGGAGGACCCAGAGGGACGAAGCCACACAAGGAGCCTGGCTCCGGATCCGACCTGGAGCTGCTCCTGCTGCCCCCCCAGGAGGAGAGGGAGGCGGAGAGGCCCCCCCAGCGCTGAACTGCTGTGGAGTCCTGGCAGCACCAGGGTGGGGGAGCCTGGGGCAGGCGGCTTCTCTTCCAGGCCGCTGGGCCCAGGGGTCTCGCTGTGTGCTGGGGGCTCTTGGGGGAGGAGGGCTGTGCAATGGCCAGGCCAGCGGTGGGGCGGGCTGAACGGGCTGCTGTGGTAGGGTGCAGTCATGTCAGACTGGCAGTGGGCTACAGCAGACGTGGAGGATGCCAGGGTCTGCCAGTCTGCGTTGTGTTTGTGTGAGGGGCTCGTGCTGTGGTGCTCCTTGAAGGGCCAGCGCCTTGGGAGCTAGCAGCCTTCCGGAGAAGGTGGAGGGGCAGGCCCCCCAGACGAGCTACGCGTGGCAGAGTGGAGGCCGCTTCCGAGGGGCAGGGCTGGGTCTCTGGGGCGCAGGCCTCGGTGCTGGGCCGCATCACGTCTGCTCCCCCCGGGGAAGAGGGATCTCGCTGGTGACCTCATGCAGTGGACTCTCAGGGATCCATCCCTGGGATCAGTGAAGCACCAGAGTCCCGCGAAACAGAGCGGTGCTGCGATTATGACGATGGCGGTTAGGATGATGAATGGGAAGGGTGAATCATGCGCTGTGTGAAGAAAGTATTTTGTAAGTTGTCTCTTCCTCATCTCCCCCCCCCCTTGGGGGACGGACTGGCCTCTCAAATGGGCCGGGCCCAAATGTCCCACTTGTGTTGTGTTTTCCACTGTCCCTGTCACGGGGCATGTTTCAGCACACGGGTCAGGCCCTTCCAGAGGGAGTTTCGCTTTGGCCTGCGTCTCCTGCTGCTGAAAGATCTCCTGAAAGCTCTGCCCCCCTGCTGGCTGTGTCGAGGGGGCTGCTGTCTGTTGCGCTCCCCGCCTCCCTCGCCCCACCTCACAGCTGGGCCCTCTGGCTCTTGCTTCTCTGCGTTACACCTACTTTGTCCCCCTCCTGTCTTGTAGATATGAAACCCAGTCCGAGGCGTTCTTTTCCTGCGTTAGGCCTGCTTCCATTCCCTACGTTATACCTCTTCCAATCATGTTTTAGATTGTAAGCTTCTTGGGGCAGGGGATCGCCTACTCTCTGAAGCTTCCTTCCCAGAGAAAGCACAAAATAAATCATGCAAATGAACAGCAGCGGCTTCATTGCACATCTGGGGGATGAGAGGGGGAGAAAAGAGGGTAGGCAGAATTCAAAAGGCACAGGAGGGCTGCTGCTCTCCCCTCCATCATCTTCAGCCTCTGTGGTGGCCAGGCTCTTGTGCTAGAGGGACCAACACGAGGGAGGCCCTGTGGCCAGCAGGCGCCGGTGTGCTGCAGGCAGCTGCCAGTCGCCCTCGGTCCAAACTCCTGGACTGCTGGAACCTGCTCCGCTTTGTGGGCCAGCAGTGGGTCTGAGAGGCCTCCGGGGGTTCTGCTTTTGGAGGAGGTCATGCAGTGGAGGCCTAGAGGGTGGAGAGGGAAGGAGCCTGTGTGTATGGGGGGTGATGGGAAGTCTAGGGCTGGGCACAGTGCCTTCTTGAGGGACTGGCGTTGGGCAAGGAAGGCATCCAGTCTGAAGGGTTTTGTTTCTTGGACTGCCCACCGCTGAGAGGAGGGGGCGCTGCTGCACTGAGTTCCCCCTTCCCTGCAAGGCAGCCTTTCCCCCCTGCATTGGGGGGGGGGGGAGAGGAGAGGGGGGAGCTCTGGCATCAAAGCCTCCGCGGGGCACTTAGGCGCTCCAGCCACCAGACGCAGCTTCACAGAAGCGCTCTTATCGGGCCATAAAGCAAGGGCGGGGGAGGGGGGGGCTGTTAGTCTATTGTACAAAGCAAAAGAGCCGTCTGGGACCGAGAGCTGCTTCCAGGAGCCTTTTGCACCTGGAAGGCTGTTTCCCCTTCCCTCCTTTCTTCTGTGCAGGTTTCCTCCTCCCCAGCCTGAGCTTTCTTGTCTGCTGGACGCTGAGGGACTCCCGAAACTTTGCTCTCCCTTTGCCATAACGAGGGGGGAACACTCCCCCCCTCCTTCCCAAGTGCAGCTGCCGGCCCCTCTCTCCCGCTGGGCAAGCGGAGAAGGTGGACTGTCGGCAAGGATCAGAGTTGGGAGGGGCCTCCAGGGTCATCCAGTCCAACCCCCTGCACAAGGCAGGAAACTCACAAAGACCTCCCTCCTCCTCACACACACATCCCCAGTGGCCCCTGCCAGAGGTGGCCAAAACACTCGGATCCGTGGCCTGCAGAAGAATTGCTGCCTAACCCCACAGTGGCGACCAGCATTTCCCTGGGGGTGTCAGGAGGCCCTCATGCAGCCCTTCCTGCCCTCCTTCACATGATCAGCTGAAGTTCACGGAATTAGGAATCCTGCTTTAGTTTCCTGAATGCTTGTTTTATGCTCTGGCTGTGTACTTGAAGGTTTGTTAATTTTAATGACTGTTCCTAGGCCACGTATCCCTGGTTGGATTGTCCTTTTCTGTGGGAGCCGCTTCCAGCTGCTCTGTGCAGAGGGCGGAGATGCACTTCGCACAACCCAAAGGAGAGAACCCAGCCTCGGCTTCAGCAGCAGGCCCTCCTGCCTGGGGGGTGGGGGTGGGCAAGGCAGCAGCTGGCGCCTAACGTGCAGGGTGGTTCCCCCCCACCCAGGTGGTATCAGAGTGTGAGTGGGCGTTGATCTGGCCCATCCTCCCCCCTTGGCTGCTGCCCAAAGAGGACGAGGGTGGGGCATAGAATCCTAGAGTTGGAAGGGACCTCCAGGGTCATCTAGTCCAACCCCTGCACAATGCTGGAAACTCACACCTCCCCCTAAATTCACAGGATCTTCATTGCTGTCAGGTGGCCACCTAGCCTCTGTTTAGAAACCTCCAAGGAAGGAGAGCCCACCACTTCCCGAGGAAGCTTGTTCCACTGAGGAATCGCTCTAACGGTCAGGAATGTTGAGCTGGAAACTCTTTTGATTTAATTTCAACCCGTTGGTTCTGGTCCTACCTTCCGGGACCACAGAAAACAATTCCACACCATCCTCTTTAAGACAACCCTTCAAGTACTTGAAGATGGTAATCCTATCACCTCTCAGCCGCCTCCTCTCCAGGCTAAGCATCCCCAGGCTCCTTCAACCTTTCCTCATAGGACTTGGTCTCCAGACCCCTCACCATCTTCGTTGCCCTCCTCTGGACCTGTTCCAGCTTGTCTAGATCCTTCTTAAAATGTGGTGCCCAAAACTGAACGCAATACTCCAGGTGAGGTCTTACCAGAGCAGAGTAAAGCTCTCCTTCCTTGGAGGTTTACAAGCTAATGCATGGGATGGAGAAAGTAGAGAAAGAAATACTTTTCTCCCTTTCTCACAATACAAGAACTCGTGGGGCATTCCATGAAATTGCTGAGCAGAAAGGTTAAAGCGGATAAAAGGAAGTACTTCTTCACCCAAAGGGTGATTAACATGTGGAATTCACTGCCACAGGAGGTGGTGGCGGCCACAAGCATAGCCACCTTCAAGAGGAGGTTAGATAAAAATATGGAGCAGAGGTCCGTGTGACACAGAGTGTTGGACTGGATGGGCCATTGGCCTGATCTAACATGGCTTCTCTTATGTTCTTATGTACCATCACATCACGTGATTTGTACACTACTTCTGATACAGCCCAAAATTTCATTTGCCTTTTCAGCCACTGCATCACACTGTTGGCTCATGTTCAGCGTATGATCCACTAAGACCCCTAGATCCTTTTCACACATACTACTGCTGAGACAAGTCTCCCCCATCCTATAACCGTGCATTGAATTTTTCCTGCCTAAGTGCAGAACTTTGCATTTATCCCTGTTAAAATTCATTTTATTGATTTTAGCCCAGTTTCCCAGCCTGTCAAGGTCAACCTGTATCGTTTCTGTCTTCTACTGTGTTTGCACCCCCTCCTAATTTAGTATCATCTGCAAATTTAATAAGCATTCCCTCTATTCCTTCATCCAAATCATTGATAAAGATGTTGAACAAAACAGGTCCCAGGACAGATCCTTGAGGCACTCCACTTGTCCCTCCAAGAGGATGAGGAACCATTTACAAGCACTCTTTGGGTGTGATTTATCAACCAGTTACAGATCCACCTAACCTTCGGGCGACGGGGAGCGGGGCGGTTCCCTTCCCAGGGCTGGTGGCTGCAGGAGGCATCGTGGGGAAGCAGCAGCGAGCGGCCGGCCCTTAGGAAGAGCTTTTCTACCGGAAGAGTAATCCAGCAGAGGGATAAACCCTGGCCAGGGAGCAGGGGTGGGACTAGGTGGCCTCTCGGTGACCCTTCCAACTTTGGGGGGTTCTGTCCTATGCCCCTCCCAGGGAACAGGCGCCCCCCAGAATGTGTCCGTGGGTGTGGGGCTGCTTATGGGAACCTCGGGAACTGCCCCGGCGGGGGAGGAAGAGAAGGGCAGACTTTGCTCCGGCTGGGGCGCCTTCGGTCTTGAGGGTGAGCGGCCAAGGTCACCCAGTTATTGCGGGGGGAGCCCAGAGAGAGCTCTGCTCCGTCCTGCCCTTCCCGTGAAGGGAGCGCCTGTCCCTGGGCCAGCTCCCCCCACCCCTCGAAATACTTGCAGGAATGGCTAATTCCTCCCGGGGCTGTGCTGTGCTTTTGCTGGGGAAATGAGGCTCCCTCCCTCCCTGTGATCCTGCGCCCCGGGGAGCTGGTGCTGGTGCCGCCTTGGGTTCCCCGCCGCCAGCGGTGGCATTTCAGGAGTGCCAAATGGCCGCCAGGAGTGGGCAAGGGGGCACACCTTTGGGCGCCGGGGGAGTCTGCGCGCCCTCCACGCTTCAGGGCGCGCTGCCCTCTCTCCCACCTGGCCCGGCGGCTCCGTGGCCTGCCTTCCGCGGGGCTTTGGAAAAGGCCCAAATCGGCGTGCTCTTTACCGGCAGAGGCGCATAAATCAGCGCGCGAAGCACCTGCGCTGCATGCCCAAGGAAGGGCCCCGCCGGCTCAGTCTCTCGGAGGGCTCTGCGGCTGGAGGGCGGGGCCTTGTGGGGCTCTCGCAGCAGCCGGCACAGCCCGTGCTGCACAAGTGAGGCTCCCCATCGCAGCGCCGCACCTCCCCTCGCTCCAGGAAGGGGCGGCAGACTTGGGGGTGCCCCAGGTGGGCTTGCAAAGCAGGCAGGAGCAAGGCTGCAACAGAAAGTCGGTGTCAGCCAATGGGAGCTGGAAACGGGGTTGGGGTGGAAGAACCAAACAGCCACACTCCCTGCTGGAAGAAGGTGACCTGCTCTGCCTGACTCATCCAGGCGACTAGCCACTGCACTGCACACCTTGCCGGATTTGTGCTGCTCTGGCGGTGACCACCAGCTGGCTGGCCAAGATCCACCCCCCGCGCCCCATGTGACCCCAGCGGGGTCTTCCTCACAGCCCCGCCTTCTGCCTCCTCGTGTCACTCCCCCGAGAGGCTGGGCGGGAGCCACCCAGGCCACCCCCACCAATCGGGATGACCCCAACTGGCCTTCCTCTGCCAATCAGACCGCCAGCACAGGAAGGGCTTTCGGGTACAGCCCAAAGCCCCGGCGACAGTCTTCCCCGGGCAGATGCAGCCGCAGAATTCCCGCCCTGTGGCCAACCCCCGCCCCCCCCCCCCTCCAGCCCCATATGTGCCCCAAGTTGTGATCCCTGCGCCAAAAGACGCTGGGCTGTCTCCCACCAGACCTGGAGCTTTTTCGGGAGCAGCCCTCACCTTGTGCAGTGCCCTGACTGAAAACATCAGGCCCACACTTCTGCAGGGCCTGGAAGACTGAACTGGTTCAACTGGCTTTTAACGTCTAAGGGGAGACGACTGTTGAGCAGTTCCTCAGTGGAACAGGCTTCCTCCTCGAGAGGTGGTGGGCTCTCCTTCCTTGGAGGTGTTTCAGCAGAGGCTGGATGGCCATCTGACAGCAATGAAGATCCTGTGGATTTAGGAGGAAGTCTTTGTGAGTTTCCTGCATGGTGCAAGGGGTTGGACTAGATGACCCTGGAGGTACCTTCCAATTCTTCTATGATTCTAAAAGGCTTTCTCCTCGGGAGGTGGTGGGCTCTCCTTCCTCGGAGGTTTTTCAACAGAGGCTAGATGGCCATCTGACAGCAATAAAGATCCTGTGAATTTAGGGGGAGGGGTTTGTGAGTTTCCTGCATTGTGCAGGGGGTTGGACTAGATGACCCTGGAGATCCCTTTCAACTCTTCTATGAATCTAACAGGCTTCCTCCGTGGGAGGTGGTGGGCTCTCCTTCCTTGGAGGTTCTTAAACAGAGGCTGGATGGCCCTCTGACAGCAATGAAGATCCTGTGAATTTAGGGAGAGGTGTTTGTGAGTTTCCTGCCTTGTGCAGGGGGTTGGACTAGATGACCCCGGAGGTCCTTTCCAACTCGATGATCTTGTGACTCATATGGTCACACCCCTGGTGCTTGTAGGGGAGGACGGCCACCTCTGCTGGGTGGCACTGGACTGGATGGGCATCCGGATGTGGGTAGGAGCAGGAGGGCATTGGGAGTCTTGGGGTGTTGACACCCCCCCCAACAAAGCAGCTCCCTCAGATTTCCCAAAGAGCAGTCCCCCATCTTCATGCAACCAAAAGTGGGGGGAGGGAGAGGTGAAATGAAATGAAAAGGGAAGGGGGACCACCAAGGAAGCAGACAGCAGGGAAATCTGCTGCCTGGAAGAGGAATTCAAGCCAACCCCCCCCCCCCCCCCCACAGCTGTGGCCCCACCACCTCCCCTGGCTTGTCAGGAGGGTCCCCTCCTCGAGGCACAGAGAGGCTTTTTGTCTGCTCTCAGAGCGGCCCACCACCACAACCACCTGGCCAGAATGGCCCACTGGGAGGGCCAGGGCTCCCCGCTTCCCTTCCAAGTTCTGAGGCCCGTCCTCTGGCCGTCCTTCTCCCAGGGCCTGATCACCACAGGGACAGTTTACTGCCTTGGGCACCCCTGGAGGAACAGCCACTGGCCAAGAGACTGCTTCCCCCCTTGGTGCTCCTTTCAAAACAGTGTGTCCAAGAAGGAGGAGGTCTGTGTGGTTCCCAGCACCAAAAGTTATGAGGTATTAACAAGAAAATGTTTACAAGCGTACTTTTAGCACCACACCAAACTGAGCAAGGGGGACCAGAAGAAATGGGGGAAATGCAAGTCCTCTGTCGCCTTCTCTATACAAGCCCTATCAGATGTTAAAAGAAGACAGGAAGGCCTTTAACTTACATAGCTGCACCACCTTCCCCTGAGAGCCCGTGACGGCAGCACACAAGTCTTCTGAACCACAGGCAGAGAGAGGCTTCGGAATTCATGTCTCTGGTGTCTGTGAAAGAAGAGATGGCTGTGCTTGAGTGTTCTTAGTGTGCAATGGAGAAAGTGTGGGGGGGGGGGCAAAGTCAGAGTTAATTTGCTTGGCCTGTGCCCAGCATTTGCTGCCCTGCCAGCCGCGCTGCTTGGCGCCAACCACCTCTGCAAACAAGCGTTGCAAATTTCAGGCCTTGTGTCCTATTGTTCCTGTCCCTGGTTCCATGCTGCCTGCTCCCCCGTGCACTCCGCTCTTTTCGAGAATGGTGGGTGGTGGTTTTGTGGCGTCAGAGAAAGCTGGAAATAGAAGTGCTTCAGATCACTCAACTCCTCAGAGCCAGGCGGCTCCTGTTAAATGTTCCTGGACTGACTGTCTGGCAGTAAGTAGACTTTTTAAAAAAGCATAGTAATTTTGTTTCATGTTAATGTCACTGAAAGCATGAAAAGCGCAACTGCACAAAATGGTTTCACCTGATGCTTGTTGAATTTTGTATTTTTAAAATAACAAGTTAAATACTTATGCAGTAGATGATTATGTATGCAGATCTCATGACTAGAATAAATGCGGTGCTACTCTTCTCGTTGCTTCTTGCCTATGTTTTTACCCCCCCCCCCTTTTTACCAGAAGAGCTGCACCTATGAAGGTCAAGGGGGCACCAATTCCGATCCACACAATTTGCTCATTCCACCTCCAACGGGGTATCTTGTCTTTTGGTCCCAGCCTGAAGGCTTGTCCTGCCAGTGCGGGGGTGGGGTGGGGGTTTAGCTGGAGATCTCTCTCTCACAACCCCACCCCCTGTCTCTTCCGGGCAGCTCCATCCCCAGATCCCGCTCATCCTTCTTCTCTCCAGAAAGTCTAACCTGTAGGATGCTGTAAGAGCTTCTTGAGTCCTGATTTGCTGGCTTTGACATAGAGCAGTTATTCCTCCAAGACACAATTGGCTGGTGGTCAACCCACCATTTATACGCAGGGACAACGGCATCATACTCCCCTTCCTTGTCCCCCACTGGGTTCCTGTCCTGGCCTCCATAGCGATGTTCCTTGGCCAGCAGCCCCACCCTCTGTGGGCGAGAGGCACTCAGTCCTCTCCAAGGGCCCCTCCTCTTCCCTTCGACCACTGCTGCTTCTTGCCCTGTTGCTAGCCCTAAAGGTGACCTGAAGCTGGGGAGAAGACTTGTCACCCCCGCTCCCCAAACCTGGAAAGCAGGTGAAGCCAAAGGCCGAGATGCAAAAAGAGAGGTGGACACAAATTAAAGCAATTCTTCGTTGCATATATTAAGTCGATATATCACAGCTAACCAAAGTATTCATCAGAATATATGCTCTCTCATACATTTATCTAGATTTTTAGAGCACCCTTCCCCCCTCTATAAACTACGATTATTCAACAATATTATTTCTTCTAATTCACAATATTATTTCTTCTCATTCTCTTGAAGAGTTCATTGGCCTTAATATTAAGATCTGTCTCCCAAGTGGTGTGTTTCTGTGCATGACGAATAGCCATATGACTGCTAAGGATGCCAGCCTCCAGGTGGGGCCTGGAGATCTCCCGCTTTTACAAAACTGACCTCCAGCTGGCAGAGATCAGCTCCCCTGGAGAAAATGGGTGCTTGGAAGGGTGGGACTCTATGGCCTTGCACCATGCTGAGGCCCCTCCCCTCCACAAACCCCACCCTCTCCTGACTCCACCCCCAAAGTTTCCAGGGGTTTCCCAACCCAGATGTGGCCACCCTAACTGAGCCTGGCTTGCCACATGCCTGATGGCAGAAGACAGGAGAATGATCTTTGAAAGAGGGGTGGGGGTGTAACGTACTGAGACAGGAGACGTTGGTAGGGCAACATGCTTTAATGGAGGCACGTTACAAGAGAGAGAACACGCGGGCCGGGCCCCGCTTATATACAATCCCCGGAACAACCTCCCTGGCTGGCCAGCCCAATCCTGGCCAGTTAAACTTCCCGCCACAGCCTGTGATGGGCGGGGTGTTTTGCGCCCTGTGCGGAGTCGCCTGGGGGCAGCCCAGTCGCCTCTGCACATGGCCGCATTTTCTTGGTCTATCGTCCTTGCGTTATATCGTAATGGCATCCTAGCGATACACTACACCCCTCCCCCCCCTAGTCTTTGTACATAGTCCCTTAGGTAGGCGGGCGGCCGGCGCTCCCGGGTTGATCGTCTGGGGGCGGCTTGTGGTGTAGGCGCTGTTTCGGCGGCGGGAGCCTCCTCGGGGAGCGATGCTGCTGCGGGCCGTAGGTCGACCTCTGGGGGTTGCTCGGGCTCCGCCGGTCCTGAGTGTTCTTGAGTGAGCGGGGTCGGTGCCAGCGCGATGGTCTCCGGCCGACCCATCGCGGGCTCTCCTCCGGGGGATGCCTCCTCCACGTCGGTTTGCACTTCCGGTAAGGTGCGGCGACGCAGTTGATCGATGTGCCGCCGAAGGGTCTGGCCCCCCTCTGTGGCTACCTCGTAATGGTGGGTACCAATTACCTGCCGCACCCGACCCGCCACCCACATGGCTCCCTGGGCGTAGTTTTGTGCGAACACGGGCTCCCCCGCGAAGAACCCACGGGCTGCCTCCCGGATCTCCGGGGACCTTCGGATGTCTGAGGCTCGGTCAGGGTGCAGCCTGTCGAGCCTCGTGATAAGTTTGCGCCCCATGAGGAGCTCTGCCGGGCTTTCCCCCGTGACCGGGTTGGGGGTTACCCTGTTGTCAAACAGGAAGGCGGCTAGTCTGTGGTCCCAGTCGCCCTGCACAATCCGGCCCAGGGCTTCCTTGGTTGTTCGGACCATTCGCTCTGCCTGTCTGTTGGTGGCTGGGTGGAACGGGGCCGACCTTATGTGCCTGATCAGGTACCTCTGCAGGAATGCCTGAAATTCCCCCGAGGTGAAGGCCGCCCCGTTGTCAGTGACTATAGTGTCCGGAATGCTGTGGGTGCTAAGGGCCCGCCGCAGTGCCCGTATTGCGGCGGCTGATGAAGTGGACGCTACTGGAATGACCTCCAGCCATTTGGTGTAGGCGTCCACCATGATCAGAAAGATCTGTCCCTGGAAGGGCCCCGCGAAGTCTAGGTGTAGCCTGGACCAAGGTTTCCGGGTGGTTTCCCACCGTGTGACCGGGGCGCTTGGTGGCTCGGGGCGTGACTCTTGACATATGCTGCACCTCCGCACCCAGTTCTCGATCTCCTCGTCCATCCCCGGCCACCAGACGTAGCTCCTGGCTAGAGCCTTCATCCTGACTATACCGGGGTGGGTCTCGTGGAGTGACTCTAGGACTCGCTTTTGCAGCGGGGGGGGGGGGACCACCACCCTGCTTCCCCATAGGATGCACCCTTTGTGTGCTGCTAGCTCCTCTCTTCTCATTTTGTAGGGCTTAAATTCTTCCCCCATGTTCCCATCTGGCCACCCCCTCACCACCCAGTCGAGAACCCTTGCTAGTGTTTTGTTCTTCCCTGTAGCCCTGGCGACCTCCGCGGCGTGGAGGGGTTGCTCCGGGAGGGATTCGACCAACATGACCAGGTGTGTGGGGGCTGGGTCAGGTTCGGTGACTGGGAGAGGCAATCGGCTGAGCTCGTCCGCATGGCCCATGGCTTTGCCGGCTCAGTGGACCAGTGTGTACGTGTATGAGTTGAGGAATTGGTTCCACCTCAACACGCACTGTGAAAGTATTTGGGGGGTTTGTCGGTCCGGGGCCAGCAAACCTAAGAGCGGCTTGTGGTCCGTGGCTATAGTGAACCTCCACTCGTACAGATAATCGTGGAACTTCCAGACCCCCGCCACAATCGCCAGAGCCTCCTTATCTATCTGCGCGTAATTGCGCTCGGCTGGTGTCAGTGTGCGGGAGTAGTATGCAACCGGTACCTCCCTCCCGTCCAGGAGTTGGTGCCCCAGGACTGCCCCCACCCCATAAGGCGACGCATCGCAAGCCAGGATGATGGGGAGGCCCTCGTCAAAATGGTGGAGCACCGCGTTGGACACCAGGACGTCCTTGACCGCCTGAAACGCGGTGGCTTGTTGTTTGCCCCAAACCCAAGGAGTTTTTTTGTCCAGCAGCAGGTGTAGGGGTTCTGCTAGGGCTGCCTTGTGGGGTAGGAACGAGTGGTAAAAATTAAGCACCCCCAAGAAGCTTTGTAGCTCCACTTTGCAGGTGGGGGCCGGGGCTTGCACGATGGCTCGGGTCTTTTCTTCTGTTGGGTGGATGCCGGCTGCGTCTACGGCGAAACCCAGGAATTCCACCCGTGGGACCCCCAGCAAGCATTTTTCCCTTTTGACTTTGAGCCCCGCTGCCTGGAATCGGCGGAGCACCTCTCTCAGGCGGTTGGCGAATTCTTCGGGGTCCGGGGCGGCGATTAAAACGTCGTCGAAGAACGGCTGGACTCTGGGGATCCCTTTAAGGAGAGCGTCCATTATGCTTTGGAAAATCCCCGGAGCCACGCTAACCCCAAACTGTAGTCTCCGCACTCTGAAGGCCCCCCTGTGGGTTACAATGGTTTGGGCCTCCGCCATTTTAGTGTCTACCGGGAGCTGTTGGTAGGCCTGTGCCAGATCCAGCTTCCCGAATATCTTAGACCCCGCTAGGGCAGCCAGGACGTGGCTCACCACCGGCACTGGGTAGGGGTTGTCCTGCAGTGCCTTATTTCTTGTGCACTTGTAGTCGGCACAGATCCGCACCTCCCCGTTTGGTTTGAGTGGAGTGACTATGGGAGTCTCCCAGGTGGCGTAGTCCACCGGTTCCAGGACCCCTTGGGCAGTGAGGCGGTCTAGTTCGGCCTCTATTTTAGGTTTCAAGGCGAACGGGACCCGCCTCGCCTTGAGCCTGATCGGCCTGACCGTCGGGTCAAGTGGTAGGGAGATGGCTGGCGCCTTGTAGCTGCCCAGGGAGCCGTCAAATACGTCGGGGAACTCTTGGCAAATCTCCCCGAACCCCCTGGGTGTTAGGGTTTGTCCCACCCCCTCCAAGCGGATCCCCAGGGGCTTGAACCATGCCAGTCCTAGCAGGGTGGTAAGCTGGCGCTTTGCCACCAGGATGTCCAGCGGGCCGTAGAAGGACCCCCGCTCGACTTGCACCCGGGCCCACCCCACAATTTGCACCGGGTTCTTCTGGATGTCCCGGAGTATGAAGTCCGCCAGCCTTAATTGAAGCTGCTGGTGGGGGCACAGTTTCCTCAGGGTCTCCTCTGCTGAGGAAAGTTGCAGTTCCCTGCGATCCTGCGTAGGGCCGCCAAGTAGTCGGCAGCCGATTCCCCTGCAGCCTGGTCCCTTCTGTGGAAAAGGAACCGGCGGTGAGGAGGCGGGTGATGTCCACGTAGGACTTCTCCGTGAGGCGGGCAGGGGGCCGAGAGACCCTTGGTGATCTCGAATGTGGCCGCCCCGCAGACGCTCAGGAGAACGTCCCTCTTCATGCTGTCCTCGGTGACCTTGTTGGCCCTCAGGTAGCATTCCACCCGCTCGGAGTAGGACTCCCAGGCCTCGGGATTCGCGGGGTTGAATGGCTCGATGTGACCGGTGGTTCCGCTCTGTTGAGCCATGCTGATGGCGGCGGCAGTCGCGGCCTGTGGGTTGCCCTGTCTCCGCTGTAGCCGACGTGGCTAGAATCCCACCTTCGTCGCCACTGTAACGTACTGAGACAGGAGACGTTGGTAGGGCAACATGCTTTAATGGAGGCACGTTACAAGAGAGAGAACACGCGGGCCGGGCCCCGCTTATATACAATCCCCGGAACAACCTCCCTGGCTGGCCAGCCCAATCCTGGCCAGTTAAACTTCCCGCCACAGCCTGTGATGGGCGGGGTGTTTTGCGCCCTGTGCGGAGTCGCCTGGGGGCAGCCCAGTCGCCTCTGCACATGGCCGCGTTTGCTTGGTCTATCGTCCTTGCGTTATATCGTAATGGCATCCTAGCGATACACTACAGGGGGGTGGGGCTGGAAAGGGCTGTACAGTCACAGCTGACTTGCAGTGAGCAGGGGGGGGCGGAGTTCCAAGGCAAGAGAGGAGTAGAGGGAGTCTGCCATTGGCTGCCTCTGCATAGCAGCCCTGGACTTCCTTGTGGGGGGGTCTCTCACCCAAGGACGAAATGGGGCTGCTTCTGTTCTGAGATCTTGCAAGATGGGTCAGCCTGGGCAGGTGTAGGAACTCCTGCTGGAACAAGAGGGGCACAAGCAAGACAGAGTCACGGTATAAAGTTACAAACAGAAGCAAAAAGCCCTGAATGTAAGTAACTAATGCAATATAATCAGAATATAGATTTGAAAAATTATCATCACACAGGTTCACCATATTCTTAATCACCGGCGCAGATAAAGATATCTTTAGCTCATGTTATCCAGAAGTCCACAAAGTGCAATAATATCTCAGTCTTTATAAAGGAATCCAGTTTTCAGGCCCTCCAATGAGTGGGAATAAAAGTGCTGCTGATCAACAAAGTGCTTCAAAAGTGCATATTGTCTCTGCTTCCAGTCTGGGAGCCCTCCCCACCCCCCCATGCTTCCGTCCCATTTCACACCAGCTGCCGGGGCTGTGACTTTCCCCGCCTTCCCCCCCCACCCCGGAGAGCCAGTCTGGTGTAGTGGTTAAGTGAGCGGACTCCTTTCTGGGAGAACCGGGTTTGATTCCCCACTCCTCCACTTGCACTTGCTAGCATGGCCTTGGGTCCGCCATAGCTCTCTTATCTGGGAGAACCGGGTTGGATTCCCCACTCCTCCACTTGCAGCTGCTGGAATGGCCTTGGGTCAGCCAGAGCTCTCTTATCTGGGAAAACCGGGTTTGATTCCCCACTCCTCCACTTGCAGCTGCTGGAATGGCCTTGGGTCAGCCAGAGCTCTCTTATCTGGGAAAACCGGGTTGGATTCCCCACTCCTCCACTTGCAGCTGCTGGAATGGCCTTGGGTCAGCCAGAGCTCTCTATCTGGAAGAACCGGGTTTGATTCCCCACTCCTCCAATTGCAGCTGCTGGAATGGCCTTGGGTCAGCCAGAGCTCTCTTATCTGGGAGAACCGGGTTTGATTCCCCACTCCTCCACTTGCAGCTGCTGGAATGGCCTGGGGTCAGCCAGAGCTCTCTTATCTGGGAGAACCGGGTTTGATTCCCCCACTCCTCCACTTGCACGTGCTGGAATGGTCTTGGATCAGCCATTGCTCTCTTATCTGGGAGAACCGGGTTTGATTCCCCCCTCCTCCACTTGCACCTGCTGGAATGGCCTTGGGTCAGCCAGAGCTCTCTTATCTGGGAGAACCGGGTTTGATTCCCCCCTCCTCCACTTGCACCTGCTGGAATGGCCTTGGGTCAGCCAGAGCTCTCTTATCTGGGAGAACCAGGTTTGATTCCCCCCTCCTCCACTTGCAGGTGCTGGAATGGCCTTGGGTCAGCCAGAGCTCTCTTATCTGGGAGAACCGGGTTTGATTCCCCACTCCTCCACTTGCACCTGCTGGAATGGCCTTGGGTCAGCCAGAGCTCTGGCAGAGCTGTGCCTGAAAGGGCAGCTTCTGTCAGAGCTCTTTCTCCCCCACCCACCTCAAAGGGTGTCTGTTGTGGGAGAGGAAGGAAAAGGAGATTGTAGGTCACTCTGAGACTCTGTCCTTGACAGGGCAGCTGCTGTGAGAGCTCTTTCAGCTCCACCCACATCCCAGGGTGTCTGTTGTGGGGGAGGAAGGGAAAGGAGACTGAGGCCACTCTGAGACTCTGTCCTTGACAGGGCAGCTGCTGTGAGAGCACTCAGCCCCACCCAGCTCACAGGGTGTCTGTTGTGGGGGAGGAAGGGAAAGGAGATTGTGAGCCGCTCTGAGACTCTACGGAGTGGAGGGTGGGATATAAATCCAATATCATCATCTTCTTCTTCTTCTTCTTCTTCTTCTTCTTCTTCTTCTTCTTCTTCTTCTTCTTCTTCTTCTTCTTCTTCTTCTTCTTCTTCTTCTTCTTCTTCTTCTTTCCTGCAGCAAGCAGAAACCAGTTTCCAGAGGATCTTGCTTGCTCCAGGAACGAGGCGAGGGAAGTCACAGCAGTTTATTTTATTTTATTTATTCATTGTATCATATTTGTATCCTGCCCTCCCCCAACGGGCTCAGGGTGTCTTACAACAGTTAAAAACCACATTGAATATTAAAAACAATATACAATAAAATCAATCCACGCATTTTAACCATAACATCCAAGATGCACGTCAATGCTTGTGTGAAATCGGACAGAAGTGCTTGGAGGGGGGGAGGTCCAGAACAATCCCTAGTGAGAACTCGCTCTGTATGTTATTCTTGCAGCCTTTCAAATGATGGTTTACGTCTTCCACTTCATCTTAAGGGTAGACTAATACAAGATGAAGAGAACCCTTGGAAACCCTTTTATGAATGGCTGAAGCCACAGATTTGACTCTTATATGACACATACTTGTAATTCCTCAATTTGGAGTGCAATCTGGGGGGGGGGGGCAGAAAGTCTTTTGGGAGCAGACGAGGTGGAAGGTGCAGGAAGGGTTTGCACCGATATACAACCGGCGCCGCCAGAGCGGAGGGGAGGGACATGGGCGGGGGGCCGCCCAAAGGCAGTGGCGCCTGAGGGCTGTGCCCGAGCATGGACGGAAGTGAGGCGGAGTGTGGCGTTCAGGCAGAGGAGGGGGTGGAGTTGGGGGCGTAGCCAGGCTTAGGTGGCTTCCTGAGCAGTTTGGCCCATGACACCCCCCCCCCCGAGAGGCATAAATTTACGACTGCAAAAATGGCGGCCTGCCCTATAGGCACTCGTTGAAACCAAAAACAAAGGTTGCGACCGCCGCTGCAGAAGCTCGCAAACCCCTTAGGGAGCTGCGTGATTGCCTCACCAATCCCCTTGCGCCTTGGCCTGGCGAGCCGCCTCCCCAGCACCCAATTATGGTCTCCTACCTCCTAGAAATACTTCCGCTCTGCCTCACACAACTCAATTGTTAGGAAGAGGAGCACGTGAGGGGAAGTTCTGCCGGCGAGCTCCCAGCCATACAGACTTAGAGTGAGGGACAGGCAGGCATGTTGGTGACGGGTTTTGCTCCTTGCAGTTGCTTTGACAGTATCTTTGACTTGCAAGGGGGAGACCGAGCTCTCCCCTGGGGTTAACTGCTGTCGTTTCCAGGTCTCCACAGGTTCCTATCTCCCGGAGGCTCTGCATGCGAGGACTTTCGCCCATGGCTGTGTAAGTTCCACTCTTCCCACCCACCCCCAGCTTCCCCCTACCGCTCAGTGTCAAGTGTCTCTGGCACTTGAACCAGGCAGTGGGCTCTTGCAGGGCTCCAGCAGGGGCATTTGCTGACCCCCGCTCCCCTGTGCTGCCGCCTGCTCCCTTCCATTGGTCTGCCCTATGCTGCATTCTCAACCCCTGGCAAGGCACGGGGCGTATGTGTGTGGCAACTGCCCTGTTGGGGGATGTGGATCAGAGACTGTCTCTTTAAGAGAGTGCCTGGCTGAAACGCAGCCCACTCTTCCAGCCGCCGCCCCTGCAGGTGTTGTTGATCTTTGTCTCCGTTTTGCAGGTGGGACTCCAACACAGAGGCTTCCTTATGTGCCACTCCACTGCCCCCCCACTCCCTCAGCTGCTTCTGCCCACCACTCGGAATGGAGCTCCACTCATGGTGAGACTGCCCAGCCTGTGCCAGGGAGACTGTTGCACACTGTTCCGGAAAAATAAAGTCTGAGCTGTGCCCTCTGTTGTCTCTCCTGCTTGGCATCTGCTGCACGTTCCCGGGGCAATCCACCCCCCGTCATTGGGCTTTCTGAGGGAATGCCTGGGAGGGTGGGCAGACTTGGTTTTCTTGGGGGGGGATGGGCTATGAGCCACCACGCTGTGCCCCACATGGCTGGACAGGGGAGGGGGGTTGCCGCCCCTCAGCCTGCCTGGGCTGACAGCCTACCCGATCACACAGGGCTGTTGTGCGCAGGGCACTAAGGGGGGGCTGCTAAAGTGGATGCTTGCACTCTGAGTTCTGCGGCCCCCAGGGGAGGTGTTCCTTGCACGTAGCAGGGGGCGGCAGCAGGGCAACAGCGAGGGGGCACTCCAAGGGGTGTCTTTTGGACTTGGTCTGGCCGCTCCCAGACACACATTCCAGCCGCTGTCTAGTACAGGGAACTCCTGCACTTGGCACTTCCTGCTTCTCCACGCATGCCCCTGGCCGCCAGCCTGCCATTGGCAGAGTCTCTGACAGCGGGAGGAAGTGGGGGGATTGACGGCCTCTCAGGCGCGGGCTTTCCACCCCCTTGCTTGGTCACGTGCAACGGGCTAGCCAATCCCATGGTCTCGCATGATCCTGCGCTTCCCCTACCCCTTCCTCGGCAGCAGGTCAACGGTGTGCACCTGGGTGGAATCACCATGGTGACAGGTTCTCTCTCGCTCGTCGGGCCCCTCTTCCCTCTCCCAGAGTGGCATAACATCTCCCCTTAGGAAGACAATGAGCATCACTGTAGATCCACCCACGCCCAAGTGCCCGTCCGCCACATATGTCTGGATTGGGCTGCCTGACACTTTAGTGTTGATATTAGCAAACTCTTAGGTATAATACAAAGATTCTAACTTTTATAGACTATGAGAAACATTTGTAAATGAATGATGCAGAGTTTATATCGAAATAACGTTATTTCCCTTTCCCCTTTCTGTATTTCTTTGTCCTGTTTCTTAAATAATATATATATAAACAAAGATTAAATTAAGACCTGAGAATCTCCTGGAGATTGGCAACCCCTCCCTGTGAGTGTACTTGCTAGAACAGGAGCGTCTCAAGATAGAGTGGCAAACAAAGAATAGCAGACGCCACTGAGGATGTTCTCCGCAGCTGAGAACGAAACGTCTGGAAGAAAAACTTTCTCCAGTAGAACACGGCACTTGAGCCCGAAAGATTCTACAAACCCTAATGATGTTACCAGCCGTGAAAACCTGAAATCTTTGATAAAAAATAGCAGACTTGGGAATTCTTCCATGTTTCAGGAAGTTGCTTCTCAGGAGATCAGCAGCTGAGGACAACTGAAGGTCACACAAGAATTCTAGGAAAAGACACAACGTGCTAAAAAGGGAAAGGGGCGTAGTCTCACCTCCCCTGCTGTTAGTTTGCAATGTGCAGAAGACCTGTTGGTGGCGAGGTTTTTTGTAGAGAAAAGCATTCAGTTAACCTCCATAATACAGCCCAGCCAAAAAAGACTGAACAGCTTGCAAGCAGAACCACTGAATATTGATTATGTATTTAAGTGCTTGCATTACGTTTCTCGGGGTCTTCATTGCTTGGTTGCTGGGGACCTTTTACTGGAGTAAAATAAATGTCTTCCTTTCTTTCCTAGCCCCTTTGTCAGGATCTTTTTTTCATTGGCTGGGGTTCCAAGCAAGGAGTTTCTAAGGAGTGTCCCTCCCCAGTAGTTCTCCCTCAGAGAGGCAGAAGATCAGTCTGTAGCATTCCCAGGTGGACGCTAAGGTGTTCGGGGATGGATGATGTGGGGACAGATATGACGCTTCTCTGAGGATGAGCTCTTGAGAGATGATCTCACAAGTCAACCGTGTTCATCGAGGCTTGAACACGCCCAATCCATCTGAGTGATGGGGTCAAAGTGTCAAGTTCATAGAACCATAGAGTTGAAAGGGACCTCCAGGGTCATCTAGTCCAACCCCTTGCACAATGCAGGAAACTCACAAACGCCTCCCCCTAAACTCACAGGATCCTCATTGCTGTCAGATGGCCATCCAGCCTCTGTTGAAATACCTCCCAGGAAGGAGAGCCCACCACCTCCCAAGGAGGAAGCCTGTTCCACTGAGGAATCACTCTAACGGTCACGAAGTTCTTGTTAATGTTGAGCCGGAAACTCTTTTGATTTAATTTCAACCCATTGGTTCTGGTCCTACCTTCCGGGGCCACAGAAAACAATTCCACCCCATCCTCTATAGGACAGCCCTTCAAGGACTTGGAGACATGGTCTCCAGGCCCCTCAGCATCTTCGTCGCTCTCCTCTGGACCTGTTCCATCTTATCTATATCCTTCCTAAAATGCGGTGCCCAAAACTGAATGCAAGACTCCAGGTGAGGTCTTACCAGAGCAGAGTAAAGTGATACCATCACATCACATGATCTGGACACTATACTTCTGTTGATACAGCCCAAAATTGCATTTGCCTTTTTAGCCACCGCGTCACACTGTTGACTCATGTTCAGTGTATGGTCCATGGGCATCCCAATCCAAAGAACCACCGTGTAGCTGCGCTTGAGTGCAGAACTAGCGTCGGCAGCCACAGTTGGCTTCCAAAGGGGAGATGTTATGCCATGCTTGGAGGGGGAGAGGAGCCTGACGAGTGAGAGAGAACCCGTCGCCGTGGTGATTCTGCCCAGGCGCATGCCATTAGCCCACTGCCAAGGCGGAGGTGGGGGAGGCGCAGGCTCGCGCGGGACCAAGGGATTGGCCAGCCCGTTGCACATGACAGGGCGAGGGGGTGGAAAGCCCACACCAGAGAGGCTGTCAATCCCCCCACTCCCTCCCTCTGTCAGAGACTCTGCCAATGGCAGCCTGGCAGCCAGGGGCATGCGCGGAGAAGCAGGAAGTGTCAAGTGCAGGAGTTCCCTGTCCTAGACAGCGGCTGGAATGTGGGTCTGGGAGCGGCCAGACCAAGTCCAAAAGACACCACCCCCACCATCTGAACCCCTCCCCGGTGTTGCCCTGCTGCCCCCGGTGTTGCCTCCCCGGTGTTGCCCTGCTGCTGCCCCCCGCTATGTGCAAGGAACACCTCCCCTGGGGGCCACAGAACTCAGAGTGCGAACTGCTGGGCATGCATCTACTTCAGCAGCCCCCCCTTAGTGCCCTGCGCACAACAGCCCTGTGCAATCAGGTAGGCTGTCAACCCAGGCAGGCTGAGGGGCGGCACCTCCCTCCCCTGTCCAGCCACACAGGGGGCAGCATGGCAGCTCATAGCCCATCCCCCCCAAGAACCAAGTCTGACCACCCTCCCAGGCATTCCCTCGGAGAGGCCACTGACAGAGGGGGGGGGTTGCCCTGGGAACGTGCAGCAGATGCCAAGCAGGAGAAACAACAGAGGGCACAGCTCAGACTTTATTTTTCTGGAACAGAGTGCAACTGTCTCCCTGGCGCGCGCTGGGCAGGCTTGCTGTGGGCGGGGCTCCATTCTGAGTGGTGGGCAGAAACAGCTGAGGGAGTGGAGGAACCTGTGGAGACCTGGAAACAAGAGCAGTTAGCCCCAGGGGAGAGACCTCGCTCTGCCCCTCGCAAGTCACAGATAATGCCAAAGCAACCGCATGGTGCAAAACCCGTCACCAATGTGCCTGCCTGTCCCTCACTCTAAGTCTGTATGGCCGAGAGCTCGCTGGCAGATCTTCCTGCCACACACTCCTCTCCCTAACAACTGAGTTGTGCGAGGCAGAGAGGAAGTATTCCTAGGAGGGGGGGCCGCTATTGGGGGCCGGGGAGGCGGCTTGCCAGGCCGAGGCATGAGGGGATTTGCGAGGCAATCACACCGCTCCCTAAGGGGTTTGCGAGCTTCCGCAGCGGCGGAGGCAACCTTTGTTTTTGGTTTCAATGAGTGCCTATGGGGCACACCGCTGTTTTTGCAGGCATAACGTTGCGCCTCTGGGGGGGGTGTGTCATGGGCCAAACTGCTCAGGAAGCCACCTAAGCCTGGCCATGCCCCCAACTCCACCCCCTCCTCTGCCTGAACGGCACTCTCTGTCTCACTTCTGCCCATGCTTGGGCACAGCCCTCACGCACCACTTCCCTCAGGCTGAGTGGCGCTTGGGCGGCCCCCCACCCATGTTACTCCCTCCTGCTGTGGCGTCACTGGTCGTACATTGGTGCAAATGCTTCTGGTGCCCACGTAGCGGCAAGTCCACTCCCAGAGCACTTTCACACACCCCCCCCCCCCCCGGATTGTGCTGTAAGCCCCCTAAATCCTATTCGCACAGACTACTGCTAAGACAAGTCTCCCCCATCCTATAACCATGTATTGAATTTTTCCTGTGTTCTGCACAATCCTCATCAATAACAACTCCTCCACATGTGTGTAGAGAAGTTTATTAAACAAATTAGAGAGTTACAGTGGGCAGGACTCTTCTTGCTGAACCTGAGGTCCAGTACCTCCCCTCCCTCAGAATTGGCTCTGGTCCATGCGGTATACATTCAAAAGGCTAAGCGCCAAAATCTACCAATGGTAAGCCCCCCACCCCCTTATAACATTCCAGACCTTCATTGTAAAAGAGAAAAGAAAGGGCCTTCATTGAGAGTCAGTTGATACTATGCAGCCTCCTTGGTACCATTCTCTCAGGGCAGAAGAGATGACTTGCTGAGGTGCAGACATAATAAAAGTGCTTGCAACTCTTGGCACACAGGAGTTATTCCAAAACGGATATCCCCCCCAACTCCTGTTGGCTCCCCCCACCCCGGGAATTGTTTGAATAGCTGAACCCACCGTAGAGTCCCATTTTGGCCCAGGTGAGGCCTCTTCTTTCTGAACAGGCCCACATTATTTACCTATCGTCTGCCTTCCTTACTGAGACTTCAGGTGGCTTAGAAGAGATAAAAATCAATCCCCGCAGATGCAACCTCCCATAAGCCAGGATTACAGAATAGGAAAACAAGGCAGAGGAAAAACTCTCCGGGCAATCACGTAGAAGTCTCTAAGGCAGGGCACATCACAACGCAGGAAGTGGATTACAAGGGAAGGGGACAATGCAATCCACACAAGATGAGACACACGATAAATGCCGCAGCAGACAACAATCCTATTCCCGCATAAAAGCGTCCTCCTGAGCCATTCCATTAAACTACAGCTCTAATCCCTTGCTAAAAACGCCCTCCTCACATTTCTGTTTTGCATCTTCTGCAAAAAGATAGAAGCGTGGAGACCCTCCGGACCTCCTCAGGCAAGCTGTTCCACAAGGAGGGAGCCGCCACGGAGAACGCACGCAGGAACAGACAATTGCCAAGCTTACCCATTTATAGAATGTCTCCTTTGGAAATGTCTCTTCAGATGAGTGACGCTGCTGCAGCAGAGCATAGCGGGAGAAGGGGGGGGGTCTGCTGGGATGTGGGCCCAGAGCCATTATGGGCTCTGAAGCTGGTAACCAGGACCTTCGTCTGGCCCCTGCAACTGACTGGGAACCAGTGGGATGTTTGCAGAATTGGTGCGATGTGTCTGTTCTGTTTTCAAGCCAGGAGTGACTGTGCTGTGGTGTTCTGTCCCAGCTGGAGCTTCCAAGTGGTCTTCAAGGACAGACTCACGCAGGGTGCCCTACAGTAGTCTAGCCCAGTGTTTCCCAAAGTGGGTGATATTGCCCCCTGGGGGGGGTGCTGGAACGATCCAGGGTGGTGGTGGTAGCCTAGGGCGCAATTGGGTGGTGGTGAATAAAAATAAGGGGGTGGTGGAAGCATAAAGGAAGAAGAAAAGAGAGAAGTGAAGAGAAAGGAGAGAAGAGGAAAGAAGAGGGTGGGAGGTGTCAAAACATCACATTTCTGGAAGGGGTCCAGAATTTCTAATTTAGAGCAAAATTCCAATTAACAAAAATAAAGGGTTCCTTTTTGTCTGCTACTTAGTGCGAATTCACCTAATTAGATTAATCATGAAGACCAGAACTCCTCCCAATTAAAATATAAGAAGGATGCAGTTTATTTACAAAACCGAATAAAAAAATAGAGCTGTACAGACAAACAAGAAACGCAGAAACAAAAAACCTCACTAGTCTATCCTAGCCAATACTTGCTACAACTAACAGTTTCTCAA
Organism: Heteronotia binoei; assembly: GCF_032191835.1. Lineage (NCBI taxonomy): Eukaryota > Metazoa > Chordata > Lepidosauria > Squamata > Gekkonidae > Heteronotia > Heteronotia binoei. Next base: position 468,273 of record NC_083224.1, read on the forward strand.
GGTTGCTTGCAGTTTCTCTCTCAGCAATACAGTTCAGGTCAGGACAGTGGAAGCACTGAGGCAATTGCATAAACTTTTCTGAACAACAATGGTGAAAGCGGGCAGCCTTGTCTAATACCTTTGCAGGCAACTGCATAAACTTTTCTGAAGAGTTCCAACCCGCAGCTTTCTCCTCACAAGGTTTTCTGCAGACCTTCGAGCTTCTTACAGTCCTCTGGTTACCAGGTGGTTGCTTCTGTTGATTTCAGCCAAGTGCAATGTCCCAGACACAGAGTGTCTTCTGCACGTGGGAGTCGGTGGGGTAGGTGACTGCCTAGGGTGCCACCCCTTTTCTATAGGGTACTATTGCGCCGGCCAGCAGGCAAGCCGAGAGCCCCAGGTGACGCTGCTACGCCACTGCTTTTCTTTGCAGGGCAAACGTTGCCTGCGATTGTTGGAAGGATCCAAGGAAGCCTCCAGAGAGCACCCCATTTTATTGCTGCCTGCAGCTTTCGGGCTTAAAGCGACTGGCCGGCAGCACCTTCCCATTGCACTAGTCAGAGCTGAAGATTTCCTGGGGGCGATGAGGTGGTTTTTTTTCCTGGAAAGGGGGTGTTAGGCCAAATAAGTTTGGGAACTTCTGGTCTAGCCTCAAGGTAACCCTAGCGAGGGTCCATGTTGACGGGCAGGCTGAGCTGATACAGGGGGGAGGGGCTGTCTTCCTGGCTGAAGGAAGAGGGAAGGAAGCCTCTTTTGCTCTCCCATTCACTGCTCCAGTGAGGATCTGGTATAGCCCTCAGACTCTGGACTGAGCCAGAAACCTGACTGAGGTTGTGCAGGGCCTCGGCCTTCTGTCCCAGCAGGGTTCTGTTTCAGCTGGTTCAGCTCTTTTGTTGTTGTTCAGTCGCACAGTCGAGTCCGACCCCATGGACCAAGTCATGCCATGCCCTCCTGTCTTCCACCATCCTCCGAAGTCTGCTCAAATTCGTGTTTGTTACATCAGTAATGCTGTCCAGCCATCGCATCTTTTGCTGTCCCCTTCTTCTTTTGCCTTCTGTCTTTCCCAGCATCAGGGTCTTCTCCAGGGAGTGCTCTCTTCTCATTGGGTGGCCAAAGTATTTGAGCTTCAGCTTCAACATCTGACCTTCCAGGAAACAGTCTGGGTTGATTTCCCTTAGGATTGACTGATTGGATCTTCTTGCAGTCCGAGGGACTCTCAAGATTCTTCTCCAAGGAGTGCTCCCTTCTCATTTGGTGGCCAGAGTATTTGAGCTTCAGCTTCAGCATCTGACCTTCCAGGGGACAGTCTGGGTTGATTTCCCTTCGGACTGACTGATTGGATCTTCTTGTAGCCCAAGGGACTCTCAAGATTCTTCTCCAGCACCACAGCTCAAAAGCATCTGTTCTTCTGTGCTCAGCCTTCCTTATGGTCCAGCTCTCACAGCCATACATTACTACTGGGAATACCATCGCTTTGACTGTATGAACTTTTGTTGGCAGGGTGATGTCTCTACTTTTTATTATACTGCCCAGGTTCTCTCTTACCCAAGCGTATTTATTTTTTATCTTGCTTCATTGAGGACCCAAAACAGCTTACATAGTTCTTCTCTCCTGTAACGTACTCGAGGCGGAGACGAGCGTAGGGCAACATAGTTTATTAGGAGCACGTTGCAAGAGAGAGAGCACGCGGGCCGGGCCCCGCTTATATACAATTCCCGGTACAGCCTACTGGGTCGGTCAGGCCAATCCTGACCTGTTGAACTACCCGCCGCAGCTGTTGATTGGCGGGTGATTCCGCGCCCTGCGCTGGAGGCTTCTGGGACAGCCCAGTTGCCTCCGCGCGGGCGCATGTTGTTGCTGATACATTACACCCCTCCCCCCCTAGTTAAGAAACATAGTCCTTGAGATACGCGGGAGGTCGGCGCTCCCGGGTGGACCGCCTGGGGAGGTCCGGTGGGGGAGGCGCTGCTTCCGCGGTTGGTGCTTCGGCGACCCGTGGTGTGGCCGAAGGCGGCGGGACTGGTTCCGCGGGTCTTTCGGGCTCGGACCGTTCTGGTGTTCGCTGCGTCGGCGTGATGGGCGTCGGGGCCTCGTCCACGGGTCGGCTCTCGGTTGGCCCCTCCCCGGACCACGCCTCTTCTGCGTCCGCCGGCTCCACCGGTAGCGTGCGGCGGTGCAACTGGTCTATGTGCCGCCGTAATACCTGGCCCCCCTCGGTGGATATGTCGTAGTGGCGGGACCCCGTCACTTGTAGCACTCGGCCCGCCACCCAATCAGGCCCCCTTGCATAGTTCCGGGCGTAAACTGGGTCGCCCGCAAAGAACCCCCTGACTGCGTCCCGAACCTCGGGGCTCTCGCGGGTGTCTGACGCCCGGTCGGGGTGTAGTCTGTCCAGTCGGGTTGTCAGCTTGCGACCCATTAGGAGCTCTGCCGGGCTCACCCCTGTGACCGGGTTGGGGGTGACCCTATTGTCGAAAAGGAACGCCGCTAATCGGTGGTCCCAGTCCCCCTGCACAATTCGGCCCAGGGCTTCTTTCGTGGTGCGGACCATCCGCTCCGCCTGGCCGTTGGTGGCTGGGTGGAAGGGGGCAGATCTTATGTGCCTAATCAGGTATCTATGGAGGAACGCCTGGAAGTCTGCAGACGTGAACGCGGCCCCGTTGTCTGAGACTATGGTGTCCGGGATACCGTGTGTGCAAAAGACCCTGCGCAGCGCTCGGGTTGCGGCGGCGGATGAGGTGGACCCTACGGGGATGACCTCCAACCACTTGGTGTAGGCGTCCACTATTATCATGAAGATCTGCCCCTGGAGTGGCCCCGCGAAATCGAGGTGGAGTCTCGACCATGGTTTCCGGGTTGACTCCCACCTAGTGGCGGGGGCGCTGGGGGGCTCGGGCCATGACTCTTGACACGTTTGGCACCGTCGGACCCAGCTCTCTATCTCCCCATCCATCCCCGGCCACCAGACGTAGCTTCTGGCCAAGGCCTTCATTCGGACTATGCCGGGATGGGTCTCGTGTAAGGATTCTAGGACACGCTTTTGCAGCGGGGGCGGAATCACCACCCTACTTCCCCATAACAGGCACCCCTTGTGGGCCGCTAGTTCCTCCCTCCTGGTCTTATATGGCTTGAATTCTTCCCCCATGTTCCCCTCCGGCCAGCCCCTCACCACCCAGTCTAGCACCCGTGCTAGTGTCCTGTGTTTCCGGGTGGCCTTGGCGACCTCCGCTGCATGTAGGGGCTGCTCCGGGAGGCTCTCCATTAGCATGACCTGGTGTGCGGGGGCGGGGTGTGGACCCGTTTCCGGAAGCGGCAAGCGGCTGAGTGCGTCCGCGTGACCCATAGCCTTGCCGGCCCTGTGTACCAGTGTGTAAGTGTAGGAGTTGAGGAATTGGTTCCACCTCAACACGCGCTGCGACAGTATTTGGGGGGTTTGACGGTCGGGGGCCAGCAGGCCTAAGAGGGGCTTGTGGTCCATGGCTATGGTGAACCTCCGCCCATACAGGTATTCATGGAACTTGCGGACCCCCGCCACGATTGCCAGAGCCTCCTTGTCTATTTGCGCGTAGTTGCGCTCGGCTGGTGTCAGTGTGCGGGAGTAGTATGCGACCGGTACCTCCCTCCCGTCGGGGAGTTGGTGCCCCAGGACTGCTCCCACCCCGTATGGCGACGCATCGCAAGCCAGGATGACGGGGAGGCCCTCGTCAAAATGGTGGAGCACCGCATTAGACACCAAAACATCCTTGACTGCCTGAAACGCGGCTGCTTGGCGTTTGCCCCAAACCCAAGGGGCTTTTTTGTCCAGCAGGCGGTGCAGGGGCTCTGCTAGGGCCGCTTTGTGGGGGAGAAATGAATGGTAAAAGTTAAGCACCCCCAAGAAGCTTTGTAGCTCCGCTTTGCAGGTGGGGGCTGGCGCCTTCACAATGGCTCTGGTCTTCTCTTCCGTTGGGTGGATTCCCGCTGCGTCTACGGCGAACCCCAGGAACTCCACCCGTGGGACCCCCAACAGGCATTTCTCCCTCTTGACTTTGAGCCCCGCTGCCTGGAACCGGTGGAGTACCTCTCTTAGGCGGTTGCCGAATTCTTCGGGGTCCGGGGCGGCGACTAGCACGTCATCAAAAAACGGCTGGACTCCTGGGATCCCTTTCAGGAGAGCGTCCATTATACTCTGGAAGATCCCGGGAGCGACGCTAACCCCAAATTGAAGCCTCCTCACCCGGAAGGCCCCCCTGTGTGTCACTATCATTTGGGCTTCCGCCGTCTTAGCATCCACCGGGAGCTGTTGGTAGGCCTGTGCCAGGTCCAGCTTCCCGAAGACCTTGGACCCCGCTAGGGCAGCCAGAACGTGGCTCACCACCGGCACTGGGTAGGGGTTATCCTGCAGTGCCTTGTTTATCGTGCATTTATAGTCTGCACAGATCCGCACCTCCCTGTTTGGCTTGATAGGGGTTACGATGGGGGTCTCCCAGGTGGCGTAGTCCACAGGCTCCAGGACTCCCTGGGCTGTGAGGCGGTCTAGTTCGGCCTCTATTTTTGGCTTTAAAGCGAACGGGACCCTCCTCGCCTTGAGCCGAATCGGCCTGACCGTGGGGTCTAGCGGTAGGGAGATGGCCGGCCCTTTGTAGCTCCCTAGAGAACCATCGAACACGTCAGGGAACTCCTGGCATATCTCCCCGAACCCCCTGGGTGTTAGGGTTTGCCCCACCCCTTCCACCCGGATCCCCAAGGGTTTGAACCACGCCAGTCCTAGCAGGGTGGCAAGCTGGCGCTTTACCACCAGGATGTCCAGCGGGCCGTAGAAGGACCCCCGCTCGACTTGCACCCGCGCCCACCCCGCGATTTGCACCGGATTCTTCTGAAAGTCCCGGAGTATGAAGTTCGCCGGCCTTAGTTGCAGCCGCTGGGGGGGGCACAGCTTCCTCAGGGTTTCCTCCGCTATAATGGAGATGGAGGAACCAGAGTCCACTTCCATTTGGCAGGGGTTCCCCTCGATGAGGACCGCCATTTTGATTTTATCGGGGGTGGAGAGGGGCAAGTTCAGTACCTGCAGGGACGTGGAGTCCGTGGAGTGGAACTCCGCCGACTCGTGATGCGTGGTCGGCCTCCGGCGGTTGGGCTTGGCCCGGCAAGCCCTCGCAATGTGGCCCGTTTTTCCGCAGCTCCGGCAGTCCCAGGTCCGGTATCGGCAGTCCCACCTGTCGTGGGGGTCGCCGCAGCTGGCGCACTTGGTGGCCGGGACCCTCTCCGTCGCTGGGGGTCGTTCGGCCGCTCGGGGGCGTTGGGCGGCTCTGCTGGGTGGCCCGGCTGGGCGGCGCAGCTGGTGGGCTTCTTCCTCCTCTGGGCAGTCGTGGTCCAGCTCCTCGTGGTGGGCGGCTTCTGTCTGGGCCTTGGGGAAGGTCCTGGAGGTCCTCTCGAACGCCACCGCCTCGCTGAAGACGCTCTGGAGGGTGAGCTCTTCTTTGGCGAAGAGCTTCTGCTGGAGCCTCTCGTCGCGGAGGCCCCACGTGAATCGGTCGGCCAGGGTGTCTTCCAGCTGGGGGAAGTTGCAGTTCCCGGCGATCTTGCGGAGAGCCGCCAGGTAGTCGGCGGCCGATTCCCCCACAGCCTGGTCCCTTCTGTGGAACAGGAACCGACGGGCCACCCGTGAAGGCTGTGGCGAGAAATGGCCGGTGAGGAGTCTGATGATCTCCTCGTAGGACTTCTCCGTGAGGCGGGCGGGAGCCGAGAGACCCTTGGCGATCTCGAACGTGGCTGGCCCGCAGACGCTCAGGAGAACGTCCCTCTTTGTGCCTGCGTCGGTGACCTTGTTGGCCCTGAGATAGAACTCGACCCGCTCCGCGTAGGACTCCCAGCCCTCGGGATTGGCGGGGTCGAATGTCTCGATGTAGCCGGTGGTTCCGTTCTGTGTGGCCATGGCGGCGGCGGTCAGGACTTGTGGTTGCCCTAGATCTCCGTGTTAGCCGCTGAGGCTATGATCCCATCCTCGTCGCCAGTGTAACGTACTCGAGGCGGAGACGAGCGTAGGGCAACATAGTTTATTAGGAGCACGTTGCAAGAGAGAGAGCACGCGGGCCGGGCCCCGCTTATATACAATTCCTGGTACAGCCTACTGGGTCGGTCAGGCCAATCCTGACCTGTTGAACTACCCGCCGCAGCTGTTGATTGGCGGGTGATTCCGCGCCCTGCGCTGGAGGCTTCTGGGACAGCCCAGTTGCCTCCGCGCGGGCGCATGTTGTTGCTGATACATTACATCTCCCACATTTTATCCTCACAACAAACCTGTGAGGTAGCTTAGGGTGGCAGAGTGTGACTGGCCCAAGGTTGCCCTGGAAGCTTCCATAGCAAAGTGGGGATTCGAACTTGGGTCTTCCAGAGCCTAGTCCAGTTCTGACCAATGTGCCACACTCCGTTCCCATGTAGGCTGTCACAGGTAGAGTTCTCTCTACATGCGCAGAAGGAACCCTTCACAAATTCCATCTGGGACCACTCCTTTCTGTTCTCTCCACAGGTCCCTTTCTAGCACAAGGCCCTAAAAGACCAACCAAAGAGGGAGGACCTCAAGCAAGGAAGTCTTCATTCCCTCACAAGAGACCAAATGCTTTCCCCTGTCTCAACTCTCTGGAAGGGGAGGGGACGAGCTGACAAGGAGACCCTCAAAGCTGGAAGCACTTTTTGACCTGGGAATGCTGAAGAGCTTTGGGCTCCTGTAGCTTACTGCACACCAAGTTCAGTGCAGGTGTGTGGGCAGGAAGCCCCTCCCGTGTCCCTTCTGGGGGCCCCCTGGGAGCTCAGAAGCCCCCTCTGAAGTCTTTGTCGAGAGACCCCTCCCCTCCCCCTCCCTCCCTCCCTAGGGCTGCCAAAAGACAACCTAGGTCACTCAATGCCCCCAGCAGCTCCCTGGAGGCCTCTGCCTGTCCCTCTGCTCCTCGGCTGGGCCCATCTGTGCCTCTCTGGGACTGGGGGGTGAGAGTGCACCTTTGCAGCGTCCAGCAGCCTGGTGCTCCAGGGAGGGAGAGCTCACCTGCCACACCCAGACTTCAGGCAGCAAGGCCCAGTAGACGTGATGCCTTTTCAGAAGAGGCGCAGAGCATTTCCTCCCTGAAACCATTTCTGTGCTGCCTCTCCACCCTACTCAGGGTCCCCAAGGCAACAGATATTAAAACACTAAAGCATTTCAAACATTAGAATATTTCAGACCTTACAAGGAATTTAAAATACAAATGTACACAAATATTTAAAATAAATGAAGCCTGTATAAACATAAAAGCGCACAAACAGGGAAAAGGGCTAAGAAGAGCTAGCGAGAGAACCGCAAACCCCCCAAAGAAGTCTTCTCCCCCACCCCCCTCATTGGTGGAAGACAGACCCCAAGACCAGCCTCTCCCTGCGGAGGGAGCTCCGTAGCATCCAGGACCCAGACGGCCTTTCTTGGTTGCCACCTCTCTGTCTTCGCATGGCCTCTAAGGAGGACTGGAGTGGGTGGGCCGCGCCACAAGGGAGGGGGCAATCGTACAGGTATGTGGACCCCTGACTTCCCAAATGACTGAGGTGGATGGAGACATTCAGTGGGGAGTAGACGGTCCTCCAGCTCTGCTGACCCCAACCCGTAGTGGGCTTTCAGGGTCAACACCAGCACCTTGAATTGGGCCCAGAGGAAAACTGAGATCTGGTGTAGATAGAACCATACTGCAGTGAGGTGGTCCCAACAGCCCCTCCGCTCAGTCTTCTGGGCTCAGCCTGCTGCACCAACCGAGGTTCCTGAGCACTTGTGAAGGGCGCCCCCACATAAAGCGCACTGCGTCCCCAGGGCTTTCCCTCCCCCCACCAGAGGCCAGATCTTTCCGAGCTCACCAGCCCAAGCGACTGAAGGGCCATCCCAGTCACCTGTTGGTCTAAAGGGGGGGGGAGTACCCCCAAGATACAAACCTGGGGTGCAACCCCCTCCAGAACAGCAGGCCTCCGAGTTCCAAGGCCAGACCTCCCCCCCTGTAAGCCTAAATGCCCTCCAAACGAGGTTGGGGAATTAGTTAGGTGGGCACCTGGCTCACTAGGAATCTTTTACCAATGTATACAAGAATACACGTCCAGAAAAGTGATGCTTAAATAATGGGACTCTAATTTAGTAAAACCAATTACAATTTATTAAGAAAAATATAGTCTTCCATACAAGATAAAAATACACATACAATCATACACACGCACACAATCCTAAGAAATATAGATAGATGGATAGGGAAACATCTAAGGGTAGACACACAGGGTAATATTACCTATCGCAGTCTTCAAGGAAGGCTCCAATGGCGACAAAAGAGGACGGGGGAAATGGACCCAAAACTGTGGCCAGAATTGGGGATGGATCTAGACAGCGGAACTGGGATACTGCTAGAAGCACACCTGTGGGTAGCTAGTCCACAGGTTATAAGGACTCTCTTGAGCCCTCAGGGAATGGGAGGTATCAGGGAGGAGAAAGGGGAGGCTCTGCAATGACCATGAAGGCTGGACATTTGCAGAGCCAATGGCGAGTTCCTTGGTTGTACCTAATTGGGTGCCTGTCTTGACCAATGAGCTTGCCTGGATCCTGGGTACCTGAAAGAATCTTCCTGCTTAGAACAGGCCATGGGGTGGCTCCGAATAGAAGTGATTACTGGGTGGGGAACACTTAAGATTAGATGGACTTATCTGAAAAGGTGACAATAGAGAATCAAATACTGGCCTAGGTATCACCCGGGTTAGACAAAAGACTTGACTCTGACAGGAGATGGTCTTCCTCTTTTTGTATCTTCTTCCTGGCACCAGACTTTGTTCTGGGTTTCGTTAGACAAAGGCTTGAGTGGTCTGGCAGGGTATGCTTGATTGCCTTATGCAAAAGCTGAAGCAGCTGTTGGATATGGAGTCAGGAAAGCAAGATGGATTCTGGTGGTGTTAGCCCTTGGTTCATGGAAAACAGGCTAGAAACTGCTTGCCTGTACAGTTCATGGTGGTGTGGCTTCTGCCACTGCAGTGGCCAAGACTGGGCACACAAGGAGTAGCTGGCAGCTCATTTGTAGAATGCTGCTGCAAAGCTGAGGCTTATAGTATCCACATAAGCCTTAGAAACTGTAAGCAAAGTCCACTTCTTAGAGCAGATGTGTGAAAGTCAAAACTCCAGGCACCCTGGCAACCATACTGGTGATCACGATGTCCATATGTATGAAAAGTAGGGGGCTTTCCTTACACCCCACCCACCGTAGCATCTCCGGTTGGTCAAGATTAAGTTTCAGCTTCTTAGCTCTTGTCCGCTCCGATTCCAGCTCTGCCCAGGCACCTCTTCACGGTTTCTGGGATCTGCTAGAAATGCAAAATAGAGAGGGATACACCCCCATGTTGGTGACCACCCAGTCCAAACCTCCCAATGGTCCCCTCTCAGTGGCTTCACGTAGTTGTTAAAAACTCCTGGGGGCCAAGATAGACTCCAGAGGTCCTGAGCAGCTGCACCCCAAGGGCACACTCGGAAGCCTGCCTTCCACGTAGGAATGACACCCCCACAAAATGGTGTCTCCCAGTCCTAGCCCCATAGGAAGAAGACCATGACAGCTGGCAGTATCAGAAGCCTCCAGGAAGTCAAAGAGGATGAGGAAGGTCACACTCCGTTTGTCCACCTCCCCGGCCTGCCATCCACCTGGGCAACCAAGGCCATTTCAGGCCCAGAACTAGGGCTGAAACCACATTGGAATGGATCTAAACCATACACTTTGCTTGGGATTCTCTGAATTTGGCCAGCGATCACCTGTTCTGTCACCTTGCTGGAGATGGCACGTCTGAGACTGGATGGCAGTTCTTCAACTGTCTTTGGGGTCCAGAGTTGGTTTCTCTAGGAGCGGATGCACCAGGGCCCCCTTCAGGGGAGGAGCCACCATCCCCCCCCCCCCGTCAGTCCCTGTCCCTTGGTGGATCGAAGCAGCCAGGAGGGGCGAGAGCCGTACAAATAGCTGGTGGGTCTCAAGCTTCCCACAATCCTGTCCCCATCCTCAGCCTGGAAAATATCCCGCCCCCCCACTGGACAGATCAGCCCCCTGCCCATGTGATCCTGGCATGGCTCAGCCAGAGCCCAAGTCAGAAGGGATGTGACTCTCAGTGGTTTTATCTGCAAAGTGCTTAGCCAAATGGCTGCAGCAGGCTAGACCGCCCCCCCCGAGGCCCCTGAGCACCCCAAAGAGTTCTGCAGCCTCTTCTATGCAGATGCAGCGGTGACAGACAAGTCGGGCTTCTTTCCCACCATCACTGCCGTGGAGTGGACTTCCCAAGGCCTTGGCAGATTTGTCCCAAGTCTTCCTCCACTGTCCTGCCAGCTGTCTCCCCTGTCTATTCATCGCCCACAGCCCCTCAGTCAACCAACCACAATCTGGAGGAGACACCTGGGTGCTGCCACCCTGCCCATGGTCCCCGCCCTGCCTCCTTCGAGCGGTCAGCCAGGGCATCCACAGGAGCCCAAACCACGCAGCAGGGAAATCCCCCAGGCTCATCTGGAAACCAATCGGATCCATCAGGCTGTGTGTGAGGGGGGGTCATCTTAGCTGATCCCCCACTCCTGAGGAGGTGTCTTGGGACCCTGAAACCCCCACCGGTAGCTATCTGTCCAGGACAAGGGAACTGTCTGCAGTGTCCCCCTCCTTCACATCACCTTCTTCCTGCCCAGAATGAAAGCCCCGATCCAGAGAGCGTGCCCTGCACAGGGCGGGGGGGGGTACTATTCTCACCTGAGAAGAGCCCACGGGATCCTGAGTTGCTCCCAACAGGGAATGCTGAAGTCCCCCATGACCACCAGCCTGGAGTCCTCAAGACCCTGTTGGAGACCCCCGTCCCCTGACAAGCGCAGGCAGGGAGGTGGCAGGACACAGCGGGATGGACGGAACACCAGCAGAATCCCACTCATAAGAGCACCAGAGCAGCCCTGTTGGATCAGGCCAATGGCCCCTCCAGTCCAACACTCTGTGTCTCATAAGAACATAAGAGAAGCCCTGTTGGATCAGGCCAATGGCCCATCCAGTCCAACACTCTGTGTCACATAAGAACATAAGAGAAGCCATGTTGGATCAGGCCAATGGCCCCTCCAGTCCAACACTCTGTGTCACATAAGAACATAAGAGAAGCCCTGTTGGATCAGGCCAGTGGCCCCTCCAGTCCAACACTCTGTGTCACATAAGAACATAAGAGAAGCCCTGTTGGATCAGGCCAGTGGCCCATCCAGTCCAACACTCTGTGTCACATAAGAACATAAGAGAAGCCCTGTTGGATCAGGCCAGTGGCCCATCCAGTCCAACACTCTGTGTCACATAAGAACATAAGAGAAGCCCTGTGGGATTATGCCAGTGGCCCATCCAGTCCAACACCCTGAGTCACATAACAACATAAGAGAAAAAAATGTTGGATCAGGCCAGTGGCCCATCCAGTCCAACACTCTGAGTCACATAAGAACATAAGAGAAGCCCTGTTGGATCAGGCCAGTGGCCCATCCAGTCCAACACTCTGTGTCACATAAGAACATAAGAGAAGCCATGTTGGATCAGGCCAATGGCCCCTCCAGTCCAACACTCTGTGTCACATAAGAACATAAGAGAAGCCCTGTTGGATCAGGCCAGTGGCCCCTCCAGTCCAACACTCTGTGTCACATAAGAACATAAGAGAAGCCCTGTTGGATCAGGCCAGTGGCCCATCCAGTCCAACACTCTGTGTCACATAAGAACATAGAGAAGCCCTGTGGGATTATGCCAGTGGCCCATCCAGTCCAACACCCTGAGTCACAGAACAACATAAGAGAAAAAAATGTTGGATCAGGCCAGTGGCCCATCCAGTCCAACACTCTGAGTCACATAAGAACATAAGAGAAGCCATGTTGGATCAGGCCAATGGCCCCTCCAGTCCAACACTCTGTGTCACATAAGAACATAAGAGAAGCCCTGTTGGATCAGGCCAGTGGCCCATCCAGTCCAACACTCTGTGTCACATAAGAACATAAGAGAAGCCCTGTTGGATCAGGCCAGTGGCCCATCCAGTCCAACACTCTGTGTCACATAAGAACATAAGAGAAGCCCTGTGGGATTATGCCAGTGGCCCATCCAGTCCAACACCCTGAGTCACATAACAACATAAGAGAAAAAAATGTTGGATCAGGCCAGTGGCCCATCCAGTCCAACACTCTGAGTCACATAAGAACATAAGAGAAGCCATGTTGGATCAGGCCAGTGGCCCATCCAGTCCAACACTCTGAGTCACATAAGAACATAAGAGAAGCCATGTTGGATCAGGCCAGTGGCCCATCCGGTCCAACACTCTGAGTCACATAAGAACATAAGAGAAACCATGTTGGATCAGGCCAATGGCCCATCCGGTCCAACACTCTGTGTCACATAAGAACATAAGAGCAGCCCTGTTGGATCAGGCCAGTGGCCCATCCAGTCCAACACTCTGAGTCACATAAGGACATAAGAGAAACCATGTTGGATCAGGCCAATGGCCCATCCGGTCCAACACTCTGTGTCACATAAGAGCATAAGAGAAGCCCTGTTGGATCAGGCCAATGGCCCATCCAGTCCAACACTCTGTGTCACATAAGAGAAGCCCTGTTGGATCAGGCCAATGGCCCCTCCAGTCCAACACTCTCTGTCACATAAGAACATAAGAGAAGCCCTGTTGGATCAGGCCAATGGCCCATCCAGTCCAACACTCTGTGTCACATAAGAGAAGCCCTGTTGGATCAGGCCAATGGCCCCTCCAGTCCAACACTCTGTGTCACATAAGAACATAAGAGAAGCCATGTTGGATCAGGTCAATGGCCCCTCCAGTCCAACACTCTGTGTGACATAAGAACACAAGAGAAGCCATGTTGGATCAGGCCAGTGGCCCCTTCAGTCCAACACTCTGTGTCACATAAGAACATAAGAGAATCCCTGTTGGATCAGGCCAATGGCCCCTCCAGTCCAACACTCTGTGTCACATAAGAAAATAAGAGAAGCCCTGTTGGATCAGGCCAATGGCCCATCCAGTCCAACACTCTGTGTCACATAAGAACATAAGAGAAGCCCTGTTGGATCAGGCCAATGGCCCTTCCAGTCCAACACTCTGTGTCACATGAGAACATAAGATAAGCCCTGTTGGATCAGGCCAATGGCCCATCCAGTCCAACACTCTGTGTCACATGAGAACATAAGAGAAGCTCTGTTGGATCAGGCCAATGGCCCATCCAGTCCAACACTCTGTGTCACATGAGAACATAAGAGAAGCCCTGTTGGATCAGGCCAATGGCCCATCCAGTCCAACATTCTGTGTGACATAAGAACACAAGAGAAGCCATGTTGGATCAGGCCAGTGGCCCCTTCAGTCCAACACTCTGTGTCACATAAGAATATAAGAGAATCCCTGTTGGATCAGGCCAATGGCCCCTCCAGTCCAACACTCTGTGTCACATACGAAAATAAGAGAAGCCCTGTTGGATCAGGCCAATGGCCCATCCAGTCCAACACTCTGTGTCACATGAGAACATAAGATAAGCCTTGTTGGATCAGGCCAATGGCCCATCCAGTCCAACACTCTGTGTCACGTGAGAACATAAGAGAAGCTCTGTTGGATCAGGCCAATGGCCCATCCAGTCCAACACTCTGTGTCACATGAGAACATAAGAGAATCCCTGTTGGATCAGGCCAATGGCCCCTCCAGTCCAACACTCTGTGTCACATACGAAAATAAGAGAAGCCCTGTTGGATCAGGCCAATGGCCCATCCAGTCCAACACTCTGTGTCACATGAGAACATAAGATAAGCCTTGTTGGATCAGGCCAATGGCCCATCCAGTCCAACACTCTGTGTCACGTGAGAACATAAGAGAAGCTCTGTTGGATCAGGCCAATGGCCCATCCAGTCCAACACTCTGTGTCACATGAGAACATAAGAGAATCCCTGTTGGATCAGGCCAATGGCCCCTCCAGTCCAACACTCTGTGTCACATACGAAAATAAGAGAAGCCCTGTTGGATCAGGCCAATGGCCCCTCCAGTCCAACACTCTGTGTCACGTAAGAACATAAGAGAAGCCATGTTGGATCAGGCCAGTGGCCCCTCCAGTCCAACACTCTGTGTCACATGAGAACATAAGATAAGCCTTGTTGGATCAGGCCAATGGCCCATCCAGTCCAACACTCTGTGTCACATAAGAACATAAGAGAAGCCCTGTTGGATCAGGCCAGTGGCCCCTCCAGTCCAGCACTCTGTGTCACATGAGAACATAAGAGAAGCCATGTTGGATCAGGCCAATGGCCCATCCAGTCCAACACTCTGTGTCACATAAGAACATAAGAGAAGCCCTATTGGATCAGGCCAATGGCTCTCCAGTCCAACACTCTGAGTCACATAAGAACATAAGAGAAGCCCTATTGGATCAGGCCAATGGCCCCTCCAGTCCAGCACTCTGTGTCACATGAGAACATAAGAGAAGCCATGTTGGATCAGGCCAATGGCCCCTCCAGTCCAACACTCCGTGTCACATAAGAACATAAGAGAAGCCCTGTTGGATCAGGCCAATGGCCCCTCCAGTCCAGCACTCTGTGTCACATGAGAACATCAGAGAAGCCATGTTGGATCAGGCCAGTGGCCCCTCCAGTCCAACATTCTGTTTCACATAAGAACAGAAGAGAAGCCCTGTTGGATCAGGCCAAAGGCCCATCCAGTCCAACACTCTGTGTCACAGAAGAACACAAGAGAAGCCATGTTGGATCAGGCCAGTGGCCCATCTGGTCCACCACTCTGTGTCACACAGAGGCAAAAAGAAAGGAGGACTGGCTGCTTGTTGCCCCTGTGTGCCCCCCACCCTGGTGGCCTGTTGGTGGCTGGCCTGTGGTTGGACCTGGCTGTCAGCCCGCATCCCCTGGCATATCAAAGCAGCCAGGATGGGCAAGAGTCGTGGGTCTCAGACTCCCCAGATCCTGTCCACATCCTCAGCCTGGACAAGCTGAAAAATATCCCCGACAACTGGACATCCAGGACATTCAGCTGCACCTGCTTTGCTGGGCACTGAGATCTCCTCCAGCTTGTCCTGAGGAAGGTCCTTTGGCCATCCCTGCCTCCTCTGCCTTCTCGTCCTCCTCCGGGATCCAAGCCTCCTTTCCCTTCTGCACTAGAAGGGGGCAGCGAAGCCTTCACAGTTGCCGTGGCATCGCCTCAGGTGACAGAAATGCACCACGCCCAGCATTCCCCTTCGTGGGAGATGATCTTGCATCAGACGCACCGCCTGCTAATCCAGAGGGCTGAATAAGATTCCTCAGAAAAGCCACGTCAGCCAAGTGGCCCCCCCCACCCCCAACTCTCCCCCCCCCACCCCAAACAGCTCCCCTGTGGTGACCCTGCTCTGATTAGATGGCTTCCCACTTTGGTAGCACCATTTTCCTGCATGGCTTGACTCATCAGATCTGGCACCTTCTTTCTTTCTTTGCCCGCCTCCCCCCCCCCCCGCCATTTCTGGGATCCTCCCAGCCCTGTTTCCTTGCTTGTGGGCTGTGAGGCGCCACGAGGGAACCCACTGCCGTGTTTTATGATGCACAAATAGGAGGAGAAGCCAGTGGGAGGCTCTGCAATCCGCTCCAGGTCCCAGTGAGAAAAGCAGACGGTCAGTAAAGCCAGAAACATAGGGGCAGAGAACTGGAAGGTACTTCAAAGGTCATCTAGTCCAACCCTCTGCACAACACAGAAAATCCTCAACTGCCTCCCCCCCCACCCCATGACCCTGGCTCTCTGCCCGGAGGAAGGCAAGAAACTTACACTGAGCTTGTGGCAGGGAACCAGGGGCCTTCTGCAGGCCAAGCAGAGGCTCTGCCCCTCAGCCCCCAGGGCCCCTCCCCGCTCAGCCATGCAAAGGCTGGTTCTTCATCCCACAAAGGCCTTTCTTCCCCCCAGAGCTCACGGAGGCCTGCAACACAGATGAAATTCACAAAGCCCCAAATTTAAAGTCCCAACTCAGGACTGCTAAAGAAGCTGAAGCCAATGCACTCCTGAATAAAACTATCTTCAGCTGCCTCCTAAAGACGGAAGATGAGCAGAGCCAGGCACACCTGCCCTGCGAGGAGGGGAGGCTGTTCCACAACCGTGGGGCTGCCACCGAATAGGCCCTCCTCTCTTGTGTGCCTTCTTTGGGCGATGAGAGGGTCAAGAAGGCCTCTCTGTGGTCTTCCTCCCTGGGCAGGAACATACAGGAGGATGCCACCCTTCCGATACCCGGTTCCAAACCATTAGGTCTTCCCACCTCTTTCCCAGCAGATTTATGGCACTTCTGCCCCTCTGGGCTTCAGCCAAAGACCCCCCCCCCACAGCCAGTTGCTGTCTGCATCTTGCAGACTGAGGAGTGAGCTGCCCCCCTCCCCCCCAGGCAGGGCTGAAATCAGGGAGGGCCGCTGTCCTTTCTTTCCTTGTCCTTCCCCCCTTTTTGCAAGTCCCTCCTTCTGAGCCATCCCTTGGGCCCCCCTGTTGGCCATTTCGGAGAGCCCTGCCCCACCTAGTCAGCCCCACTGCAGACCGAGGGGGGGCTCCCTTCCTGTTGCTAACAGCAACCAGGGGAGTGGCCTGAGAAGCTCCCAGCCCCAGACTTTGGGCATTTCTGCTGTGGGGCAGCGTTGCTCAGCTGGAGGCAGTCTGAACCAGGCCCCCCACAATGTGGGGGTCACCCAGAAACACTGTGCCTGAGGGACAGGCTCCCTTCACTCCTTCTGTTGCTTGCTGACTCTGAAGGTCCTCTTCGGGGCAGCCCCTGGAGGCTGTGTGGCTGTTCTGGAGCAGCTGTCCAGTGGTGGGACAGTTGTCCCCTGGTGCAGAGGGAGGCTGCTGGAGGCTGCAGCTGCGGGCCCCCCCCTGCCCCCATGTGTGGCTGGCTGGGCTGTGCCCCCTCCCACCCCTCCACTCCTTCTGGGAGCAGCTGCTCCCCCCCATCTCCATTGCATCGGCTGCTGGAAATCTCACATCTTTTTCCCCCTTCCTTTCCCTGGGCTCTTCCTCACACACCTGCTGGATCCCTTCAGAGCTGCCGCCGGCTCTGGGGATTATGAGAAGTGAATAATTCAGGCAGGACTCTCTCTCTCTCTCTCTCTCTCTCTCTCTCTCGGTTTGAAGTTCCGCAGCTGGAGTTGTCCCTCCTCCCCGCCCCCTCCTGCCGCTGCTGCAACCCACAGCTGGAGCTGAGCTGCCAGCAAAAACGCCAGCCCTCCAAATGGGTCTCACTTCTCCTCCCTTTGGCATGAGGCATGGGCCACATCCGGCACGGGGCACATTGACGTACTGATGCCCCCCAAGAGACTGGATCCTGGAACCCCCACTAACAGGCACCCCCCCACACACACACACCATGCTGGCCCCCTATCCCTTGGGACCCCCAGGACGGTGGAGCCCCGCAAGAGGCCGGGGGGCTGAGGCCTGGTGGTGCCCTCTGGACAGAGCGGGAGACGCAGGCTCAGTCGGAGCTGCTCTCAGGGGCTGATGGATGGTGGAGTTGGAAGGGACCTCCGGGGCCATCTAGTCCAGCCCCCTGCGCAATGCAGGGACTTCCCAAATCCCTCCCCCTGTAAGGGGGGCTGAGGCAGTTCCTGCTTCCCTGTTCCCTTCTTGCCAACACAGCTGCTCTTTAAGCAGCTCTCCGGAGGCACCGCCGAAGAGCACCTGGATCAGTCCCACGCTCTGTGCCACACAGGGGAAGCCCCAGCCGGCGCAGCAGAGAGGCAGGCCAGGGAACTCGCTCGCAGGGCTCTCTTTCACCAAGCGCCGGGGCCGGCCCTGCCATCACGCAAGCTAGGCCATTGCCTCGGGCACTGGCTTTCTGGGGGCATCAAAGTGGGGGCCCCATGTGACTCAGTGACATCATCAGTGGGGGGGCAGAAGTTAGCCTTGCTCGGGGGGAGGGCAGGAAGTCTAGGGTCAGCCCTGCAAAGGGCCAGAAACAGGCTCATCCCAGCTCTGGGATCCCACCAACGGGCCAGTGGAACTCAAGGCCACAATGCCCACTGAAGGCCAGCTGTGCTGGAAGAGGCTCTTGAGGGAGAGCTGCCTTCTTGGCCGAGGCAGTCCTGGAGCCCCCAGGCCCCACCGATCAGACCCCTCCAAGCAGTCCCCTGTTGCCTACAAGGGGAGGGGCCAAGAGCCGAGCCGCCTGCTGCCGCCACCTTCACGCTCGAGGACAGGAAGGAACAGCAGCAGCAGCTGGGGCAGCCAGGCCTCTCTTCTCCCGTCCGTCCGGGGTGACCCTGTGGCTCTCAGGCTCTCCAGCAGCGAGGTGGCCCCCTGCCTGGCCTTGAGGGAGGGGCCAGTTCTGCGCCTTGCCCTGCAGCCCCCGCAGTCTTCCTCCAGAGCAGGGGGGGGGTCTAGCGGTCTAAATTGCCCCCTGCCCTCCCCAAATGAAAGTCCTGCTGTGGGTCCCACCAGCATGACCCCCTGGCTCTGGCCCCAGGCAGGGAGGGGGAGAGGGGCCCGCCCTTCCTTTCCCGCCAGCTGGGCCTTCCTCCAAAGCTGCTTCCTGGGGCAAGAAGCCCCCCTCCTCACTCCCCCTGCCTCCTCTGCCACGCTCCTCCCCCACCCAAGATTTTACCATAAAGTTCAATGACATATTTGCTTTATAATTGCACAACAAATTATTCATAAAGGCCCTGGAATCTCATCAGAGGGCTGCTCTGTGGAGTCTGCCAAGGGGGCCCCCATCTGCAGGTGTCCAGACCCCCCCTTCCTGCCCAGAGCCTGGCCACACGCTGCCCCCTCCCCTGCTGCCGGCCCTCATGTGACCTCTCCTGGGGGGGCTCCCAGAGAGGAGGGCAGGGTCAGCCCAGTTGTCCTTGGGGGAGTTTCCTCCAATTGGGGGGACTGAAGGGAGGGGGGCTCCCGGGGGCTGCCCCTTGGGGTCCCTTGCATGCAGCCCTCCCAGGGGAAGTCTCTCCACAAAGGAAGAGGGGTCACTCCCAATCAGCCCCCCCCCCAATGCCGTGGAACTGAGCTCCACACCAGGAAGTGCACTCTTGACACTGAAGACCTTCCCTGACCTGGTCTTCGGGGGGGGGGGCTGGGCGGGGGCAGGAGGCAGAGTGGCTCCAGGCCTGGTTTGGGGACAGGTGCCCTGGGAAGAATCCCCCCGTTCCAGTTGGGGACGTCATCAGCAAGAGCTCTGCGGATGCTGTGAGACCTTGTGGGGGGGGGGATACAGACAGCCCCCCCCCACCAGCTTTGCCCTGCAGGGAGCAGAGCTGCCGTCAGAGGGGCAGAATGCATTGCCTGCCCCCTCTGCCATACCACACCCTGTGGGGCTTTGTCCCTTTGCCCCCGTGGTGGGCAGCTGTGCTCATCCTGGTCCCTGGGCGAGGGGAGGGAGCAGATTCTGGCCACTCAAGCAGGACGACTCTCCTTCTCCACGTTGAATGGGGGGGGGAATGAGCTGGTGAAAAGCCCTGGGCCCTGCTTTATTCTTGGGGGAAGCAGTTCTGGCAGCAGCAAAGAAGAGTCCCTCCTCCCACTTACGGCCTCTCCAGAAATTGTCCTCCTTTCTGCACTGGGCTGTCAAGATATTGTCCTGTTCCCTATAAGCTGGGGACTGCAGCCTCAAGGCAGAAGAGAATCCCAAGACTGCAGCTGAATATGGCTGAACATGAACCAGCCATGTGACGCAGCTGCAAAAATGGCCAACGTGATTTCAGGCAGCATTAAAAGGTCACAAGAAGTAATTATTCATTGCATGCTAGTCAGAGCCCCATGGCACAGAGTGGTAAAGCTGCAGTACTACAGTTGGAACCCTCTGCTCACGACCTGAGTTCGATCCCAGTGGAAGCTGGGTTCAGGTAGCCGGCTCCAGGTTGACTCAGCCTTCCATCCTTCTGAGGTCAGTAAAATGAGTCCCCAGCTTGCTCGGGGGAAAGCGTAGAGGACTGGGGAAGGCAATGGCAAGGAAAGGAAAGAAAGGTCCCCTGTGCAAGCACCAGTCGTTTCCAGCTCTGGGGTGACGTTGCTTTCACAACGTTTTCACGGCAGACTTTTTATGGGGTGGTTTGCCCTTGCCTTCCCCAGTCTTCCACACTTTCCCCCCAGCAAGCTGGCAATGGTAAACCACCCCGTAAAAAGTCTGCTGTGAAAACGTCATGATGCGACTCACTCCAGAGTCCGAAACGACTGGCGCTTGAACGGGGACCACCTTGACCTTAAGTCAGACCTCATCTTCAGTACTGCCTCCAGCCATGCTGGAAGGGGTTAAAGGAGGGCCCTGAAGAGAGCCGGGGGCCTGGGGGAAGGAATGGGGGGGAGTTGCCTGGGGAAACCCTCTTCAAGCCCTGTGGAAAGGCTGCTGTGAGGGATACTTCCTGTTCTGCTGCCCCAGAGAGCAAGGCAATGGGGGGGGGGGAGTTCTGTCCCAGGGAGGCAGGTCTCAGCTGCACATCAGAGGACCTCAGGGAGGGGCTGCAGCATGAGCTGTGCACACAGAAGAACCTTGGCGACCAGGTTGGTGATGTGAACCTTTCCCCAATCACACAGGTAGGCCCAGGGGACAGCCCCCCCGCCCCCACACTTCCTGTTGGATTTCTGGCCTGAAGCAGCAGCAGGCGGGAGGGAGCAGGTCCCCCAACTCCCCCCAGCAGCCCTCTTGGTCCCCCTGCTCCCTGCCTCAGAGATGATGAAGATATTGGATTTATACCCCACCCTTCACTCCGAAGAGTCTCAGAGTGGCTACAGCCTGCAGTCAGGTTAGAACAGATTAAAGGAGGTGATTAGCATGTGGAATTCCCTGCCACAGGAGGTGGGGGTGGCTACAAGCATGGCCAGCTTCAAGGGGGGATTGGATAAGCATGTGGAGCAGAGGTCCATCAGTGGCAATTGGCCACAGCCATCATTGAAACTCTCTGTCTGGGGCAGTGATGCTCTGTATTCTTGGTGCTGGGGAGGGCTTCTAGCCCCACTGATGGACCTCCTGATAGCACCTGGGTTTTTTGGCCACTGTGTGACACAGAGTGTTGGACTGGAGGAGCCATTGGCCTGATCCAACATGGTTTCTCTTATGTTCTTATATGGAGCAGAGGTCCATCAGTGGCTATTAGCCACAGTGTATTGTTGGAATTCTCTGTCCGGGGCAGGGATACTCTGTATTCTTGGTGCTTGGGAGGGCACAGTGGGAGGGTTTCTAGACCCACTGATGGACCTCCTGATGGCACCTAGGTTTTTTGGCCACTGTGTGACACAGAGTACTGGACTGGAGGCAGTGGCGTCACTAGGGCGGTGCCAAGGGGGCCATCGGCCCTCCCCCAGAGCATTCTCATTGGCCCCAGGCACTGACCCATGGTGCCCCCCAACAGGAAGGGGCTGGCCCTGGGACTAGAACGCTGCTGCTGTGTGTGGGCTGGCCGGGATTCTGAAACCGGGGCCGCGCTGCCGCCGGCTCAGCTAAAAGCGTGTGGGTGAGTGGGGGAAACTTAAATGCTGCAAAACTGGTATCTTGGATTACGGATGAGGGAGGGGCCATGTGAAGTGGGCGGGGTTGTGTGCGGAGGGGGTGACGCAGCCCTCCAAAAGGGGTGATGCCCAATGGGGGGGGTGACTTGAATCAGTTACACCCCAGGGTGCAACCCACCCTAGTGATGCCTCTGACTGGAGGGGCCATTTACCTGATCCAACATGACTTCTCTTATGTTCTTAACCTCCTTTCCCTTTCCCCTCCCCACAATAGACACCCTGTGAGGAAGGTGGGGCTGCGAGAGCTTTTGCAGCAGCTGTCCTTTCAAGGACAACTTTGCAAGAGCTATGGCTGACCCAAGGCCATCCCAGCAGCTGCAAGTGGAGGAGTGGGAAATCAACCCTGGTTCTCCCAGATAAGAGTCTGTGCACTTTACCACTACACCTAACGGGCTCTTCGCCCACAACAGACACCCTGTGGGTGGGGCTGAGAGAGCTCTCCTAGAAGCTGCCCTTTCAGGGACAACTCCTATGAGAGCTAGAGCTGACCCAAGGCCATTCCAGCAGCTGCAAGTGGAGAAGTGGGGAATCAAACACGGTTCTCCCAGATAAAAGTCCTTCCACTTAACTACTACACCAAACTGGCTTTCTTCTGATGGGACTGAGAGGGCTCTCACAGCAGCCGCCCTTTCAAGGACAACCTCTGCGAGAGCTATGGCTGACCCAAGAAGGCCATTCCAGCAGCTGCAAGTGGAGGAGTGGGGAATCAAACCCGGTTCTCCCAGATAAGAAAGCTATGGCTGACCCAAGGCCATTCCAGCAGCTGCAAGTGGAGGAGTGGGGAATCAAACCTGGTTCTCCCAGATAAGAGAGCTCTGGCTGACCCAAGGCCATTCCAGCAGCTGCAAGTGGAGGAGTGGGGAATCAAACCCGGTTCTCCCAGATAAGAGAGCTCTGGCGGAGCCAAGGCCATTCCAGCAGCTGCAAGAGGAGGAGTGGGGAATCAAAATCGGTTCTCCCAGATAAGAGAGCTCTGGCTGACCCAAGGCCATGCTAGCAGGTGCAAGTGGAGGAGGGGGGAATCAAACCTGGTTCTCCCAGATAAGAGAGCTTTGGCGGAGTCAAGGGCATTCCAGCAGGTGCAAGTGGAGGAGGGGGGAATCAAACCCGGCTCTCCCAAATAAGAGAGCTCTGGCTGACCCAAGGCCATCCCAGCAGGTGCAAGTGGAGGAGTGGGGAATCAAACCCGGTTCTCCCAGATAAGAGAGCTCTGGCTGACCCAAGGCCATCCCAGCAGGTGCAAGTGGAGGAGTGGGGAATCAAACCCGGTTCTCCCAGATAAGAGAGCTCTGGCTGACCCAAGGCCATTCCAGCAGGTACAAGTGGAGGAGTGGGGAATCAAACCCGGTTCTCCCAGATAAGAGAGCTCTGGCTGACCCAAGGCCATTCCAGCAGGTGCAAGTGGAGGAGGGGGGAATCAAACCCGGTTCTCCCAGATAAGAGAGCTCTGGCTGACCCAAGGCCATCCCAGCAGGTGCAAGTGGAGGAGTGGGGAATCAAACCCGGTTCTCCCAGATAAGAGAGCTATGGCAGACCCAAGGCCATCCCAACAGCTGCAAGTGGAGGAGGGGGGAATCAAACCCGGTTCTCCCAGAGAAGAGTCCACTCACTTAACCGCTACACCACACTGGGTCTGGGAGCCACAAGGGAACCGCGGGAGGGGGCCGTTTCCCTCCATCTCGGCAATGTCCGCGGCCGACCGCAGGGGGAGCTGCGACACCGAAAGTGACCTCCGCCGGCAAGCGCCCCCCCCCCCCACGCGAGCGCAAACGCCCTCCCTCCATTGGCTGGGGTGCGAGGACCGTGCCCGGCAGCTTCACACGTTACGCAGCAGGCCGCCACAGGGCCTGCCCCCTCGCTCCAGCCAGCCTGCCCGCGCTGGTTTCCCGGCCGGCACACCCGCACCACGAGACCCGCGCCTCCCGCCTCCCGGCCAGTCGCTCAGATCTGTGCATTGCAAATAACACACCGGGGGGGGGGGGGTGAGAGGGGCGTGCCTGAAACGCGAGGCTCGGGGGGGGGGGCAGCGTTGCAGAAGGGAGGCCTCCCCCCCATTCCCGAGCATGTGCAGAGCGCCTGCTTGCCTTGTTCTGCTCGCGCAGCTCCCGGGGCAGGCGGAGGGGGCGCGGGGGACACGCGAGCCCCCCCTCCAGCCGCCGCCTCCCACTGGGCCCTCCCGCCCCGGGCGCCCTTTGGCCTCCTCCCCCCGCAGCAGCAGTAAGAGGAAGGGCGCCCGCCCGCCCGCTGCCGGCCAGAG
Source organism: Heteronotia binoei (assembly GCF_032191835.1). Classification (NCBI taxonomy): domain Eukaryota; kingdom Metazoa; phylum Chordata; class Lepidosauria; order Squamata; family Gekkonidae; genus Heteronotia; species Heteronotia binoei. Next base: position 491,992 of record NC_083224.1, read on the forward strand.
CCCCAGTCCGAGAGGGAGCCGGTCGGGCCCGCAGCCGCCACGAGAGGGCGCGCCGAGCCACCCCGCGCCAGGCTCCCGCCGGTCGTCGTAGTCGTCGGAGGCGGCGGCGAGGGGGACCTTGGGCGGCGCCGCGCTCCCGCCCGCCCCGCCACCGCCCTCCTCCTCCTCCTCCTTCCGCGTGGCGGCTCCTGGCCCGGCTCGCCTCAGCCCCCCGCAGCTGCCCACCCGGCGCGCAAGCAGGCGTCCTCCGCCGCGCCGGTCAGAGAGGGAGGCAGGCAGGCAGGCAGGCAGCCAAACGGGGCTGGGCGGGCGGAGCGGCCGGCCGTGCGCTCGGCGCGCTCCAGCGGGGCTGGACAGGCAGTGCTGCGCTGCGCTGGAAGAAGCCCGCGACCGTCCGTCTTTCCCCGCGCCGGCCGCCTCTCCCCTGCCGCCGCCCGCCTCGCCTCGCCTCGCCACGGCTGCCGCCGCCACGTCCCGCTCCGCCCGTCCCCGGGCTCTGCCGCCAGCTGCAGCGGCCGGGAGATGAGCCTTTCCCGTCGCCCGAGCGTCGCCAGCCGCCTCCCGCCTGCCTCCTGCTGTCCCGAGGTAAGCCGCGCCGCCGGGCCCCGTCGGGAGCGCAACTTGCCGCCGCCCCGCAAACTTCGCGCCGCCGCCGCCCTCCCCGCTGGTGGGGCTGCCCGGGGGGCGGGAGGGAGGGAGGGGCGCCACCTGGAAGCTCGGGAACCCCGGGATCGCGCCCCCTGCTGCCCCCCCCCCCCGGCGACGCCCCAGAGGCTGCTGCGGGCCAAGCCAGGGACTCCCCCCTCCCCTCATGCGCGCCCCGTGCACCGGGTGGGCGGGGGGAGCGCGGTCGGCAAAGAAGTCCCGCCTGCGGGGTAGTGTGTTGAGACGTGTGGCCTACCTCGCAGGGCTGTTGTTGCGCTGGAAGAAGACGGAGAGCGCCATCTCCTCCACCCCTGTCTGGTTGTTGCGCACGAGCGGGAGCAACATCCCTTCCTCCCTCCGGCAGCTGCCCCGCTCAGGCGCCGCAAAGCCCCGCCAGGCTGGGAAAGGCCACCTGGGGCTTGGAGAGACGGAGCTCCCCCCACTCCCGTTGAAATGCGGGACTCCTCTGGAGGCGAGGGCGCTTGAATCCCGCTAGGGGACAGCAGGGGTGCTAGAGGAGAGGCAGGGCCTGCCGGGTGGTGGCCTCCTGCCTGAAGGCGCTCCTGGGACTCCTGCTAGTGTCCCTGGCGGGGACCCAAAGCCCGATGCTCCCCCCACGCCAAGGCTGAGACTGCGGGGCTGGCCCACGGTCTCCCAGGGAGAGGGGTGGATTTGAACCTGGCTCTCCCACATCCTCGCCCAGCCTTCCAGCCACTACACCAGGCTGCCTCCCGCCCTGGGGCCATTGCCGAGAGGAGCCCCCTGCTGGCCTGCGGGGGGACAGCCGGAGTGGAGTCCAGTGGCACCTGCAGGCCCAGGCGGGGGTCTGGGGAGGGAGGGAGCCCGAGAACCAGTGCTGGTGGGCAGCTCCGAGTCCCCCCAGGAGGGTCCTGCAGCAGGGGGGGGTTGAGGTTGCCTCCCAACAGCTGGAGAAGAGCAGGGGTGGGGTGGGGTGGGGTGGAGGCTGCAGGGGCCTGCTGGTTGGGTCTTTGGAGGTCTGATGGAGGCTTTTGCTGGAGAGTAGCATCACTGGGGACCAGCCCCAGGGGACTCCACCCCACACAGCTGGGGGGCTGAGGCCTGGCCTCTCCTTGGGGCCTGTCAGCCCAGGCCGGCTCCCTTGCAGTCTCTGCCGGAGGGCCTGGAGACTGGTGGGGGAGGCAGGGCAGGGGGTGGGGGACGCTGCCCCTTGGGGTGCTGTGGGGCGGGGCCGTGATGGTGCCCTTCTCACCCTGAGGCAGGCCACAGGCCCGGGAGAGGGGCGAGGCGATGGAGGGCTTCTCAGCACCACCCAGCCGTGCCGGGAGTTGGGGTAGTGGCAGGCTGGCCGCCTGGGCGGTGGGTGAGCTCTCCTGCTTGTGCTTCCTGGAACAGGGGCCTGCAGGAGAAAGGAGAGGCCAATCCGGTTTCCCGTCTGCTGGCAGGTGGGAGTTCTGAGCCTTCACCCTGGGGGGCTTCAGTGGCACCATCTCCTGTTGGGGGGGCTGTCTTGGCTTGGTCCTCCCAGACCCATGCCCCCCAGCCATGCCGACTGGCCCTGGAGAGCCCCCAGTGGGGCAGGGGGTCACAGGGGAGAGGCTGCTCTTCTCTCAGCCAGCAGGGTGGGGTGAGGGTGGGCACGAGGTTCTGTGGGGGTCGTGTGGCCCTGTCGCTGTGCACACAGCTCTGGCCCGCCACTGTGGGCGGCAGGAATGCTGTGTGCGTGCGTGTGAGAAAGGAGCGTGGTTAGGAACTTGCAAGCAGCTCAACTCCAGGCAGTGGGGGGGGGGGGGGGTCTCTCTCTCTCTGCAAGCTGCCCGGCACCTTCTGCTGCTTGTCTGTGGGGGAGCCCGTGCCAGGCCTTCCCTGTGCTGTGAGGAGCCCTGTGCATGTCTGCCTGCCTGTCTGGGGGTGTGCCCGTGGGGGTCACTGGGTGCAGACCCCCCCCCCTTGCTGAGCTCTGTTCTGGGTGTGCCCTGAAATGTCTCCTTGCATCTTGCGGGTGGGTTTTCTCCTGGGTGCAGCCAGGCCTCCTGCTTTCCCTGGCTTTGGCTGCATAACAAGAAGCCGTCCTCAGCCAGGTCAACTTCCTAGAGCCTCTTTTTGTTGCCAATGTGAGCGGCACCAGTGGATCTAGCGGATCCTGCCGGGTGGGGGAGGGCTGCTGCGTCCTTCTTCCTCAGTGCTGGGTCTCGAGGTGTGGCGTGGCAAAGGAGCTGCCTTCAGGGCTGGGGCTGGCAGAGCAGATCCAGAGAACTCAGTGAAGCTGAGGCAGTGGAGCGACCTCAGGGTGGGGGGTCTCTTTCGGGCCCATCTCCCCAGGCGTCTGGCTGACCCTGGTGCTCTCCCAGGGCGGGGGGTGGAGTGACTGCAGTGGGAGCAGCTGGGGGGGGCTGGGGGTCCCTTGGCCTGAGAGGAGCAGCTCTGCCCTGCCTGAGGTCCAGCTGCCCCTCTGTCCAGGCCCTCCGTGACTTTGGCCAGGAGGGGAGGGGGCTCTTGGGCTAGCAAGATTCCTGGCTTGGGCGGGGGGGGGGAGCTGGCCGGGGGGGGGCTCTCCCTCCCCCGAGGAACCCCCTGCTCAGCTGGCAGGAGCAGGTCCTTTCAGCAGAAAGACGGGAGGGAAGCTGCCCGCGGGTGCCAGGCAAGGTGGTGGAGACCAGGGGAAGCAGGAATGGGAGGTCCCAGCCCCTCCTCCTGGGCTTCTCTCTTCACTTGCCTGGCAGGCCCCAAGGGGGGGGGGGGGTCCCTGGGTGTGTGCAGGGAGGGGGGTCTCACAAGCTCGGCATGCCCCTCTCTGCTCCTGGGGCTCTCAGGCTGTCCCCCCTCCCTTGGAGCTGCTGCCCCCCCTGCAGTGGTGGTGGAGCTGGAGGTGTGGTGGCGGGGTCTTGGAGCCCCAGGCAGTCCCGGCTGCTTTTTGTGCCATCTGGTGTGTGTGTGTGTGTGGGGGGGGGGGAACGACTCCTGTCCTTTAGGGGTTTCTTATTCCAGCAGTGTGTGCTGCGCATCTCCTTTTGCATGGCTCTGTGTGTGTGTGTGTGTGTGTGTGTAGGAGGGAGGGGGGCTTCTTCTCTGGCTGATCTGGGCCCCTTTCAGAGCCCCAAAGGTCCCCTGGATCCTCTCCCTCCCTCCCTGCCCCCCAGGGGCCCCGGCAGCCCCATGGCTTCCTTGGGCGGGACAGCCTGTGGCGCCCCTGAAGGGCGAGCCTGGGCCGGGCACTGGCGGGCTAGCCGAGGCTGGAGGAGGGGGCGGTGGGGGGCTGGCCCTCGGGGTCACCAGGGCACCTGCAGGTGGGCAGGGCTGGAAGGGCCGCTGGAGGCTGGCGCCAGGGACAGCGGGCAGGAGCCGGAGAGGAATGTCCGCTCGGCGGGATCCTTGCTGCGGCACTCCCGGCCAGCCTCTCCCTTCTCCCCGCCCTCGCCCTGTGGAAACTGCGGCGGGCGGGGGGGGGGGGCGTGCGCTGCAAGTTCTCTCCTCGTTCCAAGAGGCAGAAGGGAGTTGGGGGGGCCGGGAGGGAGGGGGTCCCAGCGGCACCCTGGAGGGCAGATGGGGAGGAAGGGGGGGGGGCTCTGCTTTTGACCGGGCTCCCTTTCGAAGGCCTCTGGGCCCGTCGGACCGGCGAAGCTGCTGCCACTGGGGGGGAGGAGGCGGCCCCCCGCCGGCTTGCCTGTTGCACCCGGATCTGGAGGAGGCCGCCCCCCCCCCCCGCCCGCAGCAGGCTGGCTCTGGCGCTGCCTTCTGTCCCTCTGGGGCTGGAGGGCTCGTGCTGCCCTTCGGCGCCCCGTGCTGGGAGTCAGCTGCCTGCTCCCGGCCCAGGCCTCCTGAGCAGCAGCTGGCAGTGGGGGGGCCGGAGGGCTGGCGGCGGCTGCATCTCTGGGGAGCCGAGGAGGGCCCCTGCCCTGCCCTGCCGCGGGAGCCACCCCTGGAGGGCAGCCCCAGAGGAGGCTCCTTGGGCAGCTGGGCGCGCCCCTTTCCTGCGGCTGCCGGGCCTTGCCTGCCTGCCTGCCGGGGCCCCGAGGAGAGCGGCAGGAGGGCAGCCGATGGCGAGGCCAGCCTGCCCCACAGGCGGCCAAGGGAGGACGAACCGGGCAGGGCTCCTCTTCGCTGCGTCCGGCTCCGGCTCCCCGCTCCCCTCGGGCTCAGTCCAGTCCCGCGAATATTTCTCTTGGTAGCGGCTTCCCGGCTCAGACGCCAACATGGGCATGGCCCCCCCTCCTCCCCCCTCCCCGAGAACGGGCCTCCTTGGGCAGGGGGGCGGGGGGGCCCGGCCTGCTAGAGGGGCCCTTGCAGACGGAGAGGGGGCGCGGCCTTTGCCCGTCGTGGCTCCCTTCGCCCAGGCTTTGGGGGCAAAAGGAGGGCGAGGCGGCAGCCCCTTCCTCCCCCGGCCCGGGTGGTCCCAGCCGCCCCCTTCCTCCTCCTCCTCCAGCCGCCCGGCCTGGCCTCCTTTCCCGAGCAGCTCGCAGCTATTCTGGGTTCTGGAGCACCTGCGGGCTGCGCTGGCGGCTCCCAGGAGAGGCGGCTAATTACAGGCGAGGGAAAGGGGATCGATGCCGCCGCCGCCTCCTCTGCCCGGGGCTGGGCGGGAGAATAAATTGGATCCGGTCAGGTGGAGGCGAGCGGGGCCTGGTTCCGCTGCCAGGAGTCTCTGGGCTCCGCGGGCAGGAGGCTGGCGCTGGAGGGCTGCCCCTCCGCTTGGTGTTGGGGGCTGCGGTGCAATTCAGGGGCGAGTCCTTCATCCTGACGGGAGGCCCCGGGGGACGGAGGGGGGGGGGCTGCCTGCCGGGAAGGGACTCCGAAATGGAAAGCGATTCAAAATGATCCCGGGCGGGCCTGCGCTCCCCTCATCTCCGCTGCTTGTGCCCAGGCGCGGCTGGCGCTGGAGGCCCCTGACGGCTGGAGCGGGGGGCGCTCCTCTGTTAGGCAAGGCTAATGGGGCGAGACCGAAGATGCGCCCCGGAGCCCAAGGGCGGCAGCACCGGCGAGGCAGGCAGGGAGGGAGGGAGGGAAGGAAGGAGCCGCAGCCGGCAGCGTTCCCCAGGCCTTTGAGGCCGCTGCTGCCGCTTCTTTCCCGGCTGGATTTGTGGCCGTGGAAGGATATCAACATTTGATTCTATGAGCCTGGAGGCTAAAAGCCTCTGCCCGCCCGCCCGCCCGCCTCCTGCCGCCTCGCCTCTCCCCTCCCAAGGGTGGGGTGGGGGTCTGGGCCTGAGCGAGGGGCTGGGGGCCCTTGCCCGGATCAGCTGGGCCTGGCAGAGCAGCTCCCAGCAGTCTCTGCGCGGCCGCCCTCGGGAGACCCGGGGTGTTTCTGCCCCTGCGGGTTCTGGGGTCCCACTCCGGAAATCGCTTTGGGGGTGGAGCCCGGAGCAAGTGACGAGCACGAGGGATCTCCGAAGGGAGCTCTGGCCATCACATCGAAATGCCTTCTCTCCATTGGCAATAATGGTGGCTGGGGGCACCTTCTTTGGAGACTCATAAAAGGAGAAGAGCTTAGATTTCTCCACCGCCCTCGGAGTCTCAGAGCGGCCTTCAACCGCCTTTTCCTTCGGCTCCCCTCAACAGACACCCTGTGAGGCAGGTGGGGCTGAGAGAGCTGTGGCAGAAACTGCTGGAGACAACAGCCTCTGAAAGAGTGATGGCTGACCCAAGGCCACTCCGGCAGGTGCATTTGGAGGAGGACAATCGAACTCCATTCTCTCGGATAAGAATCTCTGCATTTCACCACTGCAACAACTGGCTCTCCGAGCTAGACCCCGTGGCCCAATCTTTCTGAAATTTGGGGGGAGGGGGATTGAAGAGAGGCACCAGTGCCTCCCCCTCAAGAGCCGCCCCCCCAACCCCAGATACCCAGGGATCAATTCTCCATTACACCCTATGGGGACCATTCCCAGGGGGCATTTACCCCTCCCATTTCTAGTAACCCTGAAGCGGGGGACCCCCTGCCCCCAACCCTAGGCCCTGCTAGGAAATGGGGCCGTCCGGCCGAGAGCTGCCCTGTGGTGACTGCCCGTGTCTTTGGCAAAGGTCCCTTCACCTCTGGGCCTTCGGCACCCGCAGCAGGCCTCCCCCCCACTTCTGGGGCTCAGCATCACTGTGAGGAGGGCAGCATCCTCTGGCCAGATCACAAGCCTTGCAGCTGGGAGTCAAGAGGACCGTAGTCAGTAAGAGCCCTGCTGGGGCCAGCTGGTCCAGCCTCACGGAGTAGCCAGCCAGTTGCTCTGGGGGGGCACAGGGGCTAAGCCCCCCCACCCCTGAGGTTGCCTCCTGGCAGGGGGGCGTGGTCTCCTTCCATCCCCAGTTCCCTCCTTCCAGTGTTCCCAGCACCTCCACTCATCACTCTGCACCTTGGAACGGATGCTGGTCTTGGAATCACAGAATCCCACAGAGTTGGGAGGGGCCACAGAGGTCATCTAGCCCAGCCCCCTGCTCAAGGCAGGATCAGCCAGCAGCACGGCCAAACTTGCATAAGAAAAGAGCCACATAGAATAAAGGTTGGATGCTTGAGAGCCGCAAGACATGAACTCATGAGATGTTTGAGAGCTACAAGATGTGAACATCAGATGTTTGAGAACAGGAAGGAAGGAGGGCAGTGGCCATTAGCCACAGTGTGTATATATGTGTGTGCATATATATAATTTTTTTTGGCCACTGTGTGACCCAGAGTGTTGGACACGATGGGCCATTGGCCTGATCCAACAGGGCTTCTCTTATGTTCTTTTGTGACACAGAGTGTTGGACTGGATGGGCCACTGGCCTGATCCAACAGGGCTTCTCTTATGTTCTTATGTGACAGAGAGTGCTGGACTGGAGGGGCCACTGGCGTGATCCAACAGGGCTTCTCTTATGTTCTTATGTGACACAGAGTGTTGGACTGGATGGGCCACTGGCCTGATCCAACAGGGCTTCTCTTATGTTCTTATGTGACACAGAGTGCTGGACTGGAGGGGCCACTGGCCTGATCCAACAGGGCTTCTCTTCTGTTCTTATGTGACACAGAGTGTTGGACTGGATGGGCCACTGGCCTGATCCAACAGGGCTTCTCTTCTGTTCTTATGTGACACAGAGTGTTGGACTGGATGGCCCATTGGCCTGATCCAGCATGGCTTCTCTTATGTTCTTATGAAGGAAGGAAGGCAAATACTGTATATGGAGGAAGAGAGAGATAGAAAGAAAACAACTTTAACTTTAAGTGCATTCTCCAAGCCACCAGCTGGCTCGGCTTGGTGATTTAAAGAGAGAAATGCCTTCTCCAAGTTGACAGATGGAGTGGTGGGGACTTCAAGAGCCACACAATATGTATGAAAGAGCCACAGTTTGGCCACCTCTGGCCTAGAGTGTCCCTGACCTGTGCTCAGCCAGCTGCTGCTTCCAGACTGCCAGGGAGGGGGGGGGCAGCCCATTCCCCTCCTGAAGGACTCTTGCGGTAAAGGTTTATTCTAGTATCCAGCCAGTACCTCCCAGCCCTTCACTTAAGCCCATTCCTGCAGGCCCTTCCGAGAGGTCGTCCTCCTCCTGCCTGACCCTCCCCAAGCCCCCCCTCAGCCTTCCCCCCCTGGGGCTTCTGCCTCCCCCTGCTGGATTCCCACCACCTGAAGAGTGCAAGTCCTGGAGAGCTCTCCAGGGGAGGTTGCCTGACAGGACCTCACGTGCCTTTTCGGGGGGGGGGGGGCTGGCAGCTACGAGGAGAGGCTTCCAAAGCGCACAGTTGCCATCTCCAAGCAGGGCCCAGGGGGGCCTGTGCAGCTTGGGTATGTGAGAAGCAACAACGGCCCTTTGCAGCGTTCTGCTCTCCGTCTGCTGAAGCTGCACATGCTTTCGAAGGACACAGGTCCTGCTCACCCCTGCTGCCCGGGGCTGGGAGGCTCCGGCTGGTTTCTGGGGCATCTGGGAAGGGCTGTGGTTGTGGGGGGAACTTAGAGGCCGTGTGTGCAGCAGGGACTGTAGGATCAGAGTGTGCGAAGGGGCCACAGAGGCCATCTAGTCCAACCCTCTGCCCAGGGCAGGACAGGCCAGTCTCTTTGGAAGGGCCCTGCAGGTGGGCATCCTCCCCCCACCCTTCCCTCTGGCTCTCCCTGCCATCGGCTGGCCCCATCTGTGCTTCCAGGCCCCCAAACCCCCAGCTGGCCTGTCTTCTGGCCCGAGGCAAAGGCCCAGCCAGTCAGGTGTCCAGTTGTCCAGGCAGAATGAGGCTCCCCCCCCCCGCAATTGGCCTTTGACCTTCTGCTCTGCACGGGGGGGGGGGGGCTCAGGAGCCAGCCTTGGTCTTAGTGAGCAGAGCAGGGATGAGTTCCACCTGCACCTTCTGCCTTCGCTGCCCCTCCCGGCCCTGCTTGTTGGCGGGAGAGGGGGCCTCCACGGGGTGGGGGCAGATCAGGCCTTCTTGTGGACTCCCCAGGAACACCCTGCCTGGCACTTGGCTGCCTTGCGGGGGGGGTTGGAGCATGACTTTGGAGGGCAATGCGTGACCAGGACGAGAGGGGGGGGAGGGTCTTCTGGTTTTTCTGCCTTGGGTTGAAGGCCCATGAGATCCATCCCAGGTGCCACATGTGTGTGTGTGGAGGGGGGGGGGGGTGGGCAGCCATGGCTGGGTTGTGGTGGTCTGGCATTCAGAGCCGCCTTGGGGGGATCTTTGAGAGGGTCTCAGCGCTGCCAAGGCCGGCTGTGGCTTTTTAGGTCAGCTGTGAGGCCCTGCTGGGTCAGATCAAGGTGAGTCTGTCCTGGCCAGCATCTTGCCCCCCCTCCCAGGAGTCGGGCAGGAGGCAGCTGAGCCCAGGGGCAGCTGCAAGGACTGGGGGGCTGATCGTGGAGGAGCTGTGCTCACCCAAGTACTGATGCTGGAGCTGGGTGCTGAAGGAAAGTAACTCTGCACATGCTCAGGTGCACCCCTTCTGCCAGGGCTTCCAGACTGGCACTGCAAATGTTCTGGAGAGAGTCGGGGCCCAGGCCCAGCAGGCTGGTGGCCCTGAGAAGGAAGGGGGCCCACCCATGGCTGGGGGGGGGTGCTGGGAGGGGGCAGCCAGCTGCCTGGGTTTGGGGAGGCGGAAGGCCTCTTCCGATCGACTCCCCTCTCCGGCTCTGAACTCTTATTTAACGAGTTCCCCTGAAAATAAGAAAATCATTGGAACAATTTTCTTAAGTGTGAAAGATTAGGCAGCAATTGGCATGCCAGGGGCTAATTGCCTTCATTCTTCCTCCGGCTTCCCTGACACGCTCCCTCCTTCCACAGCTGCCCCTCCATCCTGAGGACACCTGCCCGGCTCCTCTGCGGGGGCTAGTCCGGAGTGGGCAGGGGCAGCACGCTGCAGGCCTGAAGAGGGCAGCCCCTGGAGAGAGCAGGACCCCTGCCCCAGGTGTCTGCCCCCCAACCCCTCCCCCCTGGCTCAGCTGCTGCCTCCTGCCTGGCAAAGTGGGCTGCTGCCCTTCCTTCCCTCGGGGCTGGTGGGGGGGAGGGGGGAGAGCTGGTGCTGGGAAGGCCAGTCCTGCCAGGAGAAGGGGGTGGGGAGTCTGTCTCACCTCTGGAGCCCGAGGGCAGGAATGGCAGGGCTTGGGGGGGGGGGAGAAGATGAGGCAGCGGCTCCTTCCCCCCAATAATAATAATAATAATAATAATAATAAGTTTTATTTATATCCCGCCCTCCCTGCCGGAGCAGGCTCAGGGCGGCTAACAGGCAGCTCCCTCCTTCCTTCTGGCTTCTCCTGAAGCCCCAGCCAGGACTGGATCCACGTTTTTTGAGGGGGGGGGGGCAAGATTAAAAAATGACGCCCCCTTTTGGGCCATTCTGTCTCATTGTCCCCTAGAAGACAATGGACTCCCTACCCAATTTGGCGCCACCAACCTCAGCCCCCCCCTAGACCCGACCCCAGCAAAGTCCTCCCCAGCCCAGGCTGGCTCTTTGCCTTGCTTGGGGGCAAGAAGCGGCAGCGGAGCTTGTGGGCCTCAGGGCAAGCGGGGCTGGGGCTGGGGGGCTGCCTGCCTGCCTTGGGAAAGGCCTCCTCCTCGCCAGGGGTGATGCCCTCACCCCCTGGGCAAACCTTCCGGGTGGCTCTTCTGAGAAGCAGGATCCCGGACTGGAGCCGACCAGACCCACTGGGGGTCCTGCAGCTGTAGGAGGATGGGGTTGGCTGCCCCCCCCCCTTGATGGATGGCTTGTGGCCTACTCTGCCACCTGTCCTGGGAGGGGGAGACAGCTCCCTTTTGAGGGGATGTGGTTTCTCTCTCACTAGCTGAAAGCCACTTTGGTGTGGTGGTGAAGTGTGCAGTCTCTTATCTGGGAGAACCAGCTTTGATTCCCCACTCATCCGCTTGCAGCTACTGGAATGGCCTTGGCTCAGCCAGAGCTCTCTTATCTGGGAGAACTGGGTTTGATTCCCCACTCTTCCACTTGCACCTGCTGGAATGGCCTTGCATCAGCCAGAGCTCTCTTATCTGGGAGAACTGGGTTTGATTCCCCACTCTTCCACTTGCACCTGCTGGAATGGCCTTGCATCAGCCAGAGCTCTCTTATCTGGGAGAACTGGGTTAGATTCCCCACTCCTCCACTTGCAGCTGCTGGAATGGCCCTGGGTCAGCCGTAGCTCTCTTATCTGGGAGAACCGGGTTTGATTCCCCACTCCTCCACTTGCACCTGCTGGAATGGCCTTGGGTCAGCCAGAGCGCTCTTATCTGGGAGAACCGGGTTTGATTCCCCACTCCTCCACTTGCACCTGCTGGAATGGCCTTGGGTCAGCCAGAGCGCTCTTATCTGGGAGAACCGGGTTGGATTCCCCACTCCTCCACTCGCACCTGCTGGAATGGCCTTGGGTCAGCCAGAGCTCTCTTATCTGGGAGAACCGGGTTGGATTTCCCACTCTTCCACTTACACCTGCTGGAATGGCCTTGGGTCAGCCAGAGCGCTCTTATCTGGGAGAACTGGGTTGGATTCCCCACTCTTCCACTTGCACCTGCTGGAATGGCCTTGCGTCAGCCAGAGCTCTCTTATCTGGGAGAACCGGGTTTGATTCCCCACTCCTCCATTTGCAGCTCTGGAATGGCCTTGGGTCAGCCATAGCTCTCTTATCTGGGAGAACCAGGTTTGATTCCCCACTCCTCCACTTGCACCTGCTGGACTGGCCTTGGGTCAGCCATAGTTCAGGCAGAGGTTGTCCTTGAAAGGGCAGCTGCTTTGAGAGCCCTCTCAGCCCCACCCACCTCACAGGGTGTCTGTTGTGCGGGAAGAGCCAGTTTGGTGTAGACTCTTATCTGGGAGAACCGGGTTTGCTTACCCATTCCTCCCCTTGCAGCTGCTGGAATGGCCTTGGGTCACCCATAGGTCTGGCAGTTGTTGTCCTTGAAAGGGCAGCAGCTGTAAGAGCTCTCTCAGCCCCACTCACCTCACAAAGTATCTGTTGTGGAGGAGGGAAGAAAAGGACAATGCAGGCTGCTCTGAGACTGTCCTTGAAAGGGCAGCTTCTGGGAGAGCTCTCTCAGCCCCACCCACTCACAGGGTGTCTGTTGTGGGGGGAGAAGATATAGGAGATTGTGAGGTGCTTTGAGTCTCTGAGATTCAGGGTGGAGGGCGGAATATAAATCCAATGTCGTCTTCTTCTCTCCCCGCCGCCCTACCCCATTTAGGACCTGAAGCCCTTGTTTGGACACCCCCTCCTCCAGCTGTGGGTCCCCCGCCCAGTCCTCTTCCTGGGGACTGCAGTGAGAGCGGCTGGAAGAGGCTCTGGGAGACCCGCATTCCTCTCCCACTTCTCCCCGGCCGGGTGACCTTGGAGGGGCCCTGACCTGCCTCACAGGGGGGTTGTGGGGATACGAGGGGAGGGGGCGAGTGAGGAGGACGGGGTGCCTCACTCACGTTGGGCCCCCCCTGGGGAAAAGGCTGTAGGGTGGGTGGGGGGTGCCCCTGCCTGCCCCCCCCCGGGTGTGTCCCTTTCAGGGAAGATGGCGTCTCCCTCTGAGCCCCATGGAGTCTCCCCCCTCCTCTCTGCCGCCCTCTCCCCTCCCCCTGGAATTTGGGGGCTTGCGAGGCGGCGGGAAGGTGCGGTGGGATGAGGCGGTGGTGAACGTGGTCAATTTCCCATTTAACCAGGCCATATTGAATGATAAATAATTCATCCGCCTGCCAAACATTTGATTAAAAGAAGCCAATTCCCTTTGCATTTGTCAAGGGGCGAGAAATCCATTTCATGTTTTTCTTTTTATCTTCCCCTTTCCACTGGGTGAAGATTTCAGCTCCAGACTTGGCTCGCCGCCCCCCCCCCCCGCCCTTCCGCCCCCCCCCCCAGGTCCCCGGCCTTGCAAAGTGGCTCCAGCCCAGGACTCCCCCCCCCCTTCTTGTCTTAGGGCGTGGAAGCCAAGGGGCAGCTCTCTTTCGCGGGGCAGGCGGGCCTTCCCTTCCCCCCCCCCCAGCCAAGTCCAAGGCGCTGGGAAGTTGCCGCTTTGTGCATCCGGCGCAGGGAGGGCGGCGTGGACGTGTGGCGCAGGTGTCTGCCCTTCGAAGGCCGGCGAAGTGGGCCAGGGCTGGGCTCCAAGGGGGTGCTGGGAGGGGACAGCAGTGGCTTCAGCCCAGATTCTAGGCAGCCTCCGGCCTCGCTGCCCTCCATCCTGAGCTCCCCCCCCCCCCGCACCCGCCTGGCTCTCGCCGGACCCGCCTTCCCTCCCTCTTCTCCGCCGCACGTGCGCTGCTGCGCGCTTTGTGCCGTCTCGCTGAAGCATGAAAATTCCCTATTTGGAGAGGAATTACTGGCGAGCGAGACCGCTCCGGCTGCAAAAGCACTTTCCCCCCAGGGAGAGACGGAGATTTCCTTTGCAATTAAAATTTCTTCGGAACTTGGACCAAAGCAGGTTTGAAGAAGAAGGAGGAGAAATATTTGGAGTTTGAAATACTCCCCCCCCCCCAAAGCCGGTGTGGGCCACTCGGAGCAAACACCTTGGCCTCGCTTCCCCTCCCCGCGCGGCCGGCTGGGCAGGAACGAGAAGCAGCAAAGCCCCGACTCCAGAGGAGACCGGCCGGCTCCCCTCTCCCCCTCCGCAGCCCAGCTTCGCCTGAGGCAGACCGAGGCGCGGCGCTGGGGGCTGGGCAGGCGGGGAGGGGCGGCCTCGGGGAGGGGGGGCCGGACCCCCCCCAGCTGAAGGATTCTCAGAAGGAGGCGGAGCTTCAGAGGCAAGGGGGTGGGGAGAGGGGCTCTGTGCTTCTCGGCCTGGGAGGAAAGAAAAGGGGGCGGCGCTTAACGTTCTGTTGGCCGTGTTGGGGCAAGAGCCCCCCCCCCCAGTCAGACTGGGGTTGCCAGCTCCCTGCTGGTAAATGCCAGGAGACCTGAGGGGGGTGGTAAAGGTTGGGGTGAAGCCTCCGAGTCCACTCTCCAGAGCAGCCTTTTTCTCCAGGGGGGTGTTATTCTGCGAGACCTCCAGGCACCATCTGGAGGTTGGCAGCCCCAGGTCAGACCCTTGCCCTTGCTGAATGCAAAACTCCAGCTGCCTGTCTGGCTAGCCACCTCGAGGCTCCCGGAATGGGAGGTTAGATGTTTCAATAAATAAAACTAATCTTGAGCTGGTGACCCCCCCCCCCTCCTGCTCAGAGCCAGGTTAGCAATTAGGCCAAGTAGGCAGTGGCCTATATGGGGCTCTGGGCGGGCTTTCCCTCCTGGTTTGCATGGGGCCCCCCAAAGTTTCGACTGCCTCGAGGCCCGCTCCTGCGCTGTCTTCCTGGAAGGCCAAGGCTGCAGGGCTGAGGAAGATGGAGCCAGGCTGTGTCCACCTCTGTGTAGCCCTAGGAACGGTCTCTTTGTCATGGGGAGTTGAAGAACCTCCCTGCCTACCCCCCCCCCCCCGCCCCTTTGCTCACCCTTCTGAGCCCTTCCTAGTCTTCCAAAGGCCTGGGTGCATCTCATGGGGCCATGATCCTGGGCCACTCCCTTCCTGGCTGTGAGATGTCTCAATTCTTGTGATTGTGGTTCTTGTTTTTCTGACAAACAAAATATAGAAGACCCCGCCCTTCTCTCTGAATCAGAGTCTCAGAGCAGCTCACAATCTCCTTTATCTTCTTCCCCTCACAACAGACACCCTGTGAGGTGGGTGGGGCTGAGAGAGCTCTCATAGAAGCTGCCCTTTCAAGAACAGCTTTGTGAGAACTATGGCTGACCGAAGGCCATTCCAGCAGCTGCAAGTGGAGGAGGGGGGAATCCAACCCGGTTCTCCCAGATAAGAGCGCTCTGGCTGACCCAAGGCCATTCCAGCAGGTGCAAGTGGAGGAGTGGGGAATCCAACCCGGTTCTCCCAGATAAGAGCGCTCTGGCTGACCCAAGGCCATTCCAGCAGGTGCAAGTGGAGGAGTGGGGAATCAAACCCGGTTCTCCCAGATAAGAGCGCTCTGGCTGACCCAAGTCCTTAGATCCTTCTTAAAAAGTGGTGCCCAAAACTGAACACAATACTCCAGGGGAGGTCTTATCAGAGCAGAGTAAAGTGATACCATCACATCACATGATCTGGACACTAGACTTCTGTTGATAAACCCCAAAATTGCATTTGCCTTTTTAGACATTGCATCATACTGTTGGCTCATGTTCAGCGTATGATCCACTAAGA
Organism: Heteronotia binoei; assembly: GCF_032191835.1. Taxonomy (NCBI): domain Eukaryota; kingdom Metazoa; phylum Chordata; class Lepidosauria; order Squamata; family Gekkonidae; genus Heteronotia; species Heteronotia binoei. The sequence continues at coordinate 507,179 of NC_083224.1, forward strand.
CCCCTAGATCCTTTTTGCACAGACTACTGCTAGGACAAGTCTCCCCCATCCTATAACCATGCATTGGATTTTTCCTACCTAAATGCAGAACTTTACATTTATGCCTGTTAGAATTCATTTTATTGATTTTAGCCCAGTTTGCAGCCTGTCAAGGTCATCCTGTATCCTGTTTCTGTCGTCTTCTGTGTTTGCAACCCCTCCCAATTTAGTATCATCTGCAAATTTAATAAGCATTCCCTCTATTCCTTCATCCAAATCATTGATAAAGATGTTGAACAAAACAGGTCCCTGGACAGATCCTTGAGGCACTCCACTTGTCACTCCTCTCCAAGAGGATGAGGAACCATTCACAAGCACTTTTTGGATGTGATCTGCCAACCAGTTACAGATCCACCTAACGGTAACAGGATCCAAACCACATTTTACCAACTTGTCAACAAGGATAGTATGTGGAACTTTATCAAAAGCCTTACTGAAGTCAAGATAAATGATGCCTGCAGCACTCCCCTGATCCAGCAAGGTAGTCACTTTCTCAAAAAAAGAGATCAGGTTAGTCTGACATGACTTGTTCTTGAGAAAACCATTCTGGCTCTTAGTAATCACATCCATTCTTTCTAAATGTTCCAGGACCAACTGTTTGATGATTTGTTCTAAAACTTTTCCAGGTATAGATGTCAAGCTGACAGGTCGGTAGTTACCCGGATTGTCTTTTTTCCCCTTCTTGAAGATGGGGACACCATTCGCCTGCCTCCAATCTTCCGGAACCTCTCCTGTTCTCCAAGAATTCTCAAAAATAATAACCAGAGGCTCAGAAACTACATCCGCAAGCTCTTTTAGAACCCTTGGATGCAATTCATCTGGCCCTGAGGACTTTGTTTCATTTAAAGGAACTAGTTGTTTATGTACTACCGCTATGCTGATCCTAGGTTGGAACTTCATACCCTCCTTATATGTTCTGTTTTTGCCATGTTGAGCACCGTTTCCCTCAGAAGAGGACTGAGGAAAAGTCGGAATTGAGCAGTCTGGGCTTGTTATACTTTGTTGGGCTTGTTATACTGTGTGTGTGTGTATTTTGTTGGGCTCCTTACGCAGTGGGTTTCCTGGGTGCAACTGGGTTCCTCTCCTCTTTTTCACTGTATTAAAGCCTTCATGATCCAGTCTTTTTCTGTAGGAAAGCAATGTGAACTATTTAGATGAGGGATAACAACAAGCCACTGAGGTGGATTAGGCTGAGAGTGTGTCCAGACCAAGTTCAGCCAGTGTATTTTCTTTGTAGACTGGGGATTTTGAACCTAGGTTTCCAAACTCCAGGCTGACCCTGACCACTGTACATGACTGTCTCTTTGTTCTTGCACTGCCTCATAGGAGTTGCAGTTTTTTTTTTTTGCGGGGGGAGACTATAGTTTTGTAGGCAAACACATAGCCCTCACTCTGTGTCAGGATGCCTTCACATGTTCTTGACCAGCACATGAAGCAATTTATGTACAAAAGCTCACAATGCCCAGCCATTTCATGTTTTCATCTACGTCCTAGGCTCAGTGCACTAATCATGAAATTTCTGTAATGAATGTCAATAAATCCAGAGTGGGTTTGGAGTTTACAGATACACATCTGAACAACATACTCAAGATTGCTCCACCACAAGCGTTGTCTGCAGATTTTGATGTAGTAATTCAGAGCAAGAAGTTTCAGTTATCAGAGACTGTTTAATAAACAGTGCAAGAGTGGCAATCTTTTAAATCATGTTTTAAGGTGGTTTTCTTTTTTAAAAAAACCCCTTTAATTGTGTTTGTCTGTGTCCTTTATAAAGTTTATACCTGGCTACCTGGCATTACATTTTACAGCACACAGGGCCTGGCCTAGCAAAGGCTCATTTATGTCACATCCAGTCCTCATAACAAATGAGTGTGTTGAACCTCTGATCTAGAACCCTTTTCAGACTGGGCCATGGGAGGACACAGTGCTGGTGGCCCCACTAGATGACTTCCACCTCACTGGAGGCAAAGGGGATGCCTCTGGGCTGCTCTCAGCCAGTTCTGTACAGCCTCTGCCACCGCCCCCCCCCCCCGGCTGAGACATATGGGGGCAAACAGGGGGGTCAGCATTATGCTTTGGATTGGTTTAGATAATCCCTTACGGAGCAGTCTCAAATGGTTGTCCCATCAGATTCCTCAGGGTGCAGTCCTACCCCTGCCCCCCCCGCCATGCTGTCTGTAGGAAGCCCGTAGGAGAAGGCCTGCCTGGTTCTGAAATGGCCATCAGTGTGCTGGTGACACCCAGCTCTGGGTGTGTCTGTCCAAACCTCCTGGTGTTGAGCCATTGTGGTCAAATGCTGGGAAATGAACTGAACCTGGTCCCTGAGGAGATGGAGGCAATGCTGGTTTGGAAGGTCTTGAAGGGCATCAAGCTTCATGCTTCCAATGCGCAGCAGCTGACTCAGTTGCTGTTGTTAATTAATGATAATTATGGACCGTCCTTCCCCAAAGCGCTCAGGGCAGCATTTATTTTATTGTATTTATGTTATATTTATATCCCTCCTACTCCATGCAGACTCAAGGTGGCTAGCAACATAAAAATTTGTTCAGTTGCACAGTCCAACTCTTTGTGACCCAATGGACTAAGTCACACCAGGCCCTCCTGTCTTCCATCATCCTCTGAAGTCTGCTCAAATCATGTTAGTCACATCAGTAACGCTGTCCAGCCATCTCATCTTTTGCCGTCCCCTTCTTTTGCCTTCTGTCTTTCCCAGCATCAGGGTCATCTCCAGGGAGTACTCCCTTCTCATTGGGTGCCCAAAGGATTTGAGCTTCAGCTTCAGCATCTGACCTTCCAGGGGACAGTCTGGGTTGTTTTCCCTTAGGACTGACTGATTTGATCTTCTTGCAGTCCAAGGGACTCTCAAGAGTCTTCTCCAGCACCACAACTCAAAAGCATCTATTCTTCTGCGCTCGGCCTTCCTTATGGTCCAACTCTCACAGCCATACATTACTACTGGGAATATCATCGCTTTGACAATATGGACTTTTGTTGGCAGGGTGATGTCTTTCCCAGCATCAGGATCTTCTCCAGGGAGTGCTCCCTTCTCATTTGGTGGCCAAAGTATTGGAGCTTCAGCTTCAGCATCTGACCTTCCAGGGGACAGTCTGGGTTGTTTTCCCTTAGGACTGACTGATTTGATCTTCTTGCAGTCCATGGGACTATCAAGAGTCTTCTCCAGGGAGTGCTCCCTTCTCATTGGGTGGCCAAAGTATTTGAGCTTCAGCTTCAGCATCTGACCTTCCAGGGGACAGTCTGGGTTGATTTCCCTTCGGACTGACTGATTGGATCTTCTTGCAGCCCAAGGGACTCTCAAGAGTCTTCTCCAGGGAGTGCTCCCTTCTCATTGAGTGGCCAAAGGATTTGAGCTTCAGCTTCAGCATCTGACCTTCCAGGGAACAGTCTGGGTTGATTTCCCTTAGGACTGACTGACTGGATCTTCTTGCAGTCCAAGGGACTCTCAAGAGTCTTCTCCAGCACCACATTTTAAAAGCATCTCTTCTTCTGTGCTCAACCTTCCTTATGGTCCAACTCTCACAGCCATACATTACTACTGGGAATACCATTGCTTTGACTACATGGACTTTTGTTGGCAGGGTGATGTCTTTCCCAGCATCAGGATCTTCTCCAGAGAGTGCTCCCTTCTCATTTGGTGGCCAAAGTATTGAAGCTTCAGCTTCAGCATCTGACCTTCCAGGGAACAGTCTGGGTTGTTTTCCCTTAGGACTGACTGATTTGATCTTCTTGCAGTCCATGGGACTATCAAGAGTCTTCTCCAGGGAGTGCTCCCTTCTCATTGGGTGGCCAAAGTATTTGAGCTTCAGCTTCAGCATCTGACCTTCCAGGGGACAGTCTGGGTTGTTTTCCCTTAGGACTGACTGATTTGATCTTCTTGCAGTCCATGGGACTATCAAGAGTCTTCTCCAGGGAGTGCTCCCTTCTCATTGGGTGGCCAAAGTATTTGAGCTTCAGCTTCAGCATCTGACCTTCCAGGGGACAGTCTGGGTTGATTTCCCTTCGGACTGACTGATTGGATCTTCTTGCAGTCCAAGGGACTCTCAAGAGTCTTCTCCAGCACCACAACTCAAAAGCATCTATTCTTCTGCGCTCGGCCTTCCTTATGGTTCAGCTCTCACAGCCATACATTACTACTGGGAATACCATCGCTTTGACTATATGGACTTTTGTTGGCAGAGCAGCATACAACAAGTTAAAATATACAATACATAAATTAACTGGAAGTTACAAATAACATCAACACATTGCCAGTAAAAGTTATGAGTTTAGGAGCTATACTAGACTCCTGGAGAAGCAAGTTAATGCAGGGGCCAAAAGAGCTTTCTTCCACCTTCATTCCACCTAGACAATGACTCCCCACCTTGCCTTGTGGACTCCTGTGATGCATACTGGGCAGGGCTGCCCTTGTGACTGCCCAGAAACTGCAGTTGGTACAGAATGCCTCAGCTCGGTTACTGCTGGAAGTTGGGCAGCAGGTATATGGGATCCATTTTGCAGTTATGCCGGCAGAAGCTGGGTTTTTAGGTAGCCGGCTCGAGGTTGACTCAGCCTTCCATCCTTCCGAGGTCGGTCAAATGAGTCCCCAGCTTGCTGGGGGGAAAGTGTAGAGGACTGGGGAAGGCAATGGCAAACCACCCCGTAAAAAGTCCGCCGTGAAAACATTGTGAAAGCGACCTCCCCCCAGAGTCGGAAACAACTGGTGCTTGCACAGGGGACCTTTCCTTCCTTCCTTCCTCTAACTTTGTGGCTCCACTTTCTGGCCCTGTTTATAGTGTCTGCCTTGCCACAGCCAGCTCACATTGTTTTATAATTCTGTAACCTGAACCCGGTTCCTTGGTTGTCTAAGTGTTATTTGATATGCTGTCTGATAGGCCCTGCTTTGCATTCTGTAATCCGCCTCAAATCTTTCTCGCAAAGGGTCAGCTCTAAAGAAAGCAAATAAAATAAATTTCAGGGCAGTGAAAGGGACTGACTCCCAGCCAGCTCAGTTTCTTGGCGGCAGCTGGAGATAATACAGTTTCCGGAGGGCTGTGCCATGCTGTGTCTCAGTGGCCCTCGGGCTCCTGCATTACAGGTTCTGGGAAATGAGTTCTGGCTGGTGTGTTCTCCTCCTCCCCCAGGACGGGAGCGTTAAGTGGAACTGAATCTTGTTTAAGGAGAGGAGACGCAGCTACATGGCAGTGTAATTTAGTGCACTGTTGACAATCTGAGAGAGACCTTTGCGGGCGGAACGAGCCAGGCTCTTTTTGCCTCTTTCTCACACAGGAAGATCGGGCTGTGGCCCCGCTCCCCATGCTGTGCTGCCTTGCTGAGATGAGATGCCAGGCAGGGGATTAAGAGGGAGGGAGAGAGAGAGAGAGCCTGCTCTGATCCCACACTAATGCACTAGTCCAGGCAAAGCCCCGCTGCTGCCGGGGGAGATGGGGGGATTTTGTGGGGGGCTGGGCTTGCGGGGGTTGAGGAGGGGCAGGGCTGCAGCCTCTCCCCCCCCCCCTTGAGGTCTGCCCAAGGAGCCTGGCTGGGTTTCATGGTGGGGGAGGGGAGGGATAGTCCCTCCGGGTGATTCTTGCATCTTCTCCTCTGCCTCTTGGACACCCTTTCCCCTGAGGCTCCCCCGGTGCCTCCTTACTTCCCTCCAGGCAAGTAAAAGCCAAAACCTTCCTTTTAAGGGAGGGGATTTAATCTCTGAAGCCTTTAATGGCCTCCTTCTGGCCCAGGGATCATTTTGTCTCCATCATCTTTGGCTGCTCTGTGGGCCTCTTGGTTGCTGCCTTGCCCTGGAGTCTTCCCTGGGCGTGGGCTTGTTTTTGGTGGCTTCTCTAATGGCTGCCCTTTAGCAACTGTGTGTTATTGTCTTTGTGGGATGTGGAGGGGCTACTCATTAAATTTGCAGAGGACACCAAATTGGGAGGAGCAGCAGACACAGCAGAAGATATAGAATTCCATGAGACCCCAGAAGGTCAGACCAGAACCAACGGGTTGAAATTAAATCAAAAGAGTTTCTGTCTCAACATTAGGAAGAGCTTCCTGACGGTTAGAGCGGTTCCTCAGTGGAACAAGCTTCCTCGGGAGGTGGTGGGCTCTCCTTCCTTGGAGGTTTTTCAACAGAGGCTAGATGGCCATCTGACAGCAATGAGGATCCTGTGAATTTAGGGGGAGGCGTTTGTGAGTTCCCTGCATTGTGCAGGGGTTGGACTAGATGACCCTGGAGGTCCCTTCCAACTCTATGATTCTATGCTTTTAACTGGGCTCTCCTTCCTTGGAGGTTTTTAAACAGAGGCTAGATGGCCACCTGACAGCAATGCAGATCCTGTGAATTTAGGGGGAGGTGCTTGTGAGTTTCCTGCATTGTGCAGGGGGTTGGACTAGATGACCCTGGAGGTCCCTTCCAAATCCATGATTCTTCAGTGGAACAGGCTTCCTCCTTGGGAGGTGGTGGGCTCTCCTTCCTTGGAGGTTTTTAAACAGAGGCTAGATGGCCATCTGACAGCAATGAAGATCCTGTGAATTTAGGAGGAGGTGTTTGTGGGTTCCCTGCATTGTGCAGGGGGTTGGACTCGATGACCCTGGAGGTGCCTTCCAACTCTTCTATGATTCTAACAGGCTTCCTCCTCAGGAGGTGGTGGGCTCTCCTTCCTTGGAGGTTTTTCAACAGAGGCTAGATGGCCATCTGACAGTAATGAAGATCCTGTGAATTTAGGGGGAGGTGTTTGTCAGTTTCCTGCATTGTGCAGGGGGTTGGACTCGATGACCCTGGAGGTCCCTTCCAACTCTAGGATTCTATGCTTTTAACTGGGCTCTCCTTCCTTGGAGGTTTTTAAACAGAGGCTAGATGGCCACCTGACAGCAATGCGGATCCTGTGAATTTAGGGGGAGGTGCTTGTGAGTTTCCTGCATTGTGCAGGGGGTTGGACTAGATGACCCTGGAGGTCCCTTCCAAATCCATGATTCTTCAGTGGAACAGGCTTCCTCTTTGGGAGGTGGTGGGCTCTCCTTCCTTGGAGGTTTTTAAACAGAGGCTAGGTGGCCATCTGACAGCAATGAAGATCCTGTGAATTTAGGGGGAGGTGTTTGTGAGTTTCCTGCCTTGTGCAGGGGGTTGGACTAGATGACTAGGGTCCCTTCCAAATCTATGATTCTTTAGTGGAACGGGCTTCCTCCTTGGGAAGTGGTGGGATCTCCTTCCTTGGAGGTTTTTAAAGAGAGGCTAGATGGCCATCTGACAGCAATAAGGATCCTGCGAATTTAGGGGGAGGGGTTTGTGAGTTTAGAGCAGTTCCTCAGTGGAACAGCCTTCCTCCTCGGGAGGTGGTGGGCTCTCCTTCCTTGGAGGTTTTTAAAGAGAGGCTAGATGGCCATCTGATAGCAATGCTGGTTCTGTGAAGATCATGAGAAGGTGGGCAGGAATGGTTGCATCAGTGCTCAGTTCTCTTTTACATGCCCAGCGAAATGCTGTTTGCCACCTTGGGGTTAGTCAGCAATCCTAGAGGTTTTTTGCCATCTTCTGGGTCTGGAGCAGGTGTCACTGGTGGTGTGTGGGGGGAGAGGTGTTTGTGAATTTCCTGCATTGTGTGTGGGGTTAGACTAGATGACCCTGGAGGTCTCTTCCAACTCTTATGATTCTATGAGATCAGGACATGCTGGAAAAGTGGGTGGATGTGAACAAGATACTATTTTACAAGGATAAATGCTGAGTTCTGCAACTGGATAACAAAAATGTAGAACAATACCTGATCCCCTCATCTGATGAAGTGTGCTTAGAGAGCACATGAAAGCTGACGTTCTGAATAAAACTTGGTTGTTCTTAAAGGTGCAACTTGACTCCTGCTTTGTTCAACTGCTTCAGACCAACACGGCTGCCCTCTCGGATCTATGCATAATGGGTGGGGGATACACTTCTGGGTAGCAGCCTATGTGAACAAGTTCTTGGGGTATGGGTGGACCATAAGTTAAATATGAGCAGCCAGTGTGATGCAGTGACAAAAAAGGCTAACGTGATCTTGGGATGTATCAACAGAAGCATAACATCCAAATTGCAAGAGTTCCTCGTCCCAATGTGCACTGCATTGATCAGGCTGCACCTGGAGCTGTGGGCAGTTCTGGAGGCCTCACTTGATGTGGACAGAATGGAGCAGGTATAGAGGAGGGTGACCAGGGGCCTGGAGACCAAGCCCTACAAGGAGGAAAGGCGGAGGGACTTGGGAAGGTTCAGTCTGGAGAAGAGGAAGTGGAGGATGGTGTGGAATTGCTTTCTGAGGCCCCGGAAGGTAGGACCAGAATCAACGGGTTGAAATTAAATCAAAAGAGTTTCTGGCTCAACATTAGGAAGAACTTCCTGACTGTTAGAGCGGTTTCTCAGTGGAACAGGCTTCCTCCTCGGGAGGTGGTGGGCTCTCCTTCTTTGGAGGTTTTTAAACAGAGGCTAGATGGCCATCTGACAGCAATGAAGATCCTGTGAATTTAGGGGGAGGTATTTGTGAGTTTAGAGTGGTTCCTCAGTGGAACAGGCTTCCTCTTTGGGAGGTGGTGGGCTCTCCTTCCTTGGAGGTTTTTAAACAGAGGCTAGATGGCCATCTGACAGCAATGAAGATCCTGTGGATTTAGGGGGAGGGGTTTGTGAGGTTAGAGCGGTTTCTCAGTGGAACAGGCTTCCTCCTTGGGAGGTGGTGGGCTCTCCTTCCTTGGAGGTTTTTCAGCAGAGGCTAGATGGCCATGTGACAGCAATGAAGATCCTGTGGATTTAGGGGGAGGCGTTTGTGAGTTTCCTGCATTGTGCAGGGGGTTGGACTAGATGACCCTGGAGGTCCCTTCCATCTCTAGGATTGTTGTCTTGAAGTCTTTGAAGGGCTGTTCCTTAGAGGAGGGCAGGGCAGGGCAGGGAGCTACTCCTGTTGGCAGCAGAGGAGAAGACTCGTAATAATGGGTTTAAATTAATGGTGGGAAGGAATCGACCGGATATTAGAAAAAACCTTTTTACAGTCGGAGTCGTTCAACAGTGAAATCAACTACCGAGGGAGGTGATGAGCTCTCCCCCCCGCCCCCCTTGGCAACCTTGAAACAGGCTGGATGAACACTGGTCAGGGATGCTTCATTGAGCAGGGGTTTGGACTAGATGGCCTTTATGGACCCTTCCAACTCTGTGATTCTATGGATTCAGTCCCAGGAGAGTAAAGAAGATGCCAGTATGATTAATGAGCAAAGTCAAGACCAGCAGGCTTCCTTTGAGAAGCAGAAATCTTGCTGAAACAGGTGAATGAGAAGGACCACGGGCTCTGGCACTGGACAAGACAATCATGCTAGGAAAAGCCGAAGGCAGCAAGAAGAGAAAAGGAACCAACAGGAGATGGATGGATGCCATCAAGAGAGAGAGAGAGAGGGGGAGAGAGAGAGAGAGAGAGAGAGGCAGGCTCCGGCAAAACAAGTGCCAGTTATTGATTGGATGAGAAGACAATAGAAGTAACTTATTGATAAAAACATTAAGACAAAGAATAAGGATTTTGTTAAATACACCAGAAGCAGGAAGCTGGCTGGGGAGGTGGCTGAGCTGTTGGATGACAAAGGCATGAAAGGATTCCTTAAGAGAGACGCGGGAGGGGGGGATGAATGGCTGGAGCTGCTGTTTTCAGGAAGGAAACCAGGAGGTGAAGAGAGCCGCAGTACGGGGGTTCACGACCTCGTCTAGATGGCGTAACTCTGTGGGTTCTTGAAGAACTCCTACATGAAAAGGGAGATCTCCTACCTAGCCAGAACTCCCGTCACTGAAATCAGCCTCCATTCCGGAGGATTAGTACATAGCAAATGTAAATCTGAAAAAGAATCCAGAGGAGATACAGGAAATTACATAGCGGTTAGCCTAATGTCGGTGTGGAATAAATTGGCAGAAATTGTTAATAAAGGTGGGATTATGATGACTTCAATCAGTTTCTGTCGGAGGGCCACCTGCTCTGAGATGAGATTGGGGGCTTTGTGGGCGGGGCTTGGGGAGAGGCGGGACTTCCGCTGGGGCATCAGGATGCCGGAGGGTCCACCTACCAAAGCAGCCATTTCCTCTGCTGAACTGATCTCTGTCATCTGGAGAGCAGCTGTAATCCCAAGAGATCTCCAGCCACAACTCAGCAGTTGGCAACCCTATTCTGTCAGGAAATGGTGCTGGGGGCAGAGAAACTGCATTGTGTATCTTGAACCCCCAAAGGGGGTGTCCTGCCCAGTGAGGGGTCTCTTCTATCTCTTCTTCCTTCTTTCTCTGGGCAGTTCCACCTCCACCAGCAAACCAGTTTTCTTCTATGGCAGCAGTCCCCAACCTTTTTGGCATCAGGGACCGGTTTTGAGGAAGACAATTTTTCCATGGACCGGGGTGGGGAGGGGGAGGAGTGTGCGGTGTGATGGTTCTGGAATGATACAATTGTGCACTTTATTTCTATTAGTTTGGTGTGGTGGATAAGTGTGCAGACTCTTATCTGGGAGAACCGGGTTTGAATCCCCACTCCTCCACTTGTAGCTGCTGGAATGGCCTTGGGTCAGCCAGAGCTCTCTTATCTGGGAGAACCAGGTTTGATTCCCCACTCCTCCACTTGCACCTGCTGGAATGGCCTTGGGTCAGCCATAGCTCTCACAGAGCTGTCCTTGAAAGGGCAGCTTCTGTCAGAGCTCTTTCAGCCCCACCTACCTCACAGAAGAAGAAGATATTGGATTTATATCCCACCCTCCACTCCGAATTTCAGAGTCTCTGAGCGGCTCACAATCTCTATCAACAGACACCATTTGAGGTGGGTGGGGCTGAGAGGGCTCTCACAGCAGCTGCCTTTTCTGTTGTGGGGTGTCTGTTGTGGAGGAGGAAGGTAAAGGAGATTGTAAGCCACTCTGAGACTCTGAAATTTGGAGCGGAGGGCAGGATATAAATCCAATGTCGTCGTCTTCTTCTTATTATTACTACAATGTAATATATAATAAAATAATTACACAGCTCACGACCTGGTTGCTAACAGGCCACGGACCAGTAGCCGGCCAGGGGTTGGGGACTCGTTCTCCGGGCTCCATGAAGGCTGCTCAAGCCCTGCTCTGCTTTCCTGTCCCCCTTTTGCACTTCCTGCCAAGGGGACCCAATCCCTCGCTTGAGTGGGCCCCTTCCCTTTCTGCCCTTGACACAATGTAGCCTGGGTGAGAGCTTTAGTGTGGGTTGCAGAGATCAGACTAGTAGCTGCATTGAAAATGAAAAGAAGTTTATGATGAGAATAAAAAGCACAACCCGCATCTGCAAACACAACAGGCTAAGCAAGGATGAAAGGGGATGTGAACAAAGCACAGTCTTCTAAACCCGGCCTCTTACATATTCTTATGCAAGCTAATAAGAGACAGGCCCTATACATCTTGGCCCTGCAAGCAGCCAGAAGTCACCCATTACCTTGGTTTTAGTATCTCAAGAGAGCTCCTTCCCCTCGGCCAGCAGCCCTTCCCTCTCCTGTCAGCAGGGGGTTCTGCGGGGGCTGATGGGCAAGTGGGCTAAATCCACAACTGCCCAGACACGGAAATTTTCCATTCCTCTCCCCTTGTGGAACAGCCTACCTGAGGAGGTCAGGAAGCCCCCCCCCCCTTCTGGCTTTCTGCAAACTCTGCAAAACTGGGTTATTCAGGAGGGCCTTTCTGCAGAGATAATAAGGTTGCAGTGTTCAAAATGGCTTACAGAATTTCTTGGATAAATGATTTGGGACTATGGTCTCCACAGCTGTGTCTGGCTTACTGGGAGTAGGATTCTATTGTGCATTTTTTGCGCTGCTTAATTTATCATGTTGATATTTACACTCTACTACTTCCATTCTTTTGGGTGGGTTCCAGACTTCTGTGATCTGAATACGTTCTCTGTGGGTGCCCCCTTTTGCTGACTGTGTCTAACCCCCACTGAGGAGGCCCTGTGAGAAAGGCGGTCTAGAAAGAACATCAAGAAAGAAAGAAAGAAAGAAAGAAAGAAAGGAAGGAAGGAAGGAAGGAAGGAAGGAAGGAAGGAAGGAAGGAAGGAAGGAAGGAAGGAAGGAAGGAAGGAAGGAAGGAAGGGAGGGAGGAATGGAGGCCACCCCCGAGTGAGTCCGCGCCACGTGCTCACAGCTGCTTCTTGGCGGGATGGTGGGATCCTGGAGTAGAGTGGCTAAGAGCTAAAGAAGCCCCAGAGCATCTTCCTTGTGCCCCACAGGGTTCCCCCCCCCCGCTTTCCAGGCACCTCCCCAGCTAGATTCTGCTGCTCTTTGCTTTGGCCTCCGGAGCTCCATGTCGTAGGCGTGACCACCGCTTCAGTGGGGCTCTCGCTGCCTGTTTCCCTCTGGCCAGAAAGGTCATCTCAATTTCTCTGGGTCTGCCTGTCTGGCTGAGGCAGCCCTTGCCATCTGGCTTCTTCCTGTCCTCCCGCTGGTCAGCAGAGAGTCCCTCATAGCCTCAGTTCCCTGTGTAGAGTGCAAATCCAAGAATCTTTTGGAGCGGCAAACTTCGGCATTAAACGGGGGGGGGGGGGAGGCGTTAGGCTTCTGTTGAGAGAAGTCCTCTCTTGCCCCCCCCGAAACTCTTTGATGGGGTCAGCAGATGAGCAGAGAAGGGGGGGTCAGATGGTGCAGTGGCCTTCCAAAAAGCCTTTGGCAAAGTCCCTCGCGAATGGCTCCTGAGGAAGCACACCCATCTTTGGGTAAGAGTCAAGAAACTCTTCAGCAGGCCACCTTGGGGGGGGGGGGTTAGCTAACTAAATGTGGCCCACCTGGGACTGTGGAGGGCCTCCTGTGCTTTCTGTGGGGCTCCTCCCACCTCATGGAATGGGCACCCCAAGGAACAGGGGTGGGGCTGCCCTTGGGAGCTTCTGGGAAGTGGCTTGCCTGGCCTGATCTGCTCAAAGAGGCCCCCACCTGGTGGGCACTGGGATGGGGACCCCCAAGGAAGTCCAGGTTGCCACGCGGAGGCAGGGAACGGCCGGCCACCTCTGACCCTCTCTGGCCTTGGAAGCCCTCTGGGGTGGGGAGGGGGGGTTGTCATACTTTGGTGGCACTTTTCACACACACACACACACACACAGAATGCATGTGGTTGGAGGGGGAGCTTTATTGATCTATTCAAACAGTTGCACCCTGCCTTTCTTTTAGAAGAAGAAGAAGAAGATGATATTGGATTTATATCCCGCCCTCCACTCCGAAGAGTCTCAGAGCGGCTCACCATCTCCTTTCCCTTCTTCCCCACAACAGACACCCTGTGAGGTGGGTGGGGCTGGAGAGGGCTCTCACAGCAGCTGCCCTTTCAAGGACAACCTCTGCCAGAGCTATGGCTGACCCAAGGCCATGCCAGCAGGTGCAAGTGGAGGAGTGGGGAATCAAACCCGGTTCTCCCAGATAAGAGTCCGCACACTTCACCACTACACCAAACTGGCTCTCCATGCTCCATGCAGCTTACAAAAAAGCAGTTATAATATTACAAATTAAAATGAAAAGATCCATATGCATCCCCTGCTGCCCCCAGTGTTTTGTGTTGATGTTTCCGATGATGGGAGGTTCTCTGGCATGTGGGGGAGGTGGGGCTTGAAACTGCCATTCATTCGCAGCAGATTTACAGCAACCCCCGAGGGGTCTTCGCCTCCAGAGACGTTCTGTGGTGGGCGGCTGCCATTGCTACTTCCCTGGTCCTCCCCGGGGGTCTCCCATCCGAGGGCTCCCTGGGCTGACCTTGCTGAGCTTCTGATTTCTGAAGAGATGGGGGTGGCCTGGCTAAGCAGGGGAGGCCAAGACAGAAACCCTGAAACAAACAAAGCAAAGTAAGCAGGTGAGAGGTTGGTTAAACGAGAAGAACCAGGGAGAGGTTCTCAGCATGGAAGGAAGGAAGCAGCTGGGATTTGGAGACTGATGCTGTTTAATTTGGTCGCAAATGCTTGGGGATTAGGGGGGCGGTGTCCAGGTTTGCAGATGGCACCAAACCCTCCGGAGTGATGCGGGGAGGGGGGCTCCTGCCCGAGGATCTCTCCAGCTGCGTTAGGGGCCAAGGAGGAGGAAGTGCAAAGCAGCGGGTGCTGGGCGTGAAAGACCCTGCCCTCGCATGTGGGTTGGTGGTGCTTGCCAGGAAAGAGATCCAGGAGTGGCAGAGGGCAGCGAGAGGGAAAGGTGGGCTCTGTGTGTGGCAGCAGGGAAGAGGCTGGGCAGCGTTAGCAAAGCCACGGAGGACACCAGGCGCAGCCTCAGACGTCACTCGCCCCCAGGTGTTTTGGCCCAGCTTGGAGACTCTTGGGAAATGGGTCCCCCCCCTCAACTTCCCCACAGCATTCTGGCTCTTGGATGAACTTGGGCTTTCCCTCTGGCCTTTCCCAAACCTGCTTTGCAGTGAGCTTTGGAAAATGCAGTGCAGCTAAGCTGGGCTGGCACTCCGGGGGGCGGGGGGGGGGAGTCAGGTTGTTTCAGGGGACTCTGGATCTCCCTGGGCCATTTTCCCACCCTGCTCCACCCCCCAGAGCACCACCCCCCAGAGCGTAGCTGTGCTTTGGAAATCAGCAGCGCTGGATACAATTAGAGTGTCACTATTTGATTTATTTTTTTTAAAAAATCTACATTATTCATAGGTTTGGAGCGGAGCCCTGTCGGCCTGCTGGAGAAGAGCCAGATTTGAGCCCAGGCGCACCTGAGAGACCAGCCAGATTTTTTTGGGGGGGGATGAGCTTCCAGGAGGAGTCAACGTTCCCTTCCTCAGAGACATCAGGGCTATCAGGAAAAGGCAGGGCTGACTCTCAACAGAGCAGGCCCCAAACATGTGGCTGGTCTCTGAGGTCCTCCTGGACTTGCATCTGGCCATTCTTTGTGGCCTCCCTGAGACTAAGAGCCAGCTACACAACATGACAGGCTGCTCTAGCAATCTATCTGTCAGGTTCTCTGAAAACCCAGCTTGCTTTCTTCTTTGCTTTTTAAAAAAAGACATCTCTAGTCCCTTCCATTGAAGGTTAAAGCAGAGAGTGCCAAAGCAGAATTACAGCTGAACATCAAGAAGACAAAAGGAAGGACCGCTGTGGAATCACACAACTTGAAGGTGTGCAACAAAGAAACTGAACTTGCTCAAGGTCTTCTGTTCCTTGGCTCCATCCTCAGCCAGAAGGGAGGCTGCAAGAGGCAGGAGACTGAAGGAGGCGGAGACTGGGAAGGAGCTAGAAAAGACTCTTAAGTGATGCAGCATATGGCACTGGAGGTAACCAAGATCTAGATGCCGGAGGATTCCCCATGATGATGTCTGGGTGTGAAAGTTGGACAGTGAGGAAATCTGGTAGGAAGCAAGTGGATTCCTTTGAAATGTGGTGTTGGAGGAGAACTTTGCAGATGCCAAGAAGAAAAACTAGTGGGATCTGGATCAAGTCAAACCTGAACTCTCACAAGAAGCTGAAAGGCCCCAACTGAGGCTGCTGTACTTTGGTTGCCGTTTAAGGGGACAAGACAACCTGGGGGAGAGGATCATGCTGGGGAGCCCCGGAGGCAGCGGGAGAGGAGGAGGAAGACCTCAAGGGAGCCCCGAGGGCTCTCTGGCCACACGACCTGAGGCTGAGGATGCCTTGGAGGGCATCAGTGCAGAGTGGCCATTAATTGGAAGTAGGGATGGGCACGAAAGCGGAGAATCTGGTTTGTGTTGGTTTGTAGTTTGACCAACCAGGAGGTTCATTTGTGAACGGAACCTGTTTGTGGCTCTGAAACCCCAGTTGAAAGGGACTGCAGTGCTTTAAACAGGGTTTGCAGAAAGCCCCCCAAACAGCTGAGAGACGGGGAGCCGCCTGTTTCCTGCCCCTCAGTGGCTTTTGAGGGGAGGGAACAGAAAACTGTGGTGGTGTAAAGGTGGTTCCTTTGGAAGCCCTGCATCCTGCTTGGTCTACAAACCAGCAGGAACTGCTCTAAAAGCCCATGATGGTGGAGCTGTCATGAGCTTCAGGGTTCAGTTTGTGCCCATCCCTAGTTGGAGGGGACTTGACGCACTTCGCACACCCACTGTTCAGAGGTGCCTTTCCCTTGACTTCTTTCTAAAACGAAAGCTGGGAATTCAGAGCACTTGATAGAGGATGTTCTCAGGCAGTAGCAGATTAAACCCTGTGGAGGCCCCTGGGAAGTTGAAATCTTGGGGGCCCCGTTGCTCAGAGTCCAAGTGCCTGCCCCACTGCCCCCGCTGCAGCCTGCAGGCCCCTTCTCAAAAGCCCCTGTGATAAAGCTGTGGGGGAGAAGCAGAGAGAGGCAAACTTGGCAATGATGCCAGCAGCAGCAGCCGCACCAGGCAAGTCAGGCAAAGAACGGCTCAGTTGCTGGCTGGGTGTGCAGGGGGGAGGGCTGCAAGCGGGGGGGAAGCCTACTCGGGGCCCCTAAAGGCATGGGAGCCCATAGGGCAGCGCCTACTTGGCTAAATGTTGATCTGGCTCCATTCTCAGGCTACAACAACACGCCCCTTGTGGATTTTAAGCAGAGGCTCCGCCAAGCCCTGTGGTGGCCCAGAAGGTATGGGGGTCCCGAGGGAGGATCTGGGGCAGGGGAAGCACAGGGGAGGCAGCCATGTGGCCGTCTGGGCAGGGGAAGCACACGAAAGCCCCTCCCTGGATGGAAAACGCCTCAGGCACATGAGGGAGGCCATGGGCAGTGCCAGTTGTTGCATCTCTCAAAAGGCTCTGCAGAGCTGGAAGAAGCACAGAAAGCAGGGGGGGGGTGGGAGGGGGCAGCCACAGCATCTGAAGGGCTGAAGCTAAAAGAAGGCCAAGGAGTTGGGGGCTCTTTAGCTTAGGAAATGGGGGGGAATAAGGGAGGGTGATGCTGCTGTGTAGTGCTTGGGAAAAGGGGGTACAGGAAGCTCTTTCTTCCTCCTTTCTTCCTCTTGGAGAGCCAGTTTGGTGTAGTGGTTAAGTGTGCGTTCTCTTATCTGGGAGAACCGGGTTTGATTCCCCACTCCTCCACTTGCAGCTGCTAGCTTGGTCTTGGGTCAGTCAGAGCTCTTGCAGGAGTTGGCCTTGAAAGGGCAGCTGCTGTGAGTGCCCTCTCCAGCCCCACCCACCTCACAGGGTTTCTGTTGTGGGGGAGGAAGGGAAAGGAGATTGTAGGCCGCTGTGAGACTCTGTCCGTGAAAGGACAGCTTCTGGGAGAGCTATCTCAGCCCCACCCACCTCACAGGGTTTCTGTTGTGGGGGAGGAAGGGAAAGGAGATTGTAGGCCACTGTGAGACTCTGTCCTTGAAAGGACAGCTTCTGGGAGAGCTCTCTCAGCCCCACCCACCTCACAGGGTGTCTGTTGTGGGGGAGGAAGATAAAGGAGATTGTGAGCCGCTCTGAGACTCTTCGAAGTGGAGGGCAGGATATAAATCCAATATCTTCATCTCCCTCACAGGGTGTCTGTTGTGGGGGAGGAAAGTAAAGGAGATTGTGAGCCGCTCTGAGACTCTTCGGAGTGGAGGGCGGGATATAAATCCAGTATCTTCATCTACCTCACAGGGTGTCTGTTGTGGGGGAGAAAGGTAAAGGAAATTGTGAGCCGCTCTGAGACTCTTCGGAGTGGAGGGCGGGATATAAATCCAATATCTTCATCTACCTCACAGGGTGTCTGTTGTGGGGGAGGAAGGGAAAGGAGATTGTGAGCTGCTCTGAGACTCTTCGGAGTGGAGGGCGGGATATAAATCCAGTATCTTCATCTCCCTCACAGGGTGTCTGTTGTGGGGGAGGAAAGTAAAGGAGATTGTGAGCCGCTCTGAGACTCTTCGGAGTGGAGGGCGGGATATAAATCCAATATCTTCATCTACCTCACAGGGTGTCTGTTGTGGGGGAGGAAGGGAAAGGAGATTGTGAGCCGCTCTGAGACTCTTCGGAGTGGAGGGAGGGATATAAATCCAATATCTTCATCTACCTCACAGGGTGTCTGTTGTGGGGGAGGAAGGGAAAGGAGATTGTGAGCCGCTCTGAGACTCTTGAGTGGAGGGTGGGATATAAATCCAATATCTTCATCTACCTCACAGGGTGTCTGTTGTGGGGGAGGAAGGGAAAGCAGAGTGTGAGCCGCTCTGAGACTCTTTGGAGTGGAGGGCGGGATATAAATCCAATATCTTCATCTACCTCACAGGGTGTCTGTTGTGGGGGAGGAAGGGAAAGGAGATTGTGAGCTGCTCTGAGACTCTTTGGAGTGGAGGACGGGATATAAATCCAATATCTTCATCTACCTCACAGGGTGTCTGTTGTGGGGGAGGAAGGGAAAGGAGATTGTGAGCTGCTCTGAGACTCTTTGGAGTGGAGGGTGGGATATAAATCCAATATCTTCATCTACCTCACAGGGTGTCTGTTGTGGGGGAGGAAGAGAAAGGAGATTGTGAGCCGCTCTGAGACTCTTCGGAGTGGAGGGCGGGATATAAATCCAATATCTTCTTCTTCTCCTCCTCAATAATGCTAGATTTGGGCGGCGTGAAGCAGATGGGGGGCTCAGAGTGTGCTGATGGTGGCTTCTTGGCTGCAAAGGGAGGGGGCCCATTCACGGGGGGGGGGTCCAGGCCTAAAGGGACCCTCCCTGCCCAGAGGCAGGTGACTGGCCAGGACCAGGGCTGGAGGGGCTTTGCCCTCTGTTCCCCCTTTCTAGGCCATGTGGCTGCTGTGTGCAAGGGGGTGCTGAGCTTGGGTCTGATCCAGCACTTTGCTGCCTGGTCTGCAGTGAGGGGGGGTGTGGGGGGCAAGGATGCTGGAGTTCTCTGCCCCCCAGCCTTTGCCCCTTCCTTCCCAGCCAGAGTGCCTGCGTAGCGGCTGGTGTGTGTGCCTTGCCGGCAGCTCCCCCGCTGCATTTGTAAAATGAAATAAATATTGACACGGACGGGATGCTATTCAATTTGTCCTGATCACTGGGCTGCGGTGAGTTCTGACAGGGCAGAGTGTAAAACATAAGCTCGGGATGTAATTTCTACTGTCAACATGATGTACAGTACGGCTCCGCCAAACACACACCGACAAGCTGGGGGGGCTGCCTGGCGAGGGGGCGGCAGGGGGGAGGCGGGCTGGCTCGGCACGTGCTGCCGGCTGCAAAGGAGGGGGGGCTTGGTGGTTTGGGGGGCAAGCCCCTCTGCCCCTCCTGGAGGAACGGTGTCCACCTGGGCTGGGGGCTGCTCCTGCTCTCTCACGTGAGGGGGGAGTGAGGAGGGGAAGGTGCCCCCCAGCCTGCAAACGAGATGGCTTTCAGCACTGCAGGCCCAGTGGGGGGGGGGGGGAGGAGGAGGGTTCCCAGGCAGGCTTCTGTTCCCACAGCAACCGTTTCACAGGCCCTGGGCATGTGGGTGGGGGGCGCGGTGGGGAGGGGATGGCGGTGTGTGGTGTGTGTGTGTGCATGTTTATATGTGTCTTTCAGAGAACAAAAAGCAAGGAAGGGAGCCGGGGTGGGTGAATGGGGGGTCTGGGGGATGTTTGGAGACAGGCCGTGTCTGCTGCTTGCAGGTTTGCAGAAAACACTGGGCTTCCCCCCCCTCCACCTCCCACTGGTGTGGGGCGGCTGAGGTGCCCCCGCAGCCCTTCTCAGGAGCTGGGGAGGGGGATCAGCAGGCCACAAAGGCCACGGGGAGGGGAGAGGAGGAGAGGGGGTGTTTCAGAACCACCGGCTCCCTTGAGTTCTGTTCTCCATCCGGCTGGGGCCAGGCACCCTCATAGTGCACAGCCGTAAGGGAGGGGGGGCATCCCCACTGGGCCAGAGATCCATGGCGGCTGAGGGAGGGGGTGGAGCTGACCGTCCTGTGTGCATCTGCTTTGTAGGGGTGGGTTGGGGAAAGGGCCATGCTCAGCTCTGGGCTTCTGCCAGACTTTGCACCACTCAGTCCCTCCACTCCGCTACAGTCTTTGTTCACACAGCCTGTGTGTGTGTGTGTGGTGGTGGTGGGGGAGCATCAGCCAGCAGCTGCAGCATGAGACCACAACTGTGCCTGTGAGGAGACCAGGGCCACAGGCCAGGGCATCTACAACCCCCCCCCCTCCATGCACACTGCGTTCAGCAGGCCCTTGGAGGCCCCATGGCAGTTAAAATCTCAGGGGGGCCCTTGCAAATTATCTCTGCCAGAGTGCCCCCCATCGCCGGTGGCCCCTGCTGCAGCCTGCACTGCAGGCCCCTTCTCAGAAGCCCCTGGGACAAAGCTGCGGGGGAGAGGCAGAGAGAGGCAAACTTGGCGCCAGCAGCAGCCGCACCAGGCAAGTCGGGCAAAGAGCAGCTCCCTTGCTGGCTGTGCCTTCAGGCTGGGAGGGCTGCAAGCAGGGGGGAAAGCTGGCCCGGGGCCCCTGAAAGTGTGGGGGCCCAGAGGCCAGTGTCTCGTTGGCCTAATGGTTAATCCGGCTCTGGCCTCACCAGTCTTCCAGTGCTGGTCTTTGGCCTCAGGGCTGGCTGAGCTGGGAATCCAGCCACAGAGACCGGGTGATGGATGGGGCCATTTTGGTCTCTTTCCAGCACTGCCTGCTCTCTCTCTCTTGTCAGCTTCAGACCCTCTCGTTCTTGTTGCGATTCTCTGTGGGTTGCTGAGGGGTTTCCCTTCCCCTCCCTACATTTGAAGGCCATCGATACATGAAACAACACTGGGAAATGTGGACTGGGGGGTGGGGGTGGGGGATGTTTGCCTGAAAGAGCCAGCAGTGTGAAAGTGTGAAAAAAAGATTTCGCAGATTTCTGACTTCTAGGAGGGGAGCAAGATCAACCTGGAGATATCTGACCTGAGCCAGCAAGCTGGCCACACAGCCCTCCTTGTAAGAGCAGACAGATGGTCAGTTCAGCTGACCCAGAGGAAGTCCTCCTTCCTTCTCCAAGGACCTTGGGCCTCCCCCACCTCCCCCCCCCCCCATTGTCAGGAGGAGGGGATTCACCTGCAGTTGGCGGGGAAGAGCCTTGAGGGGAGCCAGGAGAGCAGATTTCCACCAGAAGAATCTCACAAGGCCCACAAGATTCCCACAACTCTCTCCAATGCAGAATGGAGGTTCACCCCCCTGGCCAAGAGAGAGCCTGGCAATCTGGGCATCTCTTGTGGCTCTTCTGGGGTGGGCAGATGGCCATGGGAGTCTCTCTCTCTCTCTGCCCTTCAGTTGGGTTTGAAGCAGCAGAACAACATTGGAGTCCAGCCAGGCACCTGAGAGCCAGAGAGTCAGTTTGGTGTAGTGGTGAAGTACGTGGACTCTTATCTGGGAGATCCGGGTTTGATCCCCTACTCCTCCACTTGCAGCTGTTGGAATGGCCTTGGGTCAGCCATGGCTCTCACAGGAGTTGTCCTTGAAAGGGCAGCTGCTGTGAGAGCCCTTTCCAGCCCCACCCACCTCACAGGGTGTCTGTTGTAGGGGAGGAAGGGAAAGGAGATTGTAGGCTGCTCTCTCTGTCCTTGAAAGGGCAGTTTCTGAGAGAGCCCTCTCAGCCTCACCCACCTCCCAGGGTGTCTGTTGTGGGGGAGGAAGGGAAAGGAGATTGCAGGCCGCTCTGAGACTCTGTCCTTGAAAGGGCAGCTGCTGTGAGAGCCCTCCCAGCCCCATCCACCTCACAGGGTATCTGTTGTGGGGGAGGAAGGGAAAGGAGATTGTAGGCCGCTCTCTCTGTCCTTGAAAGGGCAGTTTCTGGGAGAGCCCTCTCAGCCTCACCCACCTCCCAGGGTGTCTGTTGTGGGGGAGGAAGGGAAAGGAGATTGCAGGTCGCTCTGAGACCCTGTCCTTGAAAGGGCAGCTGCTGTGAGAGCCCTCCCAGCCCCATCCACCTCCCAGGGTGTCTGTTGTTGGGGAGGAAGGGAAAGGAGATTGCAGGCCGCTCTGAGACTCTGTCCTTGAAAGGGCAGCTGCTGTGAGAGCCCTCTCCAGCCCCACACACTTCCCAGGGTGTTGTGGGGGAGGAAGGGAAAGGAGATTGTGAGCCGCTCTGAGACTCTGTCCTTGAAAGGGCAGCTGCTGGGAGAGCACTTTCAGCCCCACCCATCTCCCAGGGAGTCTGTTGTGTGGGAGGAAGGGAAGGAGATTGTCGGCCGCTCTGAGACTCTGTCCTTGAAAGGGCAGCTGCTGTGAGAGCCCACTCAGCCCCACCCATTTCCCAGGGTGTCTGTTGAGTGGGGGGAGAAGATATAGGAGATTGTGAGCCACTCTGAGATTGAGAGTGGAGGATGGGGTATAAATCTATGGACTTCTTCAAGACCAACAGAGTGTAATACTGGTTATCATGAGCACAAAAGCTTATATCCAGAATTAAAATTTGTTGGTCTTGAAGGTGCCTGGCTTGACTCAAGCTCCATCCTGCCCCTCAGGGCCTCTTCTCTTCTCCTTGGCTCTGCACCTCCCTATCCCCCCTTAAGGGTTTGAAAGCCAGCACGGCGGGGTGGGGGTGTGTGTTTCAGCACAAGAGCTCTCTCAGCCCCACCCACCTCACAGGATGTCTGTTGTGGGGGAGGAAGGTAAAGGAGATTGTGAGCCGCTCTGAGACTCTTCGGAGTGGAGGGCGGGATATAAGTCCAGTATCTTCATCTACCTCACAGGGTGTCTGTTGTGGGGGAGGGAGATAAAGGAGATTGTGAGCCCCTCTGAGACTCTTCAAAGTGGAGGGCGGGATATAAGTCCAATATCTTCATCTACCTCACAGGGTGTCTGTTGTGGGGGAGGAAGGTAAAGGAGATTGTGAGCTGCTCTGAGACTCTTCGGAGTGGAGAGTGGGATATAAATCCAATATCTTCATCTACCTCACAGGGTGTTTGTTGTGGGGGAGAAAGGTAAAGGAGATTGTGAGCCACTCTGGGACTCTTCGGAGCGGAGGGCGGGATATAAATCCAATATCTTCTTCTTCTCCACCATTTTATCCTCACCATGGGCCGGGGGAGGGTAGGCTAAGCTGAGAGGTTGTGACTTTTTCAAGCTCACCCAGCAGGCCTCCACAGCAGAGGGGGGATTTTTGAACCTGGCTCTTCCAGATCCTGGTCTGACCCTGTGACCCCACCCCCCAAATCAGTCACACAAATCACCAGCACTATAAAAAGCTTCCTTCATCAAACCTTTGCCAGTCCAATCTTTCTACATGTCCATTTGAGAGAGGACGCTTGGAAATGGGTGGGGGACAGGGGAGGGTTTGCTGGGAATCTCTAGTCTGTAGCAAAATGCCGGAATCCTGAAAAGGGAACATTGCAGGGCACTGTGTGTGGAAACCTCCCTTCTCTTCCAGGCTGCCGTTTGCCATGAGAATATCACGCTGCAGGTGTGGAGGGGGCCTGGTGTCTGAAGAAATAAGGTGGGATAGAAATGTGTGCAATTAATTAATTCTGGAAATAAAAAATAATAATCTGTGAGAAGCATATAATCTTCAGAGTTCCACGTCAATCACTGCCTGCCTTTTAATGTGCCTGAGAGAGAACTGGATGTGAATTGAGTCACTCTGCTTGTTGGTGCAGCTTAGATTTTGGGCAGATGAAACTTCCTGACCGTTAGAGCGATTCCTCAGTGGAACAGGCTTCCTCGGGAGGTGGTGGGCTCTCCTTCCTTGGAGGTTTTTAAACAGAGGCTAGATGGCCATCTGAAAGCAATGAAGATCCTGTGAATTTAGGGGGAGGGGTTTGTGAGTTTCCTGCATTGTGCAGGGGGTTGGGCTAGATGACCCTGAAGGTCCCTTCCAACTCTTCTGTGATTCTAACAGGCTTCCTCCTTGGGAGGTGGTGGGCTCTCCTTCCTTGGAGGTTTTTCAACAGAGGCTAGATGGCCATCTGACAGCGATGAAGATCCTGTGAACTTAGGGGGAGGGATTTGTGAGTTTCCTGCATTGTGCAGGGGGTTGGGCTAGATGACCCTGGAGGTCCCTTCCAACTCCTCTGTGATTCTAACAGGCTTCCTCCTTGGGAGGTGGTGGCCTCTCCTTCCTTGGAGGTTTTTCAACGGAGGCTGGATGGCCATCTGACAGCAATGCAGATCCTGTGAATTTAGGGGGAGGGGGTTGTGAGTTCCCTGCCTTGTGCAGGGGGTTGGACTAGATGTAATGTAATGTAAAATTTTATTTATATCCCGCCCTCCCCCGCCGAAGCAGGCTCAGGGCGGCTAACAGCATTTCAAGTAAACAATACAGTAATAAAAACATTAAATTCACATTAAAATTCACATTAAAATCAGTCAATAATCAATAATTAATTAAAACATTCCTAAATCAACACTGGCGGTAAACGTTATTAATCTGGCGGTAAACATTAATTCAGTTATTGGTGAACGCCTGTTTGAACAGGGCGGTCTTGCAGGCCCTGCGGAACTGGTCTAAGTTCCTCAGGGCCCGCACCTCCTCTGGGAGCTGGTTCCAGAGTTGTGGGGCTGCAACGGAAAAGGCCCGAGTGCGGGTGCTTTGAAGTTTAACTTCTTTTAGCCCAGGGATATTCAGTCTGCTTTTCCCCACTGACCTCAGTGCTCTCTGGGGCTCATATGGGGAGAGACGGTCCCTCAGGTAGGTCGGTCCTTGGCCATATAGATGACCTTGGAGATCCCTTCCAACTCTATGATTCTAGGATTCTATGCTGTCTACCATCTTTGCCAGGGCAGCACTTCAGGAGCAAGATGCCAGCTAAGGAGGCAGTTGGGCTGTGGGATCGTATCCGGGCTGCTGGTTGACCTGGACAGAGAGGGAGTTGAGAGGCACCTGGGCACACGGAATGAGTCCAAATCCCTGGGCCGAGGTGTGCACCCAAGAGGGCTCCAAGAGCTTTGCAGAGAGCTTGCAGAGCCTTTGTCCATTGTCTTCCAGACCTCTTGGAGGATGGGAGATGTTGCACAAGAGTAGAGGAGGGCAAATGTCATCCCAGTCTTCAAAAAGAAGAAGAGGAAGAAAAATTGCAGATTTATACCCCGCCCTTCTCTCTGAATCAGAGACTCAGAGCGGCTTACAATCTCCTGTATCTTCTCCCCCCACAGCAGACAGCCTGTGAGGTGGGTGGGGCTGAGAGGGTACTCACAGCAGCTGCCCTTTTAAGGAAGACCTCTGCCAGAGATATGACTAACCCAAGGCCATTCCAGCAGCTGCAAGTGGAGGAGTGGGGAATCAAAACCAGTTCTCCCAGATAAGAGTGCACACTTAAACTGGCTCTCCACACGAAAGGGAGGAGGGATGACCCAGAAAACCACAGGCCAGTCAGTCTGGCCTCTCTCCCAGGGAAGATGCTGGAGCAGATTTTAAAGGGATCAGTCTGTGAGCATCTAAAGGACAATGTGGTGATCCAGAGAAGCCTGAACGGATTTGTCCCCAACCAACAGGTCCTGCCTGACCAACCTCATTTCCTTCTTGGATGGAGTGACAAGCTTGCTGGATCGAGGGAATGCTGCCGATGTTGTTTGCCTGGATTTCAGTACAGTTTTTGACAGGGTTCCCCAGGATGTTCTGATGGGTAGAATAGAGGACTGTGGACTGGGCTCTAGGATAGCCAGGTGGAGAGGGAACTGGTTGGAGAACCACACTCAAAGAGTAGTTGTCAATGGCATTTAATCTGAATGGAGGGTGATCTCCAGTGGGGTGCCACAGGAGGGCTCGGTTTGGGGCCTGGTACCTTCTCCATCTGGATAAGGGTGCGGAGGGGCTACTCATTATATTTGCCAGTGACACCAAATTGGGAGGAGTAGTGAGCACACCGGAAGACAGAATTCATTGAGATCTGAACAGTCTAGAAAAATGCACAGAGGTGAGCAAGATGCAATTTAACAAGGATGAGTACTGAGTTCTACTTCTGGGTAATAAAAACGTGGAACACACATACTGGATGGGGGATATACTTCTGGGGAGCAGTGTGTGTGAACAAGATTTTGTGGTATGGGTGGACCATAAGTTATATATGAGCAGCCGGTGTGATGCAGCAACAAAAAACCCTAACACTATCTTGGGATGTATCAACAGAGGCGTAACATCCAAATCACAAGATGTCCTCGTCCTACTGTACACTCCATTCGTCAGGCCGCCCCTGGAGTCTTGTGTGCATTTTGGGAGGCCTCCCTTCAAGAAGGATGTGGACAGAATGGTGCAGAGGAGAGTGACGAGGATGCTCAGGGGCCTGGAGACCAAGAAGCTGTAGGGGAAAAGGACTTGAGGATGTTCAGTCTGGAGAAGAGGAGGGGGAGGGGGGCAGGATTGCTCTCTCGAAGCGTTTGAAAGGCTGTCCCTTAGAGGAGGGCGGGGAGCTGTTTCTCTTGGCAGCAGAGGAGAGGACTCCCCAACGTGGGTGGGAAAGTACCATCTGGATATTAGGAAAAACTTTTTTTACAGTAAGAGTGGTTCAGCTCCCCAGGGAGGTGGTGAGCTCCCCTCCCTGGCAATCTTGAAGCAGCGGTTGGACAGACACCGATCAGGGCTGCTCTAGGCTGATCCTGCATTGAGCAGGGGGGTGGGCTGGATGGCCTTTTTGGCCCAACTCTGTGATTCCGTGACAAAGGAACAAAAGGATGGACAGGGAGAGGGCAGTGAAGCAGAATGGTTTCCGAAGTTTACTTGTACTTGTTTCGTGGTGGAAAGTGTGGGGCAGGGACCCCACCGGAGCTGCTGTTTAGGGGAGGGCTGTCTGTAGGACTGACACAGATTGAGGAGATGAGAGATGAAGTTTTAGGGCTACTAAGCAACTTGAAATACATCTCCAGATGCAGATGGAATCCCCCAAGGGTTCTTAAGGAACAGAAATCTGCAATTGTTCATCTAACCGGTAGATGTTCTGTTGCTAAAATTGGCCTCTGTCAGAGAACTGGAAAGTGGCAAATGTCACATGTGTTTTTCAAAAGGGGTCCAGGAGGATCCAGGGAATTACAGGGTAGTTAGTCTAACGTCTGTTCCAGGTCAGTTAGTGGAAACTGTTGTTAAAGACAGAAGTATTCAGCTTATTGAGGAACACAACCTGCGGAGGGGGTGAGCAGCGCAGTAGACAAGTTTGCAGATTATACCAAATTCTGCAGGATGTTTAGGGTTGCCAAGTCCAAATCAAGAAATATCTGGGGACTTTGGGGGTGGAGCCAGGAGACTTTGGGGGTGGAGCCAGAAGCAAGGGTGTGACAAGCATAATTGAACTCTAAAGGGAGTTTTGGCCATCACATTTAAAGGGACCGCACACCTTTTCAATGCCTTCCTTCCATAGGAAATAATGAAGGATAGGGTCACCTTCTTTGGGGGCTCATAGAATTACACCCCCTGGTCCAATCTTTTTGAAACTTAGGGAGTATTTTGGGGAGAGCCACTGGATGCTATGCTGAAAATTTGGTGCCTCTACCTCAAAAAACAGGGCCCACAGAGCCCCAGATACCTGCGGATCAATTCTCCATTATTGCCTATGGGAGTAAGTCTCTATAGGGAATCATGAGTACCCAGCAGACATTTCCGTCCCCTCTCCCCGCTTTCTGATGACCCTGAAGCGGGGGGAGGGCCTCCAAACTGGGGGATCCCCTGCCCCCACCTGGGGATTGGCAACCCTAAGGATGCTGGAAGCCCCGGTGGATGGTGGGGGGCTCCAGGAGGTGCAAACCAGATGGGGGCGTGGGCAAAACTGGCAACGGAGCTCACTGCTGATAAGTGTAAAGTGACGCATGTTGGAATGACAAAATCCTCCTGTAAAAGCTGGTGGGTTCTGAACTGGCTGAGACAAGGTTGCAAGAGACCTTGAAGCAGATGCCACAATGAGAAGACACACGGGCCCCGTCGTGTGTGGCAGTGCTGAAAAAGGCACGCTCCACTTAGGGTGATTATTAGGAAAGAGCCTGAGAACAAAACTGCAAATTTTGCAAAGCCTGTACAGAGCTGAGTTGTGGCCTCTTTTGGAACATTGTTAACAATTCCGGTCAAAAAGTATATTGCCGATCTGGAAAAAGTACAGAAGAGGGCAACCCAGAGGACCAAGTGGTTCAAACCTTTTTCCTATGAGGAAAAGATGAATAGTCTGGGATTTTAGTTTGGGGGGGAGGGGAGTTAGCCCAGCAGGTTTGTTGCCTGACATGACAAGGCCCAATGAAGGACATGATAGGGAGACTTCCAGAAGCAGGTGGAGTTTTCTTGCAATAAAGAAGAAGAAGAAGAAGAAGAAGAAGAAGAAGAAGAAGAAGAAGAAGAAGAAGAAGAAGAAGAAGAAGAAGAAGAAGAAGATGATATTGGATTTATATCCCGCCCTCCACTCCAAAGAGTCTCAGAGCGGCTCACAGTCTCCTTTCCCTTCCTCCCCCACAACAGACACCCTGTGAGGTAGATGAAGATATTGGATTTATATCCCGCCCTCCACTCCAAAGGGTCTCAGAGCGGCTCACAATCTCCTTTCCCTTCCTCCCCCACAACAGACACCCTGTGAGGTAGATGAAGATATTGGATTTATATCCCGCCCTCCACTCCAAAGAGTCTCAGAGCGGCTCACAATCTCCTTTACCTTCCTCCCCCACAACAGACACCCTGTGAGGTGGGTGGGGCTGGAGAGGGCTCTCACAGCAGCTGCCCTTTCAAGGACAACTTCTGCCAGAGCTATGGCTGACCCAAGGCCATGCTAGCAGGTGCAAGTGGAGGAGTGGGGAAACAAACCCGGTTCTCCCAGATAAGAGTCCGCACACTTAACCACTACACCAAACCACTACACCAAACATGGAGTTGGCTCTCCTGAAAGAGACTTCAGGAAGCAAAGAGCCCAAAAAGTCCAAAGCGGTGGTCTCAAAAGGTACTTGTTATACAACAAAGAATACTGCTGCCACCAGCTCGTAGGCAGGAGCAAAGATATAAGTTCTTAGTCCCCCTTTTTTACTAATAAGGAATATCTCTACCAAATAGATAGACAAGCAGACTTGTAGTTAGCACTTTTAAGTCCTTGGAACTTTCCAGCCCCTAAAGGAATCTTTCAACCTTCTCAAACGACACCATTCCCCAGGTGGAGGTACAGAATCCCCCACTTGATAAGAACATAAGAGAAGCCATGCTGGATCAGGCTAATGGTCCATCCAGTCCAACACTCTGTGTCACACAGTGGCCAAAAAAACCCAGGCACCATCAGGAAGCCCCTGTCTGGGGCCAGGACACTAGAAGCCCTCTCACTGTCCCCCCCTCCCACCCCAAGCACCAAGAATACAAAGCATCACTGCCCCAGACAGAGAGTTCCAACAATATGCTGTGGCTAATAGACACCGATGGACTTGGGGTTTTTTTGGCCAATGTATGTAACTGGAACGAATAGGCCACTGGCCTGATCCAACATGGCTTTTCTTATGTTCTTCATTCAAGGAATTGGTGTTGAGCTTTAAGGCCCTGGGGGGGGTGATGTCTGAGATCATACCTCCAGGAGCCACACCTTAGAATCATAGAATCATGGAGTTGGAAGGGAACTCCAGGATCATCTAGTCCAACCCCTTGAAAAATGCAGGAGATTTGCAAATACCTCCCCTAAATCCACAGGATCTTCATTGCTGTAAGACAGCCTCTGTTTAAAAACCTCCAAGGAAGGAAAGCCCTCCACCTCCTGAGGAAGCCTGTTCCACTGAGGAACTGCTCCAGTGGTCAGGAAGTTCTTCATAATGTTTACTCAAAAACTCTTTTGATTTAATTTCAACCCATTGGTTCTCTTCCTACCTCCTAGGGCAACTGAAAGCAATTCTGTACCATTCTTTAAATGACAGCCCTTCAAGTACTTGAAGATGGTATCAAATCAGCCGCCTCCTCTCCAGCCTAAACATGCCCAGCTCCTTCAATCTTTCTTCATAGGACTTGGTCTCCAGACCTCTCAGGACCCTTACTGGTGTGATCCAGCAGGGTTCTTCTGATGTTCTTATGAAGGGCTCAACCTCTCTGCCCTGCTGCTGGCCCTCCAGAGGAACTGACTGGCCCCTGTGTGAGACAGGCTGCTGGATTAGATGGGCCCTCACTGTTCTGATCCAGCAGGGCTCCTCTAAGGTTCTTACGAAGGTTTTGGCCTCTCTCCCCTGTTGTTGGCCCTCCAGAGGAACTGGTTGGCCACTGTGTGAGACAGGATGCTGGATTAGATGGACCCTCCATTGTCTGACCCAGCAGGGCTCTTCTGATGTTCTTAGGAAGGCCTTGGCCTCTATGCCTTGTTGTTGGCCCTCCAGAGGAACTGACTGGCCACTGTGTGAGACAGAAGGCTGGACTAGATGGACCCTCACTGGTCTGATCCAGGAGGGCTCTTCTGATGTTCTTCTCAGGGGAAGGCCTCGGCCTCTCTGCCCTATTGTTGGCCCTCCAGAGGAACTGGTTGGCCACTGTGTGAGACAGGAGTCTGGACTAGATGGACCCTCCCTGGTCTGATTCAGCAGGACTCTTCTGATGTTCTTATCAGAAGAAGGCCTAGACCTCTTTGCCCTGTTGTTGGCCCTCCAAAGGAACTGGTTGGCCACTGTGTGAGACAGGAGGCTGGACTAGATGGACCCTCCCTGGTCTGATCCAGCAGGGCTCTTCTGATGTTCTTCTCAGGGGAAGGCCTCAGCCTCTCTGCCCTGTTGTTTGCCCTCCAGGGGAACTGGCTGGCCACTGTGTGAGACAGGAGGCTGGACGAGATGGGCCCTCACTGGTCTGATCCAGCAGGGCTCTTCTGATGTTCTTCTCAGGGGAAGGCCTCAGCCTCTCTGCCCTGTTGTTGGCCCTCCGGAGGAACTGGCTGGCCACTGTGAGAGACAGGAGGCTGGACTATATGGACCCTCCCTGGTCTGACCCAGCAGGGCTCTTCTGATGTTCTTATGAAGGACTTGGCCTCCCTGCCCTGTTGTTAGCCCTCCAGAGGAACTGCCTGGCCACTGTGTGAGAAAGGTGGCTGGATAGGATGGGTCTTCACTGGTCTGATGAAGCAGGAATCTGCTTATGTCCTTGAACTCAGTTTATGCCTAGATGGACTATGGATTTCCTTCCTCATTTCTTTGTAGAGATTGGCAGATATTCCTCCTTTGCTTCCCTCAAAGATTGTTCCATCGGCCATTGTGAGTTCCTGCCCACAGTCTCTGATTTGCAGTTCAGATGCATCTTTTGTTTCTGGCCCTTGCCCCATCACAAGCAGGATCACAGTCTGCAGCGCTCTGTCATTATCCGTTTCTTCAGTAATATTCTTCCTTTTAATTTCCCTCTGGAAAGGAAGTGATCATTTTTTCCACAGAAGTTTTCCTTTCATCCTCAGAGCAAGTTTTGCTACTGCAGGGGTGGGGGAGCCGCCCTGGAAACAGGAGGGAAGTTTGCCGGGGGTCTCGGCCGCAGCCTGCTCCTGTTTCCGCAGCCTGAGCATCATTCTCATTCTGGAGTTCTGCAGGGCAAAGTTATTCAGTGATTTGCGAAATAAAGTGACAAGGGCCTTCAGATCTCTTGCCACGTCCCCGTGCCCAAATATGCATTGAGCCAATCTTTCAGAAGTAAATCAGATACAGACGAGCTCTTTCTCAGCCTGCGTCTATCAGGCTTTTGCATCAGTGAGCGACAGACCACCAATTGCAAGGCTTGTCACGTTTTTAAAGCGTACTGAACCAACTCTGGCTTGGAAAGGAGGAGGAAGAGGAAGAGACTGGACATATACCCTGCCCTTCACTCAGAAAGGCTTCCAATCTACTTCCCTTCCTCTCCCCACAACAGACAGGCAGGAGGGGCTGAGAGAGCTCTGAAAGAGCTGTGAATAAGAACATAAGAGAAGCCCTGTTGGATCAGGCCAGTGGCCCCTCCAGTCCAACACTCTGTGTCACAGAAGAACATAAGAGAAGCCCTGTTGGATCAGGCCAGTGGCCCCTCCAGTCCAACACTCTGTGTCACAGAAGAACATAAGAGAAGCCCTGTTGGATCAGGCCAGTGGCCCCTCCAGTCCAACACTCTGTGTCACAGAAGAACATAAGAGAAACCCTGTTGGATCAGGCCAATGGCCCATCCAGTCCAACATTCTGTGTCACATAAGAACATAAGAGAAGCCCTGTTGGATCAGGCCAATGGCCCATCCAGTCCAACATTCTGTGTCACATAAGAACATAAGAGAAGCCCTGTTGGATCAGGCCAATGGCCCATCCAGTCCAACACTCTGTGTCACATAAGAACATAAGAGAAGCCATGTTGGATCAGGCCAGTGGCCCCTCCAGTCCAACACTCTGTGTCACATAAGAACATAAGAGAAGCCCTGTTGGATCAGGCCAATGGCCCATCCAGTCCAACACTCTGTGTCACATAAGAACATAAGAGAAGCCATGTTGGATCAGGCCAGTGGCCCCTCCAGTCCAACACTCTGTGTCACATAAGAACATAAGAGAAGCCCTGTTGGATCAGGCCAATGGCCCATCCAGTCCAACACTCTGTGTCACATAAGAACATAAGAGAAGCCCTGTTGGATCAGGCCAGTGGCCCCTCCAGTCCAACACTCTGTGTCACAGAAGAACATAAGAGAAGCCCTGTTGGATCAGGCCAGTGGCTCCTCCAGTCCAACACTCTGTGTCACATAAGAACATAAGAGAAGCCCTGTTGGATCAGGCCAATGGCCCCTCCTGTCCAACACTCTGCGTCACATAAGAACAGAAGAGAAGCCCTGCTGGATCAGGCCAGTGGCCCCTCCAGTCCAACACTCTGTGTCACATAAGAACATAAGAGAAGCCCTGTTGGATCAGGCCAGTGGCCCCTCCAGTCCAACACTCTGTGTCACATAAGAACATAAGAGAAGCCCTGTTGGATCAGGCCAGTGGCCCCTCCAGTCCAACACTCTGTGTCACATAAGAACATAAGAGAAGCCATGTTGGATCAGGCCAACAGCCCATCCAGTCCGACACTCTGTGTCACATAAGAACATAAGAGAAGCCCTGCTGGATCAGGCCAGTGGCCCACCCAGTCCAACACTCTGTGTCACATAAGAACATAAGAGAAGCCCTGTTGGATCAGGCCAGTGGCCCATCCAGTCCAACACTCTGTGTCACATAAGAACATAAGAGAAGCCCTGTTGGATCAGGCCAGTGGCCCATCCAGTCCAACACTCTGTGTCACATAAGAACATAAGAGAAGTCATGTTGGATAATAAACTTTTATTTATATCCCGCTCTCCCCGCCAAGGCAGGCTCAGGGCTCAGGCTCAGAAGCCCTGTTGGATAAGTAATGCCCAAGATAGCAGCTAAACGTAAAAACTGTGTCGTAATAGGTGATTTTAACTACCTGCAGATTGATTGGGTCAATATGTGTTCTGGTCGAGAGAAAGAGATTGAGTTTCTTGATGCTCTCAATGAGTGTGCTATGGAGCAGATGGTCTCAGAACCTACCAGGGGTGGGGCGATCCTGGATTTGGTCCTAAGTAATGCCCAAGACTTGGTGAGAGATGTAAAAGTGATTGCACCACTTGGGAGCAGTGACCATAACGCTATTGATTTCACCATTTGTATAAATAGGGAGTTGCCCCAAAAGACCACCACAACCACGTTTAACTTTAAAGGGGGTAAATACTCTGAGATGAGGAGGCATGTGAGGAGGAAACTGAAAGTTAAGGTAAATACAGTCAAACCCCTTGGGGAAGCTTGGAGGCTATTTAAAACTACAATCCTAGAAGCTCAGATAAAATATATACCACAAGTTAGGAAAGGCACAAAGTTATAAGAGAAGGCCTGCATGGTTAACAAACAAAGTAATGGAAGCTGTAAAAGGTAAGAAGGACTCCTTTAAGCGATGAAAAGCTAGTCCAAATGAGATTAATAAAAGGGAACACAGGCTGTGGCAAATCAAATGCAAGACTGTGATCAGGCAGGGAAAAAGGGACTATGAGGAGCATATTGCAAAAAACATAAAGACCAACAATAAATCTCTTCAAATATATTAGAAGCAGGAAACCAGCCAGGGAGGCAGTGGGGCCCTTGGATGACCATGGGGTAAAAGGATTACTGAGGGAGGATAGGGAAATGGCTGAGAAGCTGAATGCATTTTTTGCCTCCGTCTTCACTGTGGAAGACGAGAAGTGTTTGCCCTCTCCAGAACCACTAATTTTGGAAGGGGTGTTGAAAGACCTGAGTCAGATTGTGGTGACAAGAGAGGTGGTCCTACAACTGATTTACAAATTAAAAACTAATAAGTCACCAGGTCTGGATGGCATACATCCAAGAGTTCTGAAAGAACTCCAAGTTGAACTTGTGGATCTCCTGACAAAAATATGTAATCTTTCATTGAAATCTGCCTCCGTTCCTGAGGACTGGAATGTAGCAAATGTCACCCCCATCTTTAAAAATGGTTCCAGAGGAGATCTGGGAAATTACAGGCCAGTCAGTCTGACTTCAATACCGGGAAAGTTGGTAGAAACCATTATCAAGGACAGAATGAGTAGGCACATTGATGAACACAAGTTATTGAGGAAGACTCAGCATGGGTTTTGTAAGGGAAGATCTTGCCTCACTAACCTGTTACAGTTCTTTGAGGAGGTGAACAAGCATGTGGACAAAGGGGACCCAATAGATGTTTACCTTGATTCCAGAAAGCTTTTGATAAAGTTCCTCATCAAAGGCTCCTTAGTAAGCTCAAGAGTCATGGAGTAAAAGGACAGGTCCTCTTGTGGATCAAAAACTGGCTGAGTAATAGGAAGCAGAGAGTGAGTATAAATGGGCAGTCTTCGCAGTGGAAGATGGTAAGCAGTGGGGTGCCGCAGGGCTCAGTACTGGGTCCCATGCTCTTTAACTTGTTCATTAATGATCTGGAGTTGGGAGTAAGCAGTGAAGTGGCCAAGTTTGCAGTGACACTAAATTGTTCAGGGTGGTGAGAACCAGAGAGGATTGTAAGGCACTCCAAAAGGATCTGTTGAGGCTGGGTGAATGGGCATCAACGTGGCAGATGAGGTTCAATGTGGCCAAGTGCAAAGTAATGCACATTGGTAATCCTAGCTATAAATACAAGTTGATGGGGTGTGAATTGGCAGAGACTGACCAAGAGAGAGATCTTAGGGCCAAGGTAGATAAAAATGTCAAGACAGTGTGCGGCTGCATTAAAAAAGGTCAATGCAATGCTGGGAATTATTAGGAAGGGAATTGAAAACAAATCAGCCGGTATCATAATACCCCTGTATAAATCGATGGTGTGGTCTCATTTGGAGTACTGTGTACAATTCTGGTCACCGCACCTCAAAAAGATGTTATAGCATGGGAAAAAGTGAAGAAAAGGGCAGCTAGAATGATTAAAGGTTTGGAACCCTTTTCCAATGAAGAAAGGTTAAAATGCTTGGGGCTCTTTAGCTTGGAGAAACGTCGACTGCGGGGTGACATGATAGAGGTTTACAAGATTATGCATGAGACAGAGAAATATTTTTCTCCCTTTCTCACAATACGAGAACTCGGGGGCATTCAATGAAATTGCTGAGCAGTTGGGTTAGAACAGATAAAAGGAAGTCCTTCTTTACCCAAAGGGTGATTAACACGTGGAATTCACTGCCACAGGAGGTGGTGATGACTACAAGCATAGCTTCAAGAGGTGATTGGATAAACATCTGGAGCAGAAGTCCATCAGTGCCTATTAGCCACAGTGTATTGTTGGAACTCAGTCTGGGGCACTGATGCTCTTGGTGCTTGGGGGGTGCACAGTGGGAGGGCTTCTAGCCCCACTGGTGGACCTCCTGATGGCATCTGGGGTTTGGCTATTGAGTGACACAGAGTGTTGGACTGGAAGGGCCATTGGCCTGATCTAGCATGGTTTCTCTTATGCTCTTGTCTGGGGCATATGCTCTTATGTCTGTATTCTTGGTGCTTGAGGAAAGGGCCACAATGGGAGGGCTTCTAGTGTCCTGGCCCCACTGATGAACCTCCTGATGGCACCTGGGTTTTTTGGTCACTGTGTAAGACAGAGTGTTGGACTGGATGGGCCATTGGCCTGATCCAACATGGCTTCTCTTATGTTCTTATTTCTGAGGCAGGGATGCTCTGTATTTTTGGTGCTTGGGGGGGGGGGGGAGCAACAGTGGGAGGGCTTCTGGTGTCCTGGCCCCATTGATGGACCTCCTAATGGCACCTGTTTGGGGCTTTTTTGGCCACTGTGTGACACAGAGTGTTGGACTGGATGTGCCATTGGGCTGATCCAACTTGGCTTCTCTTGTGTTCTTATGATGAGCAGTAGAAGAAGAAGAATTGCAGATTTATACCCCCGCCCTGCTCCCTGAATCAGAGACTCAGAGCGGCTTACAATCTTCTTTGTCTTCTCCCCCCACAACAGACACCCTGTGAGGTGGGTGGGACTGAGAGGGCTCTCACAGCAGCTGCCTTTTCAAGGACAACTCCTGCAATAGCTCTGGCTGACCCAAGACCATTTCAGCAGCTGCAAGTGGAGGAGTGGGGAATCAAACCTGGTTCTCCCAGATAAGAGTCTGCACACTTATCCACTACACCAAACTGGCTCCAGTTGGCCTAGAACAGATCAAAGGAAGTCCTTCTTCACTCAAAGAGTCATTAATATGTGGAATTCACTACTGAAGGAAGTGGGGGCAGCTACAAACATAGCTTCAAGAGGGGATTGGATAAACATATGGAGCAGAGGTCCATCAGTAGCTATTATTAGCAACCAGGTATAAATGGAACATGTATGTCTGGGCAGTGATGCTCTGTCTTCTTCATGCTTGTGGGGAGCAACAGTGGGAGGAATTCTGGAGTTTTGGCCCTGCTGGTGGACCTCCTGATGGCACCTGTGTTTTGACCAGTGTGCATTGGGGAAATGAGGGGTTCAGGAACCCTTTAATGCACTCCCATTTTGTTCATTTGGGGAGGGAGAGAAGCTGGTTTCCCAAATAAACATAAGAACATAAGAGAAGCCATGTTGGATCAGGCCAATGGCCCATCCAGTCCAACACTCTGTGTCACATAAGAACATAAGAGAAGCCATGTTGGATCAGGCCAATGGCCCATCCAGTCCAACATTCTGTGTGACACAATGGCCAAAAACCCAGGCGCCCTCAGGAGGTCCATCAGTGGGGCCAGGTCACTAGAAGCCCTCCCACTGTGCCCCCCCCCCCTCCAAGCACCAAGAATACAGAGCATCGCTGCCTCAGACAGAAGAACACAGGAAAAGCCGTGTTGGATCAGGTCAATGGCCCATCCAGTCCAACACTCTATGTCACACAGTGGCTAACCCGCCCCCCCCCCCCCAAAAAAAACAGGTGTCCTCAGGAGGTCTATCAGTGGGGTCAAGACACCAGATGCTCTCATTGCATCAAGAGAGAGAAGCAGTTCTAATTAACTTCCATCCACAATGTAAATTCATTAAAACATATAAGAATCATATATTAATGCACATTCAATACTTCAACATTGTGCTCAGTAATTTCAGACAGGACATCCTTGTGGCTGGGCGAAGGGGCTACAGGGCTGGGGTGCGTCTAGCATTGGTGCCAGTGACTACCAAGAGCTTGGGCATGAGTCCTACTTGTGTGTGTGGGGGGGGATAAAATTCCAAACAAACAAACAAGGATGTTTCCTGGAACCCCTGTTGCCAGCCCATCCCCAACCAGTGCTTTGTCAGCTGCAGTGGCTCCACGTTGACCACTGGATCAAGTTCAAGGCCCTGGTACTAACCTTTAAGGCCCTAAACCAAGGGTGTCGAACATGCAGTCCGGGGGCCGAATCAGGCCCTCGGAGGGCTCCTATCAGGGCCCTGCGCAACTGGCTGTCACCTGCTTCCTTCTCCCTCTCTCTTGCTCCCTTCTGCATCTCAGCTTGCTTTGCAAGGCTTACTCAATTGCACAGCAGAGCTACAGAGCAAAACCTCTGCTTTCTCCTTTGGCTGAGAAAGAAAGCAGGGAAGGCAGAACTTGTTTTTCCAGGCTCTCTCAATTGCACAGCAGAGCTACTGAGCCAAGCCTCTCTTCCTTTATTGGATGAAGCTCCTCTTCCCCCCCCACCCCGCCCAGTCCCCTGGTGAAGGAAGGAAAGAGCCAGAGCTTCCTTTGCTCAGTTCCCTGGATCCCATGGGAGAGATACAAAGAAAGCACCTTTAAGACCAACGAGTACTAACATTTTAAGCACATTTTAAGTTTCTTTAAAAACGTATCTAATTGTGGTTGTCTGTGTCCTTTACAAAGTTTATATCTCTACTACCTACTCTTAAATAGGTACGCACATGACCCAGCCCGGCCTGGCCCAACAAGGTCTCATTTATGCCAGATCCGGCCCTCATAACCCCTGAGGCCTAAACAGTCTGGGACCAGCGTAACTCCAGGACTGCCTCTCCCTGTATAGCAGCCCCCCAAGAGCACTGTGGTCTGGGGAGAAGAACCTCCTGGGGACCCCTGGCTATTCAGCGGCCTCAGCCACGGCGGGGCCCTTTCAGCCCTGGTGTGGGCCTGTGGAACTCTCTGCCTAATGACATCTGCTCCT
Source organism: Heteronotia binoei (assembly GCF_032191835.1). Taxonomy (NCBI): domain Eukaryota; kingdom Metazoa; phylum Chordata; class Lepidosauria; order Squamata; family Gekkonidae; genus Heteronotia; species Heteronotia binoei. The sequence continues at coordinate 545,463 of NC_083224.1, forward strand.
ACCTGACCTCGTGCAGTTGGGAGATGTTCTGCCAGGGCCAGGGATCAGGACAGCAACAGTTTGCCATGAAGCCCATCCTCCTCCTCTCCCCCCACCACCCCTGGGGGAGGCTTATATACCAGGGCTGGCCAAGGGTAGCTCTCCAGATGTTTTTTGCCTACAACTCCCATCAGCCCCAGCCAGCATGGCCAATAACTGGGGCTGATGGGAGCTGTAGGCAAAAAACTTCTGGAGAGCTACCCTTGGCCACCCCTGTAATATTGTTAAACTGCCATCTGAATAGTTTTGAGTATTAATGCTTATGGAAATTTTGACCTGACTACATGTATTTACTGGAATGCATTTACTGAATGTTGCCAACTGCCTTGAGTTCCATGAGGGGAGGGTCATCTACAAAGAAGAAGATATTGGATTTATATCCCGCCCTCCACTCCGAAGAGTCTCAGAGCGGCTCACAATCTCCTTTCCCTTCCTCCCCCACAACAGACACCCTGTGAGGTGGTTGGGGCTGAGAGAACTCTCACAGCAGCTGCCCTTTCAAGGACAACCTCTGCCAGAGCTATGGCTGACCCAAGGCCATTCCAGCAGGTGCAAATGGAGGAATGGGGAATCAAACCCGGTTCTCCCAGATAAGAGAGCTCTGCCTGACCCAAGGCCATTCCAGCAGGGGGAATTGGAGGAGTGGGGAATCCAACCCGGTTCTCCCAGATAAGAGAGCTCTGGCTGACCCAAGGCTGTTCCAGCAGGTGCAAGTGGAGGAGTGGGGAATCGAACCCGGTTCTCCCAGATAAGAGTCCGCACACTTAACCACTACACCAAACTGCATGAGGTCAGGTAGGAGCAGATGTTACAATCAAATAAATTGTAATGTAGCAAAATGGAGGATCTGGGATTCCCTCCCCCCTTTTAAAGTTTAAATTAAGTTCAAACTGTTCTCTAATCTCCCCCCCCCCCCCATTTTCTGCAAAATCCTCTGGCAGCTGCTGGCCTGAAGGGGGCTGGAGGTCTCCATGTTTCCAAAGTGTGTGTGTGTGTGTGGGGGGGCTACGCTTCTGATCCCAGCTCAAAATGGCCCTCCAGTTGATCTAGTGCCCTCTTCATTCTCTGCTTCTGACATCGTGTCATATCTCTGAGGGCCATAAAGGCTGCGGGGATGAAGAGTGGCTCAAAACAGCTTTCTTAGGAAGTGCAATTGATGCACCTTGTTCAGCTGCCTCGAAATCCCCTTCTAGAACAACATGACGTTTGTGCGATCTGAGGGCAAGTCCACCCGTTTGCAGTGTCTCTAAGCTGCAGGTTCTCTCACTACCAGCTTGGGAAGAGATTCCAGGGGAAATGAGTGTCCATCCCTGGGAAGGGGGGAGGGGGGACAGGTGTCCAGTCTGACCGCTGTGCAGCTGTCTCAAGTGCCAGCCCTCTCCAGGATGGGAAGCTGTTCTGAATGGGGAGACAATGTTCCCTCTAAGTTGCAGAGTCTTGTGAGCAGAAATTCTACTTTGTGAGCTCCTGGCATTTAGAAGAAGACGACTGCAGATTTATACCCTGCCCTTCTCTCTGAATCAGAGACTCAGAGAGGCTCACAATCTCCTATATCTTCTCCCCCCAAGCAGACACCCTGTGAGATGCGTGGGGCTGAGAGGGCTTTCACAGCAGCTGCCCTTTCAAGGACAACCTCTGCCAGAGCTCTGGCTGACCCAAGGCCATTTCAGCAGGTGCAGGTGGAGGAGTGGGGAATCAAACCCGGTTCTTCCAGATAAGAGACCTCTAGCTGACTCAAGGCCATGCCAGCAGGTGCAAGTGGAGGAGTGGGGAATCAAACCCGGTTCTCCCAGATAAGAGAGCTCTGGCTGACCCAAAGCCATTCCAGCAGGTGCAGGTGGAGGAGTGGGGAATCAAACCCGGTTCTCCCAGATAAGAGAGCTCTGGCTGACCCAAAGCCATTCCAGCAGGTGCAGGTGGAGGAGTGGGGAATCAAACCCGGTTCTCCCAGATAAGAGTCCGCGCACTTCACCACTACACCAAACTGGCTCTCATTTAAGGTGTGAGCTACTGCATAAATTAGTTTGCTTTCAGGCCATTTTTCCTGAGCTGAGACAAAAATGTGTGAGCTGGAGGCTAAAAACTTGTGAGCTAGCTCACACTCACTCAGCTTAGAGGGAACACTGAGGGGAGAGGGAGGGGAGGTGCCCCCCAGTCCACTAATGTCTCTCTTTCCCCTAGGCTCCTGGATGCCGCTGCCTTGCACCAGCCCCTGTGACCACCAGGCAGATGACAGGAGCCGCCTGCACCTGCTTGAGATCCAGCCCGCCAGGCCAAGTGGGGTCTTGGAAGGCTCCACGGAAATGGAGCTTGCAGATGTCTTCCTCTTGAGCCGCTCTGCTCCAGCCGCTGTTTGACCGACCGTCCTCCGCAGTCTCCCCCTCAGCACGGAGCAAGGAGACTGCTGGGTCTCTCAGGAAACGGAACTCCCAGGCACTGCTGAGCTGAGGAGGCCCTCGCGGGGACCAGACTGGACCGGACAGTGTGGCAGGGAGAGGCGTGGGAGTAGCCAGCCCCCTGCTGTTCAGAAAGCGAGTGCTGAGGCCGGCTCCCCTGACCCGGGGGCGACATGTAGAGCGGGGGGCAGGCCTCCTCTGCCCTGCCCGATGTCTGGAGGGAGGCCGGCCAGCCAGAGGTTCCCCGTTGGTGCTGCTGAGAGGAAGAGCTCTTGCTGGGGCCCAGGGCAGGCGTGGGGCCCCTCCACTGCAGGCTTCTGGAGGATGCAGTCCTGGCTGCCCGTAGGGGGCTGAGCCCCACCCCGTGCTGGCTGGCCTGCTCTGCCTCCCTCCCCAAAGGATGCCTGTGTCCTTTTGGCCAGCTGCCCAGGTGCCGCAGTGATGTCTGTTGACTGCTTCTCCTGGATTCTGCTGCTTCTCGGGGCACTGGGCCGCCCCACGGCCCTCTCGATGCACATGGAGGCCCACAGGGAGCCTGGCCTGGAGCTCTCGGGGGACGGGGCACTGCCGGGCAGTGGGCGTGTCAAGCGCGGATGGGTCTGGAACCAGTTCTTTGTGGTGGAGGAGTACACGGGCACGGAACCACTGTACGTTGGGAAGGTAAAGTCAGCGGGGTCTTGTGGGGGTGTCGTGGTGGCCATCCGTGGGCTGGAACGGCTCTCCCCTGGGGGGGCGGACTCCCTGATCCCAGCTCCTTCCCCAAGCCCTGCCTGACCGCAGGCTTCTGGGGAAATGTCACAGTCACTGCGCCTGTGTGGATGGGAAGGGGTGCCTTCGTGGATGTTCCACCTAGGGATGGTCATGAACCAGGAAAATGGAGGTTTGTGGGATCTCATGAACCACAATCCTTCCCGTTTAACAAACTGGTTTATGAGGTCTGTGATGCAGTGGAATTTACCCCCTGTGGACTAGGAACACCAAGCTCACAGCAAGTTTCCAGCTTCCTCTCCTCTACCTGCCCTCCATTTTTGGTGAGGATTGTTTGTGTGCGTGGGGGGGGAGTAACAGCCCCTCAAAGCAGGTGCCCCCAGGGAAATGTTCTCTGGCGAAATCACAGCTGCAGGTTCATAAATGTGCCCAAAAGACCCCCTGCGAGTTAAAGGCATCGAAAGGTTCACAAGGCAGGTGTTTTGCTATGAGGCAGAATCAGGGGTGTCAAATTTGATCTCACATAAAGGTGACCTTGTTGCACCAGGCCATGTTGGGCTGGGCCTTCTGTTTAAGCTTAGGTAGCAGAGGTATAAACTTTATAAAGGACACAGAAAAACACAATTGAAGTTTAAAAAACCCAGAAAAGCTTAAAACATTAGCACTTGTTGATCTTAAAGGTGCTTTCTTTATATTTCTCCCATGGAGTCTTGGGAACTGGGCAAAGGAAACTGTGGATCATTCCTTCCTTCCTCAGGGGATGGTGGGGGAGCCTCAGCCAATAGAAGGGAGAGAGGCTTGGCTCAGTAGCTCTGCTGTGCAATTGAGAGAGCCTGGCAAAGCAAGATCTGCAACTGCCCTTCCTCCCCAAGGGAGGAACCTCAGCCAATGGAGAATATAGAGGTTTTGCTCTGTAGCTCCTGTGCGATTGAGCCTGGCAAAGCAAGCTGTTATGCAGAAGGAAGCAAGAGAGAGAGAGAAGGAAGCAGATAATAGCCAGTTGCTTGGGGGCCTGAGAGGAGCCCTCCAGAGGCCTGATTTGGCCCCCAGGCCACATGTTTGACACCCCTGATTATATCTTGGCTCTTGAAGGGGGGTGTTGTGCTATGAGGTGAATCTTGGTTCCAGAGGGGGGAGTTGCTCTATGAGGTAGATCTTGGTGTGTGTTGTGCTATGTGTGTGTTTTGCTATGAGGTGAATCTTGGTTCCTGAGGGGGCAGGGACGGTGGCTCAGTGGTACAGCATCTGCTTGGGAAGCAGAAGGTCCCAGGTTCAATCCCCGCATCTCCAAAAAAGGGTCCAGGCAAATAGGTGTGAAAAAACCTCAGCTTGAGACCCTGGAGAGCCGCTGCCAGTCTGAGAAGACAATACTGACTTTGATGGACCAAGGGTCTGATTCAGTATAAGGCAGCTTCATATGTTCATATGAGTTGCTCTATGAGGTCTGAGCAGGAGGACAGGTGCCTCAGAGCCTCACTAGGCAGCGCACCAAACACCCCTCCAGTCATGGAGAGGTATTCATGAGGGAGGGTGTGGGTTCAGCTGAGCCCCTCAAGCCAACAGCTGGGGAAGGCAAGGGCAAACCACCCTGTAAAAAGTCTGCCGTGAAAACGTTGTGAAAACAACGTCACCCCAGAGTCGGAAACGACTGGTGCTTGCACAGGGGACCTTTCCTTTCCTTAGGGGACAGGTATTGCTAACAGGAGCCCCATGGTGCAGAGTGGTAAAGCTGCAGTACTGAAGTCTGAGCTCTCTGCTCACAATCTGAGTTCGATCCCAGTGGAAGCTGGTTTCAGGTAGCCGGCTCAAGGTTGACTCAGCCTTCCATCCTTCCGAGGTCGGTAAAATGAGGGCCCAGCTTGCTGGGGGGAAAGTGTAGATGACTGGGGAAGGCCATGGCAAACCACCCCGTAAAAAGTCTGCCATGAAAACGTGAAAGCAACGTCACCCCCAGAGTCGGAAACAACTGGTGCTTGCACAGGGGATCTTTCCTTTCCTTTTCCTTCTTGCAAAGAGGATGGAAAGAGGTGGGTCTGCCCTCATGCAGCCTCTCTGTGAAGGCCCTGGCCCTCTGGAGAAGAGCTGCAGCCAGTCCAGGGACCCCCCCCCCCCCATCCCTTCTCAGCCCTGAACAGAGCTCTGTTGCTTTGTGGCTCTGTTTCCGTGTAGCCTCAGGCCATGTCTGGGGGATGCAGGGGCAAAGGAAGAGGAGGGAAGAGGGAGGTGCCAAATGCATGCCTTGGCTTGCCTTCCAGACTGGAGCAGCCCTGTTTCCAGGATGTGGAGAAACACCATTTTAGGCCTGTGCTTGTGTGGGAGTTGGCTAGAGGAGTCCATAAAACTCTAGGCAAGACTTTGGCCTAGTCCAATAATGGCGAACCTTTTAGAGACCGAATGCCTAAACTGCAACCCAAAACCCACTTATTTATCACAAAGTGCCAACGTAGCAATTTAACCCAAATACTGAGATTTTAGTTTCGAAAAAAAACAACTCATAGTGAAATTAACAAACTGAAAGAACCTTTGGTCTGGATAGCATTTGCTTAGGAAACCAACAAAATAGTAACATGTCAGAATGGGAGAATGATGGTGAGAGTGTCATAAGGCAATAAATGGAGGCTGTGCATTGCTCTGTTGCTTGCAGGTCTGGGTTAAACTGGGAACATGCCTTTCCCAGAAGTGTTCCTGTTCACCTTATTTACTTTTGAACGTGTAACATGCATTATAAACATCATTCTAGTTTGCCATTAGGAAAAAAGAATACATTAAAATATAGTGTGTTTAGCAGGAGCTGGTGGTTAGGGTGTCCAAATCAGATCTGGGAGGTCCTGATTCATATGCCCTCTCTGCCCTGGCAGCTTTCTGGGAAACCTTGGATCAGTAATATACTCTGAGTTAACCCGCCTCATAGGTTCATTGTGAGGATAAAAGAGACGGGAAGAGTGTGTCAAACCAGTTCAGTGTCCTATTGGGGGAGAAAGGCAGGGGATACATGATGTTAGTTAATGAATTAAGTTGATGAAAGGAGTCCACTGATTTATATGGCTAAATCTTAGTCCAGCAGCACCTTAGAGATCAAGATTTTTGAGAGTCAAAGCTCCTTTTATCTGATCGAGGGAGCACTTAGAGAAGGGCAGGGAGCTGTTCCTGCTGGCAGCAGAGGAGAGGACTGGCATAGGAAAAACTTTTTAACAGTAAGAGTTGTTCAGCAGTGCAATTGACCCCCTCACTGGCAGTCTTTAAGCAGCGGCTGGACAAACACTTGTCAGGGATGCTCTGAGAAACCAGAACAGCAGTGCAACAATTCAAAAACAGCTTATCAACAATTTGCCTTATGCTTCCTGTAGATTGAAAGAGCTCTGCTCAGATACTGCTATCAGAAGCATCATATTTGAAAGCAAGGAAGCCTGCAGTTCCTCCCTTTCCACTCCTAAACCAGAGGCAATCCCGGCTGCTGTTTCTGCCAGATTAGTGGGATCCAACATTTCCTGTAATAAATCCACATCCCTTAAAAAAAAAGTGCTTGATTCAAGGTCCTGATCTCTCCTCCCCTTCCCCATCCCCATACACCCATGCTCTCTTCTTCCGTTCAGGTTGGACCTTGCCACAACAGTTTTGAAATATGAAATGCAACCAGGTCTTGGCCACATGAAAACGTGAAGCTACCTTATACCCATCTCTCTAGTGCAGGGGTGGCCAAGCTGTGGCTCAGGAGCCACATGTGGCTCTTTCAAACACATTGTGTGGCTCTTGAAGCCCCCACCAGAGAAGGCATTTGTCTCTTTAAACCACTTCTTCAAGCCAAGCCAGCCAGCCAGTGGCTTGGAAAATGCATTTAAAGTTCTAGTTGCTTTCTTTCCACCTTTCTCTCTCCCTCCCATTTATTTTCTTTCTTTCTTTCTTTCTTTCTTTCTTTCTTTCTTTCTTTCTTTCTTTCTTTCTTTCTTTCTTTCTTTCTTTCTTTCTTTCTTTCTTTCTTTCTTTCTTTCTTTCTTTCTTTCTTTCTTTCTTTCTTTCCTTCCTTCCTTCCTTCCTTCCTTCCTTCCTTCCTTCCTTCCTTCCTTCCTTCCTTCCTTCCTTCCTTCCTTCCTTCCTTCTCTCAGACATCTGATATGTGTGTCTGGTGGCTGTGACACATCTGAACACATCTGACATTTATTCTATGTGGCTCTTACGTTAAGCAAGTTTGGCCACTCCTGCCCTAGTGGATCCCATCTAACCCCCTCCCTAAAACTGCAGGAACACCTGCAAGGAATTTTCCTCTGTGTGTTGTGCTTGGGGGCTGCATTGTGGTTGCATCCATACCCCCACATCAGAATTCCAGAGGTGCCCACGAGCTCAAAAAGGTTGGAGTGCCCTGTTGTCTCTCTGAATGAGGCCCAGTTAGGATTGCCAGGTTTGGGTTGGGAAATACCTGGAGATCTGGAGGAAGGAGCCTGAGTTTGGGGAGAGGAGGAGGTTCAATGAGATATGACTCCAGAGCCTCGGGCAAGGGAGTGTGTGTGCCCACAGAGAGGATTCCGAGTGCCGCCTCTGGCACCACTGGCCTAGTCTATTCCTCCTTCCCCCTCCCCTCTTGTCTGGAAGCAGCACTTTTGAGCAGGCCTCCTAGAGAGACAGGAAGTTTTTCAGGCTGGTCTCCCAGAAAGCTGCAGGAGGGAAAACCAGCATCACTTCACCACCACCACCCTGAGATAATTTGCAAGCCCCAACCGTGGATTTTGACTGCCTTGGGGCCTCCACGGGGTTTAATTCGGCACTGCCGCAGGTAAAGGTGGTGGTGCCATGGGTGAGTGCTGCTTGAGTTTCCAAAGTGGAGGGGCTCTGGCCTGGCATCCTCTGCTGGGGGGTGGGAGGGCACCCTTGCCCTCCTTTTCCAGGCAGTCTGTGCTCTGTGGTTCAGCTGAATCACAGCTCCCCTGGGGAGAGCCTGGAAGCCTAGCCCCTCCCGGAGGTAGCCTAGCAACAGCCTCCCTTCCACAAGGAGCCGGGCTCTCTCCAACGAACCCATTTCACAGCCCCTTTCCACACCATTCACCGCAGCAACTGTCAGCCCCGGAAGAGCTGCCAAGCGACACAGAAGCAGTGGAGCGTGGCCATTGATCAGCCCCCTCTGGCTCCTGTGGGCACCCCCCCTCGTTTCTTGGGCTGAGATCCCTGGCAGACTGCTTCTACCAGCTGAGTGCCCACCCCAGCATGCCCCTCTGCCCGCTGCCTGCCTACTCATGTGCCCCCGGTACCCGAGCACTGAGAAGCCTGGGAGGACCAATAACATTTTCATAAAATCTTGGTACTTGAGTTAATCCTTTTTCTGAAGTGTAATTTCCCCGGGGGGCCCTGTCAGTTTGATGTGGATTTCCGTGGTTTTTTAAAATAGAATTATGGGGTCAGCCTGAGTTACCAGCCCCTGCATGTGGACAGATCTATTTTAGATAGACGAGGGGATTAAAAGGGGAAAAAACAGATTTAATTAAGTTGCTAATATTTAAAGGAAATTGATGAACTTGGGCTTTATGAGTTGGAGCAAACACCAAACGCGCCTTCATTAAGGGCAAGTTTTTATTTGATTTCTTTTCTTCCTCCATCCTCGAGTCGTTTTTTATTTGTGTATCTGTGCCTTCTGTTTAATCGTTTTAATAAGGAAAATGCACCTCTGCTCACATTTAATTTTGATTTAATTAGTGGGAGGTAATTAATGGCCTCGTAAAATCTCAGATTTCTAGCCCTTTAGGGCAAAGAAACAATTTCCTTTTTTTTAACAAATGAAGCAGATGAAAGGCTTCCGTCTCTCTCCCCCCAGACCTTCCTCTCCCTTCAGAGGCTGCTGGGCGCCTGCATCCTCTCTCCATTGGAATTCTGGAGGCTGGGGGGGGGGCGGGGGGTTCAGTTCTTTCTGTGACCTTTGCAGTGGGCATCTGCCTGCACATGACATGGGGCTTCTGTTGCCCCCCACCCAGGAGAGGTGGTCCATACTCACGCAGTGGGTGTTTGGAGAAATGGGGGGTTCTGCTCAGGTGGGGGGGACCAAGGGCAGATGTGTCAGGAGGGCAGGGTCATTCACCTTGCCAGATGTGGGACCAATCCAGCTTCAAGCACAGGGCAGAGCAGGAACCCTTTGAAGAAGACTGCAGATTTATACCCTGCCCTTCTATCTGAATCAGAGACTCAGAGTGGCCTACAATCTCCTTTCTCTTCCTCCCCCACAACAGACACCCTGTGAGGTGGGTGGGGCTGAGAGAGCTCTCACAGAAGCTGCCCTTTCAAGGACAACTCCTCCAAGAGCTCTGGCTGACCCAAGGCCATTCCAGCAGCTGCAAGTGGAGGAGTGGGGAATCAAACCCGGTTCTCCCAGATAAGAGTCCGCTCACTTCACCACTACACCAAACTGGCTCTCTTTGAGGTCAGAGTCACATGACAAGGGAGCAGTGTTCCCTCTAAACTGGGTGAACGTGAGCTAGCTCGCAGATTTTTAGCCTCCAGCTCACACCTTTTTGTCTTAGCTCAGGAAGGATGGCCCCAGAACACACTAATTGATGCAGTAGCTCACAACTGCAATGCCAGGAGCTCATAACTTTAATGTCAGTAGTTCTTAAAGTAGAATTTTTGCTCAGCAGACTCTGCAGCTTAGAGGGAACGTTGCAAGGGAGTGGCAGGCCTGTGGAGGGGGATGCTCTCCACCTCTGCAATGGACTGTTCTCAGCATGGCACTCATGCCAAGTGAGGCAGGAGCAGCGGCACCAGCCGTGGCCTCCGTGTGGAGGAAGGGCAGCTCTGCAAAGGAGCCCCCGGATGGTCCTGAGGGAAGAAAGACCGCTGGGCTCGGGGAAGACACATCCCTGCCGCTGTTGGGCTGGCTGGAAGTGGGCCTGCTTGTTCAGCCCTGTGCCTCTGGCTCCTGGGAGGCCTGTTGCAGGAGGCGGCTCAGCTGCCAGCCTCCAGGTGGGGATGACCCAAAAACACTGTGGGGAACTAACAAAGCGTCATGCACTAAAAACTGCTACTGTTGAACCTAATTCCAAAAGTCTCCTAAAAGCGAAACAGTCCAAAGTTAGAATTTCATAATGATCATAATTTTCACAATAAACTCCAGCAATTTCATAATTATCACAATAAACTTTAGCAATCAAACATAAGTTATAACAACCAAAGTCTCAGTTCATTCCAGGGTTGCCAAGTCCAATTCAAGAAATATCTGGGGACTTTGGGGGTGGGGCCAGGAGACATTGGGGGCAGAGCCAGGAACAAGGGTGTGACAAGCATAATTGAACTCTAAAGGGAGTTCTGGCCATCACATTTAAAGGGACCACACACCTTTTAAAATGCCTTCCTTCCATAGGAAATAATGAAGGATAGGAGCGGCTCATAGAATTAGACCCCTTAGTCCAATCTTTTTGGAACTTGGGGGGTATTTCAGGGAGAGGCATTGGGTGCTATACTGAAATTTTGGTGCCTCTACCTCAAAAAACAGCCCTCCCAGAGCCCCAGATACCCACAGATCAATTCTCCATTATTTCCTATAGAAATACGTCTCCATAGGGAATAATAGAGTTCCCAGCAGACATTCCCCCCCCCCCCACTTTCTGATGACCCTGAAGCGGGGGAGAGCCTCCAAACCGGGGGATCCCCTGCCCCCACCTGGGGATTGGCAACCCTAGTTCATTCAGTCCCAAGTAAGCATGTTTGGTGGGGCCACTTCCCTGGAGAAAATGGCTGCTTGGAAGGGTGGGCTCTAGGGCACGGCACCATGCTGAGGCCCCTCCCCTCCACAAACCCCGCCTTCTCCTGGATCCATCACCAGACTCAGGGATTTTCCAGCACAGACTTGGCAACCCTACAAGGACCTCCAGGACTCTGACTTTGGTGGCCGGGCTGGGCCTGGGGGACCTGCAGGGAACTGGGGGTGGGTGAGAAATCTCGGTGTGCCTCCTGAAGAGAATGCCTCCCCATCCGGAGCGGAATGGAGTGGGGGTGGGGAGTGGGCCAAAGCTGGTGCTGCATTGCTCTTGGTGTTGGTGTTGACTTGGCCATGTTGGGAGACGGTGGCTGGCTGGCTGGCTGGCTGGGACTCTGGAGCAGACCTGGCTGATGGGGAATGTTTCTTGCTTGGGCTGTGCTTGACACACAGTTCTTGGCTTGCTGCTGTGTAGGATGGGTCTATGTGGCTATGGCATGCTGGAGCCCTGCAGCAGAACAGGCCTTCTCTAGCCTGCAGGCCCTGCTCTCCCAGGGTTTCCCAACACCTGGAGAGGCTTTTCTTTCTCTCTTTCTCAAGGAGCCTGACTTTGGCAAGAATTGCCCATGGGGAGGGCCAGGGCACCCCACGTCCCTTCCAAGTTCTGAGGCCTGGCTTCTCTGCTATTCCCTCACCCAGCGCCTGATCACTAGGGCTTTTTTAAAAGAAAAAGCCCAGCAGGAACTCATTTGCATATTAAGCCACACCCCTGACATCACAATTGTTTCACACAAGTCTTTTTTTGTAGAAAAAGTCAAGCAGGAACTCATTTGCATAGCTGCAATAGCTATGGCCACACCCCCTGACCCCAAACCAGCCAGGCCTGTGTTCCTGTGCATTCCTGCTCAAAATGGCCCTGCTGATCACCACAGGGGCAATTTACTGCCTTTGCTGCCCCTGGAGGAACAGCCGCTTCCCAACTGACTGCTTCCCCCCGGCCCTCCTTTTAAAATTGTGTGTCCAAGATGGTGGAGGTCTTTGTGGTTCAAAGAAACACACCCAGCATCCAAAGTTATAAAGTATTTATTAAAGAGAAAATGTTTACAAGCACGCTATCAGCACAGCACCAGACTGAGCAAGGGATGCAAAAGAAATGGGTAGAACACCAGTCTTCTGTCCCTCTCTCTTTACACACCTTGTCAAATGTTAAAATATTGGACAGGCCCCTTTTGCTTAGGAAAGTGCAAATCTCTATGGAATTGCCATTCCCTTAAAGTTCTTTCCAGCTCTTCAAGCAAGCACACGGCCAGTGGCTGCCTTCCCAGGGGAAAGTTCTGCCTGCTGTCATGGACCCAGCAGCGCTTAAGGAAAAGAGACTTCCTTCCTGTTGCAAGGAGTTCTTATCACCTCTCTTCTCTCCTCCCCGACCAGGTCACACCAGGTCAAAGAGGCTTTTCCTGGAGATCTTCAGGAACCTCTTTCCTGAAGACTCTCTAGTATTCTATTCCTCCACTTCTCTGTTCCCTGCTTGGGAAAGGGGGAGATCTTGACCTATCCTTTATCACTCCTGCTACCAACATTTGTATAAAGGTAAGCTGGAAAGCAATTGGACTGGCTTCCCCCCTTCCAGCCTGCTCTGGGCTCTCTTCCCAGAGAGGGAAAAACGTTGAAAACTCAGAGTGGAGGTTTGGCTCATTTCAAACCTCGGGGGGGGGGGGATGTACTTCTTCACAAGCCCCCCCCTCCCAATCTGCAGACCTTGATCTCCCCTGTCAGCTGAGGGAGGGGTGTGTGTGACTCTATCCCTTCCCCTCCCCCCATGTGGAAAAGGTGTGGGGGAATGTGGTGGGAGAGATTTATTTTCTGCCAGTAGCCCCAGATGGGAGGCCGTGTTGCTCTGTCTGTAGCAGGAGAAAAGAGCCAGAGTTCGGGAGCAGCTGCAAGACTCACAAAACCTGGGGGCGGGGGGGGGGGGAGGAGGAGCAGTGACTCCCAAAATCTCCTCCCCCTGCACAAAGGTGTTCCTGGACTCTTGTTTTAGTCTGCAGGCAGCAGTGAGGGCCAAGGACAGTTTGTGTTGAGCCCCCCCCCCACACACCCTGCATTCTTGGGGCACCGCAGTCTTGTGCGAGAAGGTCAGGAGGTCAGCAGTGGTGGTGGTGGGGAGCTGAGCAAACCGGTAGGCTGTTGGGATCTGTCTTCCCCATGCCTGGGGCGCAGTGCTGGCCCCCCAGGGGAACCCGGTGTCCGGAAAGGAGGGGCATTTCCAGTCTCGACGGGTTTTAAGGTTGCCAATCCCCAGGTAGGGGCAGGGGATCCCCCGTTTGGAAGCCCTTCCGCCGCTTCAGGATCCTCAGAAAGCAGGGGTGGGGGAGGGGAATGTCTGCTGTGCACTCTGTTATTCCCTATGGTGACCAATTCCCATAAGGTATAAATAGAGAATTGATCTGTGAGTATCTGGGGCTCTGAGGGGGCTGATGTTTGAGGTAGAGGCACCAAATCTGCAACATAGCACCCAATGCCTCTCCTCAAAATATCCTCCAAGTTTCAAAAGGATTGGACCAGGGAGTCTAATTCTATGAGCTCCCAAAGAAGGTGCCCCTAGCCTTCATTATTTCCAGTGCAGCAAAGACATTTAAAAGGTGCTCATAGAATCCTAGAATCATAGAGTTGGAAGGGACCTCTAGGGCCATCTAGTCCAGCCCCCTGCACAATGCAGGAAACTCACAAACACCTCCCCCTCAATTCACAGGATCCTCATTGCTGTCAGAAGGCCATCTAGCCTCTCTTTAAAAACCTCCCGAGAAGGAGAGCCCACCACCTCTCAAAGAAGCCTGTTCCACTAAGGAATCACTCTAACTGTCAGGAAGTTCTTCCTAATGTTGAGCTGGAAACTCTTTTGATTTAATTTCAACCCACTGGTTCTGGTCCGACCTTCTGGGGCCACAGAAAACAATTCCACACCATCCTCTATATGACAGCCCATCAAGTACTTGAAGATGGTGATCCTCTCACGTCAGTTCCTTTAAACTTGATGGCCAGAACTCCCTTTGGAGTTTAATCACACTTGTCACACCCTTGCTTCTGGCCTGACCCCAATGTCTCCTGGCTGCACCCCCAAAGTCCCCAGACCTTTCTTGAATTGGACTTGGCAACCCTACTGGGTGTGACGTGGCTCATAGGGCAGGCGGGAGCAGCAGGTGTTAGTGCTGGGGGGGGGGGGCTAGCTCCTGGGCTCTTGGGTGGTTGTCGTCTTCCTTGCTAGGGAAGCAGGGTCTCTGCTCGAAAGATGGGGGGGGGGGAGCGTGTGTGGATCCCAGGGGATCCCACCCCCCTGGGGCAGAGGCTTCTTCCCCCTCCCTGGCGCGGTAAATACAAACATAAACTGTATCTAACAAGACAAATATAACGAGGGCCTCATAAAAAGGGGGAGCAGGGCTGGAATAAATCCTGTCTGCGGAAGCGGGCACCGTGTCTGCCGGTAGAGTGCGGAACTGCAGTTGGGAAGATTGAGTGGCCCATAAACATTTTCATATTTCATTAGCCGATTAATGGACGGCTCTCCTTTTTGGCAACTTTGCTGATTCTCAGCAAAAATTGTGGGGAGTAAATGAAGGCATCTGATGAAGCCTTTCCGGGGGCCCATCCCATTATGGATCGTCCCAATTAATGCCTGCGCCTCTCGCCGCGGCCCGCTGTTCTGCCAGTCCAGTTACCGTTAATAGATTTCTCATAAGTGGCTGGATTGTAAAAACCTCATAACTCAGTTTAATGCCACCAATAAAATTATCTCCGGACGTCTGGCCCAGATTCCAGGCACTCTGGGGCTGAAGGGAGCAGCCATTTACCCTTTCGCTCCCTGGCCAGAGAGTGGACGAACCAGCCGGGAGCCGGCTCTGGGCAATTGCTGGCAGGCCTCCGGTCCTCTCCCCCAAGGCGGTCAGCACTTCCAAAACAGGGGAGCAGAATCTGGGGCTCATAATCAAGGACCTACAGTGTGACCTCCGCCTTTTGCACGCCCAAAACCCTTGGTGGCTGAGCAGGGTCCACTGGGGAAGCCCTCCACATGTATTTACCACTTTGGAAACTGCTGTTTTTCTAAAGCGGTTCACAATTTTTTCAAACATCTAATATAATTAATGACACATGGAAACCGCAATGGAAAAAGGTTAAAACCAACTCTCCCCCTAAAAATGCAGATATTCCAGCTGCAGCAGGGTCAGCCCCGAGGTGAGGGGGGGTTGCATGTGGAGGGGGGATTTCATGATTCTGACCCCATCCTGTGGTGGATTTTTTGCTGATTGTTTTGGCGCCTCGAGAATTTGTTTTGTTTCTCACTTGTGCCCCACTCATTTTTCCCAACCAGATTTGGAGTTCCTTTTGACCTCATGCATCATGCTGCAGTCTCTTTTCCTCCACCAGTTGACACCCTGCAACCCCAGCCTCCCCCATGCCCAGTCATCACACCGCCCTCCTCTCCCTCCCTCCCTCTTTCCTCTTCAGCCTGACTTCATTTTCTTTTTTAAAAAATGTCATCAGGGTGATATGAGAACAGGACTCCCCCCTCCCTTTATATTGCTGCCGGACAGCCCCTCTCCCACTCAAGGAAGGAACATAG
Source organism: Heteronotia binoei (assembly GCF_032191835.1). Lineage (NCBI taxonomy): Eukaryota > Metazoa > Chordata > Lepidosauria > Squamata > Gekkonidae > Heteronotia > Heteronotia binoei. Next base: position 560,896 of record NC_083224.1, read on the forward strand.
AAAAGAAAAGTAATTCATACAACCCAGGGGTCGTTTTGTAGAAAAATAGGCGGTGGAGCTCATCCAGGGATTGTTATGCAGCTGCACGTACTATTCAATGGTCAAGGAGGTGGAACTCCCAGAAGGAGGAGGAGGAACTCTCCGAAAGGTTCAGGAGCTGTGCTCCTGTGAGCTCCCACTGAAGCTGAGGCCTGCCTACACCCAATCGGAGAGAAGTGCTTCCTGTCTCTTTCTTTAAACATTAAAGATTTGCTTTGACAGAGGAACCCTTATATCCATATAAGAAGGAAGAGGTGCCCTCCAAAATCACCTTCCCGCTCCAGCAATAGAATTTCCTTCCTTAAAATAGACCGAAAAGGGCTCTCATCAATGGACACACATTTTAGCCAAAGTGCCAATCTGTAACCAGGTGGCGCCCCCCCCCCCCCCCCCGCTTTAATATTGACACAACGCTTGCCTCCCTATTCCTACAGATCTATGGAGCTACTGGGCGGGGGGGGGGGGGGGTGTTCAAGGAACTTTCTTCCAAGGATTTGTTTTATTACTTAATATATTTAGTGCTGTCTACCGGCAATTTTCATGCATGCACAGGCAGCAAATTTCTTTTGGGAAGCTTCTATTACTTGCTGTTTTTCCATGAAGGAAAAGGGCAATTCTTGCACATGCCTATAGATTGCCCTATCACCCAGGGGAGGGCATTCCACAGCATTGGGGTAGCCACGTGGAAGGCCCTGCCCCCTGAGGGTGCCAACCTTCACCCACAAATGATTCCAGATGCATCCTAAAGCACAAGAGGGGGAGAATTGCCTGGAGAGGAGATGGCAGCAGTGCCAGTGACTTGAGGGTCAGTGCAGCTTGTCCCAAGTTCTGTTCCTGGCATCTCCCACAGCCGAGGAGGAGAAAGGCCTTTCTCTGCACAACACCCAGCTGAGCTGGAGCCTGTTGGGGGAGGGGCAGGGCTGGGCTAGAGGCTGCCTGAGATCCTCAGGAGGGAGAGAAGGAAATGCATCTTTACGCAAGGAGTGATGAAAACATGGAATTCACTGTCAGAGGATGTAGTGATGGCCACATGAATAGACAGCTGTAAAAGGGGATTAAACAGATACATGGAGAAGAGGTTCATCAGTGGCTACTAGCCCTGGTGAATGAATGGAACCTCCACGTTCAGAGGCAGTGAATCCCAGTGGCAGAAGGTAAAATCAGTGGGAGGATTTGGCCTCTGTGCCCTGTTGCCGGCCCTCCAGAGGAACTGGTTGCCCGCTGTGTGAGACAGGAGGCTCGTCTAGATGGACCCTTTCCGGTCTGATCCAGCAGGGCTCTTCTAAGGTAAGGGGAGGGAAGACCTCGACCTCTGTGCTCTGTTGTCAGCCCTCCAGAGGAACCGGGGGGCCACTGTGTGAGACAGGAGGCTGGACTAGGTGGACCCTCCCTGGTCTGATCCAGCAGGGCTCTTCTGATGTTCTCATGAAGGCCTTGGCCTCTCTGCCCTGTTGTTGGCCTCCACAGGAACTGGCTGGCCCCTGTGTGAGACAGGAGGCTCGTCTAGATGGACCCTTTCCGGTCTGATCCAGCAGGGCTCTTCTAAGGTAAGGGGAGGGAAGACCTCGACCTCTGTGCTCTGTTGTCAGCCCTCCAGAGGAACCGGGGGGCCACTGTGTGAGACAGGAGGCTGGACTAGATGGACCCTCACTGGTCTGACCCAGCAGGGCTCTTCTGATGTTCTTCTCAGGGAAAGGCCTCGGCCTCTCTGCCCTGTTGTTGGACCTCCAGAGGAACTGGTTGGCCTCTATTGTGAGACAGGAGGCTGGACTAGATGGACCTTCCCTGGTCTGATCCCGCAGGGCTCTTCTGATGTTCTTCTCAGGGGAAGGCCTCAGCCTCTATGCCCTGTTGTTGGCCCTCCAGAGGAACTGGTTGCCCCTGTGTGAGACAGGAGGTTGGAGTAGATGGACCCTCCCTGGTCTGATCCAGCAGGGCTGTTCTGATGTTCTTCTCAGGGGAAGGCCTCAGCCTCTCTGCCCTGTTATTGGCCCTCCAGAGGAACTGGCTGGCCACTGTGTGAGACAGGAGGCTGGACTAGATGGACCCTCCCTGGTCTGACCCAGCAGGGCTCTTCTGATGTTCTTCTCAGGGAAAGGCCTCGGCCTCTCTGCCCTGTTGTTGGACCTCCAGAGGAACTGGTTGGCCTCTATTGTGAGACAGGAGGCTGGACTAGATGGACCTTCCCTGGTCTGATCCCGCAGGGCTCTTCTGATGTTCTTCTCAGGGGAAGGCCTCAGCCTCTATGCCCTGTTGTTGGCCCTCCAGAGGAACTGGTTGCCCCTGTGTGAGACAGGAGGTTGGAGTAGATGGACCCTCCCTGGTCTGATCCAGCAGGGCTGTTCTGATGTTCTTCTCAGGGGAAGGCCTCAGCCTCTCTGCCCTGTTATTGGCCCTCCAGAGGAACTGGCTGGCCCCTGTGTGAGACAGGAGGTTGGACTAGATGGACCCTCCCTGGTCTGATCCAGCAGGGCTCTTCTGAGGTTCTTCTCAGGGGAAGGCCTCGGCCTCTCTGCCCTGTTATTGGCCCTCCAGAGGAACTGGTTGGCCCCTGTGTGAGACAGGAGGTTGGACTAGATGGACCTTCCCTGGTCTGACCCAGAAGGGCTCTTCTGAGGTTCTTCTCAGGGGAAGGCCTCAGCCTCTATGCTCTGTTGTCCCTCCAGAGGAACTGGTTGGCCACTCTGTGAGAGAGGATGCTGGACTAGATGGACCTTCCCTGGTCTGATCCAGAAGGGCTCTTCTGAGGTTCTTCTCAGGGGAAGGCCTCAGCCTCTCTGCCCTGTTATTGGCCCTCCAGAGGAACTGGTTGGCCCCTGTGTGAGACAGGAGGTTGGACTAGATGTACCTTCTCTGGTCTGATCCAGCAGGGCTGTTCTGATGTTCTTCTCAGGGGAAGGCCTCAGCCTCTCTGCCCTGTTATTGGCCCTCCAGAGGAACTGGTTGGCCCCTGTGTGAGACAGGATGTTGGACTAGATGGACCCTCCCTGGTCTGATCCAGCAGGGCTCTTCTGATGTTCTTCTCAGGGGAAGGCCTCAGCCTCTATGCTCTGTTGTCCCTCCAGAGGAACTGGTTGGCCACTCTGTGAGAGAGGATGCTGGACTAGATGGACCTTCCCTGGTCTGATCCAGCAGGGCTGTTCTGATGTTCTTCTCAGGGGAAGGCCTCAGCCTCTCTGCCCTGTTATTGGCCCTCCAGAGGAACTGGTTGGCCCCTGTGTGAGACAGGAGATTGGACTAGATGGACCCTCCCTGGTCTGATCCAGCAGGGCTCTTCTGAGGTTCTTCTCAGGGGAAGGCCTCGGCCTCTCTGCCCTGTTGTTGGCCCTCCAGAGGAACTGGTTGGCCACTGTGTGAGACAGGAGGCTGGACTAGATGGACCTTCCCTGGTCTGATCCAGCAGGGCTGTTCTGATGTTCTTCTCAGGGGAAGGCCTCAGCCTCTCTGCCCTATTATTGGCCCTCCAGAGGAACTGGTTGGCCCCTGTGTGAGACAGGAGGTTGGACTAGATGTACCTTCTCTGGTCTGATCCAGCAGGGCTGTTCTGATGTTCTTCTCAGGGGAAGGCCTCAGCCTCTCTGCCCTGTTATTGGCCCTCCAGAGGAACTGGTTGGCCCCTGTGTGAGACAGGATGTTGGACTAGATGGACCCTCCCTGGTCTGATCCAGCAGGGCTCTTCTGATGTTCTTCTCAGGGGAAGGCCTCAGCCTCTATGCTCTGTTGTCCCTCCAGAGGAACTGGTTGGCCACTCTGTGAGAGAGGATGCTGGACTAGATGGACCTTCCCTGGTCTGATCCAGCAGGGCTGTTCTGATGTTCTTCTCAGGGGAAGGCCTCAGCCTCTCTGCCCTGTTATTGGCCCTCCGGAGGAACTGGTTGGCCCCTGTGTGAGACAGGAGATTGGACTAGATGGACCCTCCCTGGTCTGATCCAGCAGGCCTCTTCTGAGGTTCTTCTCAGGGGAAGGCCTCGGCCTCTCTGCCCTGTTGTTGGCCCTCCAGAGGAACTGGTTGGCCACTGTGTGAGACAGGAGGCTGGACTAGATGGACCTTCCCTGGTCTGATCCAGCAGGGCTGTTCTGATGTTCTTCTCAGGGGAAGGCCTCAGCCTCTCTGCCCTATTATTGGCCCTCCAGAGGAACTGGTTGGCCCCTGTGTGAGACAGGAGGTTGGACTAGATGGACCCTCCAGAGGAACTGGTTGGCCCCTGTGTGAGACAGGAGGTTGGACTAGATGGACCCTCCCTGGTCTGATCCAGCAGGGCTCTTCTGATGTTCTTCTCAGGGGAAGGCTTCGGCCTCTCTGCCCAGTTGGTCATAAAGCATCAAATATATGAACATCTGAAGCTGCCTTCTACTGAATCAGACCCTTGGTCCATCGAAGTCAGTATTGTCTTCTCAGACTGGCAGCGGCTTTCCAGGGTCTCAAGCTGAGGTTTTCCACACCTATTTGCCAGGACCCTTTTTTGGAGATGCCAGGAATTGAACCTGGGACCTTCTGCTTACCATGCAGATGCTCTACCACTGAGCCACCATCCCTCCCCCTCAGCAAGGAAATTAACAACACCAATTAATAATCACTCACCCTCAGACATCAAAGATCTCCAATAAATCCTGCTGTGAATAAAGGAACGGCTGTCATGAGGCCATGCCAGATCATAGGTAGCCCCCTCCATTCCATTATGCCAGGTAAGCTGGGGTGGGGGGCAGGTTCTGGCCCCTCCTTCTGCACAGCGCAGTCCAGGTGAGGTGAGATTTCCAGCCCATCTTCCAGCACCACAGATCTGAGTAATCTCACCCAGGAGTTTCTGTGGCATGAATGATGGCCGTGGGGCATCTCTGCCCCATTGCCAGGCTTAGGTAATAAATCTGTGACATCCGGCCAGGTCTTGGAGCCAGGAAGCAGGTTGGCTGTTGGAACCCAGGTGGTGGGAGACTTCTGGTGACTCACAAGCACAATCAGTGGCAAGAAAGGAGGGCACACGGACCAGGAAGCCGATCCTGGGCATCTTGGAAGCCCTCCTAGAGGCTCACATAGTGTTAATAACTGGCAGGGCTGACAACCTCCGGTTGAGAGGATAGCAACCGGGACTGAGGAACTGATTTCGCACTCGTCTTACCCCGCTGTCACGTTCCTCTTCTCCGCGCAGTGTCCTTCGGATTTCCCACTACCTGCTCCGGAGCTGCAGCAAACGTCACGGTTTTCACGCAGTAAATGGAAACCACTAAAACCAGTTTTCGTTTGCCATGCGAAAAACACGATGTTTGCTGCTGCTCCGGAGCAGATAGTGGGAAATCCAAAGGCTGCTGAGCTGAGAAGAGGACCATGACAGCGGGGTAAGCTGAGTGGGAAATCGGTCGGGGTGAATGATGCCCCCTGTTGAGGCAGATCTTTCCAGACTGGGAGCCTCCTAGAAAGGCAGCCGTAGACGGGAAGTTTCCAGCCCCTGCCAGGCCGTTTTGGATGGGAGGGAACTGGAACTTCTGAGGGCAACAGCAATTTACAGAATACTCTTCTTGTGCCCCAGCTAAAATTAGACAATCCAAAAACGCATTGTGTGTAACTGAACTCATCAAATTGTACTGCTTGGTGTATTTGTGAATTAAAAGGGCACATTCCGTATTTTTATTCAAGCAATAATTGCAGCTACGTCCTGTGTGAGAGAAGCAGCCGTTGTACCCCATTCCACCAAAACACTGCTCGGTTTGTGCCTGCTAGTTAACCAGGGAGAAAGAGTTAAAAATAGAAGCCGTCAACATTGCAGTAAACAAAAGGAATCTTTTATTACCTGGATGGGAAGCAATCTGCTCTGTGTAGACTCAGCGTTTCCAGAGACAATAGAAAGCCAGGCAACAGTTGTTTCCCAAATGCTGCTGGGGCACAGAGGTCCCTCTTTCCACGGGCTTCTAAGGACCTAACTGTGCGTGACATCATCTCCACATCTCCCTTGGTTGGCTCTGTGACTTTCCATCAGACAAGCCATATGAGAGGAATATCTGATTAAGGGAGCTTTGGCTGCCAAAAACTGTGCCCGAGAAAGCTTCTTGGTCTCTAAGGTGCTCTTGCTGCATGAGAATCTACCACAGTGCAGACCAGCACAGCTCCCACAAGAACCTCAGCAGAGCCCTGTTGCAGGACAACAGGAGGGCATAGAGGCCAAGGCCTTCATAAGGACATCAGAAGAGCCCTGCAGGATCAGACCAGTGGTTTGATCCAGCAGGGCTCTTCTGATGTTCTTATGAAGGCCTCAGCCTCCCTGTCATGTTGTTGGCCGTCCAGAGGAACTGGCTGGCCACTGTGTGAGACAGGAGGCTGGACTAGATGGACCTTCACTGGTCTAATCCATCAGGACTATTCTGATGTTCTTCTCAGGGGAAGACCTCAGCCTCTCTGCCCTGTTGTTGACCCTCCAGAGGAACTGGCTGCCCCCTGTGTGAGACAGGAGGCTGGACTAGATGGACTTCACTGGTCTAATCCATCAGGACTATTCTGATGTTCTTCTCAGGGGAAGACCTCAGCCTCTCTGCCCTGTTGTTGACCCTCCAGAGGAACTGGCTGGCCACTGTGTGAGACAGGAGGCTGGACTAGATGGACCTTCACTGGTCTAATCCATCAGGACTATTCTGATGTTCTTCTCAGGGGAAGACCTCAGCCTCTCTGCCCTGTTGTTGACCCTCCAGAGGAACTGGCTGGCCCCTGTGTGAGACAGGAGGCTGGACTAGATGGACCCTCACTGGTCTGACCCAGCAGGGCTTTTCTGAGGTTCTTCTCAGGGGAAGGCCTCAGACTCTCTGAGAGGCTGTTTGGTGTAGTGGTTAAGTGTGCGGACTCTTATCTGGGAGAACTGGGTTTGATTCCCACTCCTCCACTTGCACCTGCTAGCATGGCCTTGGGTCAGCCATAGCTCTGGTTGTCCTTGAAAGGGCAGCTGCTGTGAGAGCCCTCTCCAGCCCCACCCACCTCACAGGGTGTCTGTTGTGGGGGAGGAAGATAAAGGAGATTGTGAGCCGCTCTGAGACTCTTCGGAGTGGAGGGCGGGATATAAATCCAATATCATCTTCTCTCTGCCCTGTTGTTGATCCTCCAGAGGAACTGGCTGGCCCCTGTGTGAGACAGGAGGCTGGACTAGATGAACCTTCACTGGTCTGATCCAGCAGGGCTCTTCTGATGTTCTTCTCAGGGGAAGGCCTCAGCCTCTCTGCCCTGTTGTTGGCCCTCCAGAGGAACTGGTTGGCCACTGTGTGAGACAAGAGCTGAACTAGATAGACCCTCACTGGTCTGATCCAGCAGGGCTCTTCCGATGTTCTTATGTGAATAACATAACATACTTCCTCCCTTTTTATTTGCCATGTCTTTGTAGCCCATCTTTTCATCCTGGAATGTCAGGTCTCAGTTTTGTTGCCTTGGAAAATTTTCCTTTTATGTCCAACAGTTCTGTAATTCCAGTCCTGCCGTTTTGTTTGTTTTTTGTTGCTTTCCCATTGAATTTCTGTTCATATTTTGTTACCCACGTTTGGACTCAACGAGAAAGGCGGGCTCTAAAAAAGGATAATGGTGATGGTGATGATGGTGGTGGTGGTGGTGGTGGTTTAGCCGTGATGGTGATGAGCATGGCAGGTTGCTGGAGCTGGTTTGGTGCCTGCCTCCTCCAGCCTCACAGATCACCCCAGTCCTGGCTGACCATAAATCTGGCTGTTGAATTAAACTTCATAATAACTCTGAATTCTTTGGTGTATCATTACGCAGCAAGTGTCACAGTAACCAGACAAAATTAGCCACCTGACACCCATATTATGGCATTTAAATGATAGATAGGACAGCCTTGGAAATGCAGCCATCAGTCGCCGGCTTCTTTTTCTGAACAGGTCTGTTTTTTAAAGACCCACAGCAGAGCTTGCAATGCGGCAACTTCAGGGTTATCCTGCTGAGCCCCTGAGAACCAATAAACCCAGTTGCCAACATCACCGCTCAAGGTCTGTTCTGCAGACCTGGCTGCAGCAAACCCAGATGCCAGCTCTCCAGCCCTGCCCCAAACAACACGGGGAGAGCTGGCCAAACACAGAGAACTGTACCAGAGCTGGTGCTGAGATTCTGCACAGGCCTTCCTCACCCAGATGGGTCCCGTGCAGGGCAACTTCTGGTGCCCACAGCCGCTTGGCATAACCCCCCCCCCCTCCATCCCTGGCATCTCAAGCTGAAAAGGCTCTTAGCTGAGCAGTGAAGGGAAATGCTGTTCTCTGCCTGGACCCCTGGAGGAGCTGTGGCCAGCCAGAAGGGCCAGTAATGAAGCAGGCGGCAGCTTCCAGCCATGGACCCCTCCCCAGGTTCAATCCCTGGTAGGCGGTGTGGCAGAAGACCCTTCTCTCTCTGAGGCCCTCGGGAGCGGCTGCCAGCCGGGGGAGGCCGCACTGGCTACAGGGGGACGAAGGAGACTTGTCGGTTCGCTTCATGTGGGGGGCTTGGGGATACTTTCAAGATGCTTACAGAGTTGTTGTCCAGTGCCTGAATGGGGAGTACCTGAATGGCGCCCACTCTGTTCTCAGTCACTTTGCTCCATTGCTGCCTGCACACACGACCCGAGGGCCACAATCCCCTCCTGTGAAGGAGCCCTTGGGGCTTGCCCTCTTCATCCCATGTCACACTCCAGTCCTTTGAGCCGAAGCCTTCTGCCCATGGCCTTTCCGGTCTCCTAGGAGCTGCTGACTGGGAGGAGGAACCTCCCCCCACCCTGCACATGGGCAAAGACCCCCAGAAGCCCCCAGGAGGGGGTCCTCCAGCAAATCATGGGTGAGGTTGAAGCAAATGCTGAGCCACAGAGAGGGCAGAATCAGTGGCAGATTTATGGGCAGGGAATAAGGACTACACTCAAGCAGTCACAACGTACCATCAGGCACACAGCGGAAGTACCAAGTGCCACGAGGCCCACGTTCAGACATAGAGATCCCCAGATGTAATTCCACAAGAGGAGAGCCTGTGGGGGAAGTGGAAGAGCAAGGGGGGCTTGCAGCCACTTACCTGCCCAGGTGCAGCTTCAGAGGGACCCTGCGGAGTCAGACCAGGGAGGGTCCATCTAGTCCAGCCTCCTGTCTCACACAGTGGCCAGCCAGTTCCTCTGGAGGGCCAACAACAGGACAGAGAGGCTGAGGCCTTCCCCTGAGAAGAACATCAGAAGAGCTCTGCTGGATCAGACCAGGGAGGGACCATCTAGTCCAGCCTCCTGTCTCACACAGGGGCCAGCCAGTTCCTCTGGAGGGCCAGCAACAGGGCAGAGAGGCCAAGGCTTTCCTCTGAGAAGAACATCAGAAGAGCCCTGCTGGATCAGACCAGGGAGGGACCATCTAGTCCAGCCTCCTGTCTCACACAGGGGCCAGCCAGTTCCTCTGGAGGGCCAACAACAGGGCAGGGAGGCCGAGGCCTTCCCCTAAGAAGAACATCAGAAGAGGCCTGCTGGGTCAGACCAGTGAGGGTCCATCCCGTCCAGTCTCCTGACTCACACAGTGGCCAACTAGTTCCTCTGGAGGGCCAACAACAGGGCAGAGAGGCCGAGGCCTTCCCCTGAAAAGAACATCAGAACAGCCCTGCTGGATCAGACCAGGGAGGGTCCATCTATTCCAGCCTCCTGTCTCACAAAGGGGCCAGCCAGTTCCTCTGGAGGGCCAGCAACAGGGCAGAGAGGCCAAGGCTTTCCTCTGAGAAGAACATCAGAAGAGCCCTGCTGGGTCAGACCAGGGAGGGTCCATCTAGTCCAGCCTCCTGTCTCACACAGGGGCCAGCCAATTCCTCTGGAGGGCCAGCAACAGGGCAGAGAGGCTGAGGCCTTCCTCTGAGAAGAACCGCAGAGGAGCCCTGCTGGATCAGACCAGGGAGGGTCCATCTAGTCTAGCCTTCTGCCTCACACAGTGGCCAACCAGTTCCTCTGGAGGCCCAACAACAGGGCAGAGAGGCCGAGGCTTTCCCCTGAGAAGAACATCAGAAGAGCCCTGCTGGATCAGACCACTAAGGATCCATCTAGTCATAGAATCATAGAGTTGAAAGGGACCTCTGTGGTCATCAACCCCTTGCACAATGCAGGAAACCCACAAATACTTACCCCAAATTCACAGGATCTTCATCGCTGTCAGATAGCCATCTAGCCTCTGTTTAAAAATCTCCAAGGAAAGAGAGCCCACCACCTCCCAAGGAAGCTTGTTCCACTGAGGAATCACTCTTAACGGTCAGGAAGTTCTTCCTAATGTTGAGCTGAAAACTCTTTTGATTTAATTTCAACCCCTTGGTTCTGGCCCTACCTTTCGGGGCCACAGAAAACAATTCCACACCCTCCTCTATATGACAGCCCTTCAAGTACTTGCACCCTGCACATAATTTTATGAGCCTCAGTCAGCATCTTGTCTCACACAGGGGCCAACCAGTTCCTCTGGAGGGCCAACAACAGGGCAGAGAGGCTGAGGCCTCCCCCTGGGAAGAATATAAGAAGAGCCCTGCTGGATCAGACCAGGGAGGGTCCATCTAGTCCAGCCTCCTGTCTCACACAGTGGCCAACCAGTTCCTCTGGAGGGCCAAGAAAATGGCATAGAGACCGAGGCCTTCATAAGGACATCAGAAGAGCCCTGCTGGATCAGACCAGGGAGGGTCCATCTAGTCCAGCCTCCTGCCTCACACAATGGTCAGACATTTGCCTTAGAGGGCCAACAACAGGCACAGAGGGGCCTTGACATTGTCTCCTAGCACTGGTATTCAAGTATTTCCTGCCTCTGAAAGTGGCGGTTTCCTGATGGACCTCTGCTCCATGGATCTGCCTAACCACCAGCCCTTTTCAACCCATCCATGCCTGTGGCCACCACTTCATCCACAGGCAGGGAACACCACCACTGAATCATGCGTGGAGTAAAGAGGTGTCTCCTTTTGTTTGTCTTGAAGCTATTTCCCATCAGTTTGATTGGGTGCCCTTGGCTTCTAATATTTGGGAGAGGGGAGGGTTTCTCTTTGTTCACTCTCTCCACCCTGCACATAGTTTTATGAGCCTCAGTCATGCCCCCTCTTTGCCGCTTCTTCCCACTAAACAAAACAAGTCCCAGACCCTCCAGCCTTTCTGCCCAGGGAGGGGACACTCCAGCAAGACCCACAGAGCAAGTGCTGAGTAGGGAACCTGTTAAATAATGGGTCACACACGCAGCACCATTTCTTGGACTTGGGGAAGGGAGTTTTGTAGCCCAAGATGTTGCAGTGATTTATGGCAACTTCACAAAAGTGTTGAGACTGTTTTTGTTTAACAATGCAAGAGTAGCTAATGAGATTAGTTTGACAGAGAAATGTCTGGATGTGAAAGGGCAGCTGAAGTGTGCTGTTAAGCTCCATAAATGGACCCAATCCAATTGCTTACTGAAGCCCTTTTATGAGATCCGTAATAAATATAAATGGTTCCATTGAGAAAAAAGCCGGTTGCAATAAAAAATGTGGCAGGAAGGTTGTCAGTCTTGGAACATTTAGAGAAGATGGCTGTGATTACTAAGAAAAACAAAGAAGGGAAAGAAACTTAACCCAAAAACTGGAGTAAGAAACCTAAAAGGTTAATATGCGATTAAAGGACGGAACATTAAAAACAAAGTGTAAAAAAATCATAAATAGAAGAAGAAGAAGATATTGGATTTATATCCCGCCCTCCACTCCGAAGAGTCTCAGAGTGGCTCACAATCTCCTTTCCCTTCCCCCTCCACAACAAACACCCTGTGAGGTGGGTGGGGCTGAGAGGGCTCTCCCTGCAGCTGCCCTTTCAAGGACAACCTCTGCCAGAGCTATGGCTGACCCAAGGCCATGCTAGCAGGTGCAAGTGGAGGAGTGGGGAATCAAACCCGGTTCTCCCAGATAAGAGTCCGCACACTTCACCACTACACCAAACTGGCTCTCCAATCAAAATACATGTATTTATTTCAAAAGCTAAAACCATTTAACGGCCCATCATAAGCCTCTATCCTATGTAAAATCATAAAACCTCAATGGGAACCCACTCAACTTGACCTGACGCGTTTCGACCTAAATTGGTCTTTTTCAGAGGTCATAATACAGACAGAATAAAACAGAACAATGCTGGAGCACAAGGAAATGAGTGAAGTGACAAAGGCTTAGAGATATATTGAGGCCTCTTGTTCTATAGCCTTATGCTCTTGATTTAATCAAAAGCATACCTATAGCATTCAGTGTTTTTTTGTATGTCACGTGGTCCAGAATTGATCAAGGAAAGTCAGGGCGTATGTGCCAAGGGTTGCAATAACAATGTGGCAGGAAGGTTGTCAGTCCTGGAACATTTAGAGAAGATGGCTGTGATTACTAAGAGCCAGCAGAGGTTTCTTAAGAACAAGTCATGTCAGACTAACCTGATCTCCTTTTTTGAGAAAGTTACTACCTTGCTGGATCAGGGGAATGTTGTAGATATTGTTTATCTTGACTTCAGTAAGACTTTTGATAAGGTTCAACAGTAAGGCTTTTGATAAGCTTCTTGTTGACAAGTTGGTAAATTTGGTTTGGATCCTGTTACCATTAGGTAGATCTGTAACTAGTTGACAGATTGCACCCAAAGAGTGCTTGTGAATGGTTCCTCATCCTCTTGGAGAGGAGTGACAAGTGGAGTGCCTCAAAGATTTGTCCTGGGACCTGTTTTGTTCAACATCTTCATAAATGATTTGGATGAAGGAACAGAGGGAATGCTTATTAAATTTGCAGATGATACTAAATTGGGAGGGGTCACAAATACAGTGGAAGACAGAAACAGGATACAGGATGACCTTGACAGGCTGGAAAACTGAGCTAAAATCAATAAAATGAATTTTAACAGGGATACATGTAAAGTTCTGCATTTAAGCAGGAAAAATCCAATGCATGATTATAGGATGGGGGAGACTTGTCTTAGCAGTAGTACGTGTGAAAAGGATCTTGGGGTCTTAGTGGATCATATGCTGAACATGAGTCAACAGTGTGATGCGGTGGCTAAAAAGGCAAATGCAATTTTGGGCTGTATCAACAGAAGTCTAGTGTCCAGATCATGTGATGCGATGGTATCGCTTTACTCTGCTCTGGTAAGACCTCACCCGGAGTCTTGTGTTCAGTTTTGGGCACCACATTTTAAGAAGGATCTAGACAAGCTGGAATGGGTCCAGAGGAGGGTGACAAAGATGGTGAGGGGTCTGGAGACCAAGCCCTATGAGGAAAGGTTGAAGGAGCTGGGGATGTTTAGCTTGGGGGCGGGGTGGAAGGTTTCTTCCTAGGTCACAGTGGCAGGAGACCTCCAAAGCTGCTCAGCCCTTTCCCGACCATGAATGAGCCAACATATGCGCACCTCCCAGCTCTGCCCCCACCCCCAACTGTGGTTCCTGGTTTTGTGGAGGCCCTCACTCCTCCTTCGGCCAGATCCTTTGCCAGGGGAAGGGAGCCCCGGCTGTGCCTGGAGCGTGTGGCTGTCACGGTGTTGAGCAGCTTGCTGACAGGAGTGGCATTTGCCACCTCATTTTCCATCTCTGAAAGCCTGTTAGCAGCCCCTGTCATGCCAGTGAAGACCAGGCAGCTAAGCTGTGCTCAGGCAGCGCTCTGATGCCCCTGACCCCTGACTCCTCGGAGTCTGCAAGACTCTGCAGGCTGTGCGTTGGGTGGAGGGGCCAGACTCCCAGCTCCTGTGCAAGACACACTGCTGCCCTGGGCTGGTGCATCCCCACCCAGTCTGCAGAATGACCTCTCCCCTCCCCACCATGAGAGGATGGGGGTGGCCTTGTCTTGCTTCTGACGGGCACATCCATGCCTGGCGACTGACTACAAAGCAGTGGCATTCATGGCTTCATCAAGATGGCCACTCTGAGCCGCCTGACCTTTTCAAGCACGGGCAGACACCAGACAGAGCTGCGAGGAGGGGGGAAAGGCTCACTCTTTAAATACCTGGGTGGCCCATTTTGAATTCTGTGGCAGGTGGTAGACTCAAGCCCATCCTGGCTCTTGGAGCTTCTGCTTGGCACAGCCCCCTGGCCTGGGGTCCAGCAGAAGGGCCAGCCCTCTTTCCAAAGAAGGAAGGCTGGAAGCTGATGATGCTCAGAGCTGCAATGCTGTGCATGAGGGGAGTGGAACGGTGGAGACTGTGCCGCTCTAGACCAAGGTGGCAACAAGTCTTGGTGGTCAGTAGACTGTGGGAAGGCGGGGCCTCCAGGGAGGGTGTGCGGGGGTGGGACTGTAGGGCAGACATGCAGTTTCCACCTCGGAGGTACAGCTGCTGCAGGAAGGAACCTCCCTTTCCTTGTGCTGCTGGCTAAGAGGTCTGTGGGGTCTTCTAACTTGGGACCCTTGGCTCGAGGGCAGACCTGGCTCCTGGGGGAACCAGCCGGAGGGGCAGGGGGGAGAGGATGCCTTGATGCTGCGGAGTCAGGTCTGGACTGATATTGTGTTGCGTGTCAGCGGGTGGGGTGGCCAAAGTCTTCAGGAGTGGCAGGAAGGGGGGGGGGGTGGCGACTCTCCCAGAGAAGGGCTTGGAAGCTCATTGGCCTGGCAGTGTTGGCATCCATCTGGCCTTGGCTTGCTGCAGGCCTGGCAGATGTTGCCTGTTGGAGCCAGCAGGAGAGAATTCTGTGTTTTCCAGAGAAAGTCCTGGCAGCAGCAAAGGAACCCCCCCACCCCAGATAAGGAGGCTGCAGCCCCCGCTGCTTGGCTCCTGCAGGCACCCTCCACATCTCCTCTCACAGGATCCGGCCCACCGCTCGGTCTCTTGGCCTTGGATCTGGCCCACAAGAAGGCCATTTCTGCCGCCTCGGCTCTGTCTGCCCAGTTTGACTCAGGGTGTGCCACACGGCTGCAGGCAGCAGGACTCTTCAGGAAAAGAAAGTGGCTTCCAAGGCACGAGAACTCAGGCATGAGGACACTTTCAGAAGTTCTGGGCAGGGAGCCTCTGAAACACCCCTGGGTGCTCTGGCTGGGGAGCACAGAGGCTTGTGTCCTTTGGGAAATCACAAAGAAGGGCAGAGCTGCATAAAAATGTCCTGAAGCAATGCAAGTGCTGTGTACAATTCTGGTCATCGCACCCCAAAAAAGACACTATAGCATTAGAAAAAAGTGCAGAAAACGACAACTAGAATGATGAAAGGGCTGGAGCACTTTCCCTATGAAGAAAGGTTAAAAGGCTTGGGGCTCTTGAGCTTGGAGAAACGTCGGCTGCGGGGTGACATGATAGAGGTTTACAAGATTATGCATGGGATGGAGAAAGTAGAGAAGGAAGTCCTTTTCTCCCTTTCTCACAATACAAGAACTCGTGGGCATTCGATGAAATTGCTGAGCAGACAGGTTAAAACGGATAAAAGGAAGTTCTTCTTCACCCAAAGGGGGACTAACATGTGGAATTCACTGCCACAGGAGGTGGTGGTGGCTGCAAGTATAGACAGTTTCAACAGGGGATTGGATCAACATATGGAGCAGGGGTCCATCAGTGGCTATTAGTGGCTCTCTGTCTGGGACAGATGCTCTGTATTCTTGGTGCTTGGGGGGGGCAATAGTGGGAGGGCTTCTAGTGTCCTGGCCCCACTGATGGACCTCCTGAAGGCACCTGGGTTTTTTGGCCACTGTGTGACACAGAGTGTTGGACTGGATGGGCCACTGGCCTGATCCAACAGGGCTTCTCTTATGTTCTTATGTGACACAGAGTGTTGGACTGGGTGGGCCACTGGCCTGATCCAACAGGGCTTCTCTTATGTTCTTCTGTGACACAGAGTGTTGGACTGGATGGGCCACTGGCCTGATCCAACAGGGCTTCTCTTATGTTCTTATGTGACACAGAGTGTTGGACTGGGTGGGCCACTGGCCTGATCCAACAGGGCTTCTCTTATGTTCTTCTGTGACACAGAGTGTTGGACTGGATGGGCCACTGGCCTGATCCAACAGGGCTTCTCTTATGTTCTTATGTGACACAGAGTGTTGGACTGGAGGGGCCACTGGCCTGATCCAACAGGGCTTCTCTTATGTTCTTCTGTGACACAGAGTGTTGGACTGGAGGGGCCACTGGCCTGATCCAACAGGGCTTCTCTTATGTTCTTATGTGACACAGAGTGTTGGACTGGAGGGGCCACTGGCCTGATCCAACATGGCTTCTCTTGTGTTCTTATGTGACACAGAGTGTTGGACTGGAGGGGCCAGTGGCCTGATCCAGCAGGGCTTCTCTTGTGTTCTTATGTGACACAGAGTGTTGGACTGGAGGGGCCACTGGCCTGACCCAACAGGGCTTCTCTTATGTTCTTATGTGACACAGAGTGTTGGACTGGGTGGGCCACTGGCCTGATCCAACAGGGCTTCTCTTATGTTCTTATGTGACACAGAGTGTTGGACTGGATGGGCCACTGGCCTGATCCAACAGGGCTTCTCTTATGTTCTTATGTGACACAGAGTGTTGGACTGGGTGGGCCACTGGCCTGATCCAACAGGGCTTCTCTTATGTTCTTATGTGACACAGAGTGTTGGACTGGAGGGGCCACTGGCCTGATCCAACATGGCTTCTCTTATGTTCTTATGTGACACAGAGTGTTGGACTGGGTGGGCCACTGGCCTGATCCAACAGGGCTTCTCTTATGTTCTTATGTGACACAGAGTGTTGGACTGGAGGGGCCACTGGCCTGATCCAACAGGGCTTCTCTTATGTTCTTATGTGACACAGAGTGCTGAACTGGAGGGGCCACTGGCCTGATCCAACATGGCTTCTCTTATGTTCTTATGTGACACAGAGTGTTGGACTGGAGGGGCCACTGGCCTGATCCAACAGGGCTTCTCTTCTGTTCTTATGTGACACAGAGTGTTGGACTGGAGGGGCCACTGGCCTGATCCAGCATGTCCTCTCTTATGTTGTTATGGGGGCGCCTGAAGAAGGGGAAGAACCAGAAGGCTGCTGTTGGTGCATGGGGGCACATGAAAAGAGGTTGCCCTTTGGGCACCCCTTTGTGAGCGATACCCCCCAAGGCCCAGGGTTGCCAGCCTCCAGGTTGTGGCTGGAGATCTCCTGGGATTACAGATGGTCTCCAGACGATAGCGATCAGCTCACCTGGAGAAAACAGCCACTTTGGAAGGCAGACTCCATGGCAGAGTAACCTATTGAAATCCCGCCCTTCCCCAACCCCCCCCCCCGTGGTCAAGCTCCACCCCCAGTTTCCAGAACATTTTGGAATGCTGCGTGTTCTATAAATTGATGTTACCTGCTCTGAGCCAGTTCCAGAGAAAAGGGGTTACGAATCCAATTGGAGGTAAATAGATATTTCCTGGCCTGCAGCTGGCCAGCCTGCCAAGGCCCTGGTGCTGTTGTCTGCCCCCCCCCTCCGCTGCCCTGTCTGGCCCCAACCTCTCCTGTGTCCTCTCCAGATCCACTCGGACTCGGACGAAGGGGACGGCTCCATCAAGTACACCATCTCCGGGGAAGGGGCTGGCACCATCTTCCTGATCGATGAGCTGACGGGGGACATCCACGCCACGGAGCGCCTGGACCGAGAGCAGAAGACCTTCTACACCCTCCGGGCCCAGGCGCGGGACCGCCAGACCAACCAGCTGCTGGAGCCCGAGTCGGAGTTCGTCATCAAGGTCCAGGACGTCAACGACAGCGAGCCCCGCTTCCTGGGGGGGCCCTACATTGGGAGCGTGGCGGAACTCTCCCCCATTGGTGAGTCCCTGTGCCCGGCACATTCCCCACACCCCGGCAGGGACTGCCACCCCCTCTGGATGCTCGGACTTGTGCTGGGTGAGTCCTTCCCTCGCCCTCTTCTTCCCATCTCCCTGAAGGAGGTGGAAGCTCTTGCTAGTTCACAGGCTGGCCCCCCTTCCCACCAGCCCTGAGGCAGACTGGGGGGGGGGATGTGGGCCATAAGGATGGCACGGCTGCTAGGAACTGTACCACGATGTGGGGAGGGGGTGTCTCTGGCTGTGTAGCCCTCTTTGGATGGTCTGTGTTGGTGCTCTGGTCTGTGCATGGTCCTCCTAACACAACTGGCACGTGGGCATGGAATGCCTGTGCAGCTTCGGTATGTGCAAATAGATCTCCAGAGTTTTGAGGGAGACTGTTCATACATACCAAAGTAGTGTGCACATGGGAAATGCACACCTATTGGGGAAATGATGGCACGCACACTCTCATGGCAGGAGTGCCAAAAAGCGAATGTCTGGAAGAGGTTTATGTTGCTGTACAATCACACCGCTTTGAAGGAAGATTATTTGCCGCATAAAAAATAAATACACACTGAAATTAACTTTGCGTTAAATGCAAAATGCAGCTACTGCCCGGTTACTGCTGTCTATCTTTTATTTACAAAGAATCACAGAGTTGGAAGGGAACTCCAGGGTCATCTAGTCCAACCCCCAGGCAATGCAGGAGAGCCACAAGTACCTCCCCCCACACCCCAGTGCCCCCTGGTGGCTCCATGCCCAGAAGAATCACCTTCTCCAGGATCCCGGGAGAGAAACGGCTGCCTGGCCCCAGCGTGGTGAACAGCATTCCCTGGGCAGCTCCTCAGGAAGAGAGGTCCCACCCCCTCTTTCTGCTTCCTTGTGGCTTTCTACTTGCAGGGAGCAAGGCCAGCTGCTCTTGGGGTACCACTGCTGGGGCAGGAGGAGGAGATTGTCTTCTGGGTCAGGCCTCGGGGTGGCTCCTCCCTTCCCTTCCCTTCCCTTCCGTTCCCTTCCTAAGAGGGAGGGAGCAGCTGCCTCCTCCCCCTGCTGTCCCCCAAAGAGAAGGGTCTGCGTGGCCTCCGTTGTGCCTTCTCCAGGATGGAGCTGGCTTTCCCAAACTCTTCCCAGGGGGAGGACAGGAGTGCCCACAGTGATCTTTCTCCTCACCCCCTTTCCCCACGGAAACTGAGCCCTCACAGGGGACGCCTGTTTCTGCTGAGGAAGAATGCTTTTAGCAGGGGCACATTTTCCCCAGTGGGGCTGGAGGTTTCGAGGGGGATATGGGGCCATGTGCCCCCTGAGCAAGGTCAGGCTCTGGAAGGAGTTGCTTGCAGCATGGTTGGTTGTTTGGATCATGGCCTTGTAGACAGCAGGCAGAAGTTCTGGCCACTGTCGGGCAGTAGCAGCAGTGGTGGAGCAAGCCCTCTTCCACCCCTCCTGCTGCTGCTGCTGCAGCTTGCCTCTCGCAGAGCTGGCTGGGGCTCTCCTCTGAGGCCTGCAGCCTGATATGCCAGCTGGGGGCTGAGCCCGCCCTCTTCTGCTCTGCTCCTGGGCTGGAGCCCCCCCCCCACAGGGCCCCCCTGTTGTGACCCTCCCAGCTGAGGCTGCAGCCATGATTCAGCCAGAGAAGAGGCCCCCAATGTCTGTGGAATGTTCTGCCCTGCTTTTCCGCATGGAACTTCCAAGGCAGCACTGAACCTCCTGGCACAACAGAAGCCGCTTTGCTTAGCAGGAGTCCTTTAGGACGGGCGTGTCACAGCAGTTCGTCTTCCTCTGCAGGTTTCCCTTATCTTGCAACGTTGTCACCTGGGCTTGGACTCTGAGACTGGAGAGAGACCCCAGCAGAACAGAGAAACCGAACCCCCATTCAGCCTGCATCCAGGACAGGACAAGGGACAGTGTCCTGAGGGACCTTTCCTTGTCTCTCCTGGCCCATCAGCAGCCACTCTGCTCTCCTTGGCACGGTGGCCAAGTACAGAAGGATCCGTGTCCTGCATCGACCTCTCTGCTTTCTTCCTCCTCGGGAGCAGGGGTCAGGAAATGGCCAGGCCCTGATCCCACATATGTTGACTCTGCAAGGTTGCAGGATGCCAGCCAAGCAGGGCTTTTGAGAAGGAGTGGAGGGCCAAAATGCAACCCCTGCATTTGCCTTGTCAAATGTGACCCTGGGTTCCACTTGGGACAAAGCTCTCATGCCAGGAAGTCTGTGGGCCTGTCCTCTGCCAGCTCACAAAGGGGCTTGGAGACTCCGCCCCCCCCCCCCAGCCTAGGGTCTTGGCAGCCCTGTGGCAGTCCATCTGCCCCCCCCCAGCCAGGTGCTCAGTGGAGTCCCTGCCCCCCATCCCCATTTTGTCTCCCCAACAGGCCTGCAATGGAGGGCAGGCAGGGAGAGGGGAACTGCTCAGCCAGTCAGGGGAGAGAGGAGGGATTTCCACCAGGATCCAGTGCTGTGACCACCTCCCTGCCCGAGATCTTCAGCGGGACCAGCAGCTCCAGTGGTCAGCCCTGGTCAAGTCACCTCTGTTCAGCAGCTGGAACAGGAAGCTGCTTCTGGCCGGGGGTGGGGGGTTTGGGGCTTGCTTTCTGGGCAGCCCCCAGAGGAGACCCTGACCTGTTGCTTTTGTGGGGGGGAGGGCTGATGAATGAGGCTCCCTTCAAGCCTTTGGGCGGGGGGGGGGCGTGTTTGTGAAAGCACTGGGGGGGGGGACTCCTGCCAAGAGGCCTCTTCTGCTCTGGCCCATTGCTTGGCTCCAGACAGGCCTGAGCCCCCTTTCTTAGCTGCTGGCCCTCAAGGGGGGTGCTGTTTGTGTAGGCAAGGAGTGGGTGGCTCTAGAAGGCACATACATGTCCATCTGGCTGGTCACAGTCGGCGGGGGAGGGCACATTGGGAGAAAACACAGCCAAGCATGGGGTTTTCTTGGTGTCCCACAAAGGCACTCACTTGTTCAGCCTAAGGAACTCCTTGCCATGGGATGAAGTCGACGACGACATTGGATTTATATCCCGCCCTCCACTCCGAAGAGTCTCAGAGCGGCTCACAATCTCCTTTACCTTCCTCCCCCACAACAAACACCCTGTGAGGTGGGTGGGGCTGGAGAGGGCTCTCACAGCAGCTGCCCTTTCAAGGACAACCTCTGCCAGAGCTATGGCTGACCCAAGGCCATGCCAGCAGGTGCAAGTGGAGGAGTGGGGAATCAAACCTGGTTCTCCCAGATAAGAGTCCACACACTTAACCACTACACCAAACTGGCTCTCCAGTGAGCACAGGTTGCTTTGAAAGTGTGTGTGTGTGAGAAGGACAGGTCCCCAGGGACCATCAGCAGTGTGAGCCAGATGTGTAACCTTCACATGCAGAGAGGCAGGGGCACAACTGGGGCAGATGTTGCCAGGCTTGAGAACTTCCTGAGGGCTCCTCTGTCAGCTTGTGCTTTAAGAACCTCCTCTCCAGACGGCCTTTTTGGCTGTGCCCTCTTGAGCTGCAGAAGAACCCCTCAAAGCCCTAATAAGACAGCGATGGCAGGAAGGAGGGGGAGCTGCTGGCTTGCGGGGGGGGGGGCAGGACCAAATGGTGAACTGAGAGGATCCAGGCACAGATGTTAACTACTTGCCGGCTGAGGGGCCCAAGCACCTCCCCCTCTGGATTTGGCCAGGGGGTGCTGAGCCTCCCCGGCAACCAATGCCAGGTGATATTGACAAGCTGACATGAGAGGCAGCAGAACTGCCCACCCTTCCTAGGGCATCATGTTGCAGTTTCCGTGTTTCTTGGGGCTTGGTTTTGTTTGCTAGGCAGATGCAGTTCAATGTGGCCAAGTGCAAAGTAATGCACATTGGGGCCAAGAATCTCAGCTACAAATACAAGTTGATGGGGTGTGAACTGGCAGAGACTGACCAAGAGAGAGATCTTGGGGTCGTGGTAGACAACTCACTGAAAATGTCAAGACAGTGTGCGTTTGCAATAAAAAAGGCCAACGCCATGCTGGGAATTATTAGGAAGGGAATTGAAAACAAATCAGCTAGTATCATAATGCCCCTGTATAAATCGATGGTGCGGTCTCATTTGGAGTACTGTGTGCAGTTCTGGTCGCCGCACCTCAAAAAGGATATTATAGCATTGGAGAAAGTCCAGAGAAGGGCAACTAGAATGATTAAAGGGCTGGAGCACTTTCCCTATGAAGAAAGGTTGAAACGCTTGGGACTCTTTAGCTTGGAGAAACGTCGACTGCGGGGTGACATGATAGAGGTTTACAAGATAACGCATGGGATGGAGAAAGTAGAGAAAGAGGTACTTTTCTCCCTTTCTCACAATACAAGAACTCGTGGGCATTCGATGAAATTGCTGAGCAGACAGGTTAAAACGGATAAAAGGAAGTACTTCTTCACCCAAAGGGTGATTAACATGTGGAATTCACTGCCACAGGAGGTGGTGGCGGCCACAAGTATAGCCACCTTCAAGAGGGGTTTAGATAAAAATATGGAGCACAGGTCCATCAGTGGCTATTAGCCACAGTGTGTGTGTATATATAAAATTTTTTGCCACTGTGTGACACAGAGTGTTGGACTGGATGGGCCATTGGCCTGATCCAACATAGCTTCTCTTATGTTCTTAGGAGGTAGTTGTGTGTTTGTTATAATGAAAAAAAGGAGCTGTGGTTTATAGAAGCAATTCACAAATAAATGTTATGGAATAAGAGACTACAAAGGAAGATATGTGATTTTGAAAATCGGGCTTCCAGAAGGCGAGATTTGCAGTTGCAGGGGTGTGTTGAACTTATTTGTTATGGGGGTTGGATCTGACAAAAATTGTAATGCCGGGTAGCAGAGATGTAAATTTTATAAAGGGCACAAACACAATTAAATATTTTTTTAAAATACCTTAACCTTCTTCAAACATCAGCACTCTTGCAATATGTTTATGTAACAGTCTCTGCTAACTGACCCCTCTTCCCCTGAGTAATTGCATCAACATCTGGAGACAAGGTCTGTGCTGTAGCAATCTGAGCATGCTGCTCAGGTGTTGTGCAGGTGTGTATCTATAAACTGCAAACCTACTTCTGATTTATTGCCATTCATTACAGAAATCTCATGGTCAGTGCTTTGAGCCTAGGGCTGGGGGGGGGGGGGAACATATGAACATATGAAGCTGCCTTATACTAAATCAGACCCTTGGTCCATCAAAGTCAGTATTGTCTACTCAGACTGGCAGCGGCTCTCCAGGGTCTCAAGCTGAGGTTTCAAGGTCTCAGCTTGAGACCCTGGAAAGCCACTGCCAGTCTGAGAAGACAATACTGACTTTGATGGACCAAAGGTCAGATTCTGTATAAGGCAGTTTCATATGTTTGTATGTTTTTCACACCTATTTGCCTGGACCCTTTTTAGTTGGAGATGCTGGGGATTGAACCTGGGACCTTCTGCTTACCAAGCAGATGCTCTATCACTGAGCCACCGTCCCTCCCCAAACATGAAATGGCTGGGCATTGCAGGCTTTTGTGCATAAGTTGCTTCGTGTGCTGGTCAAGAACATGCAAAGGCACAATGACACAGGGATTGAGGGCTATGTGTTTATCTGGAGCTATAGTCTTAGAAAAATAACTCCTGTGAGGCAGTGAAAGAATAGAGAGACAGCATGTATAGTGGTCAGTATCAGCCTACTATTTGGGAAGCCTAAATTCAAAATCCTCATTCTCCGCCTCATTGGCTTCCTGTTATTCCTCATCTGAACAGTCCCCATTGCTTTCCTACTGAGAAAGATTGGATCATGAACATGTGAATACAGTGAAAAGGAAGCCAGGAAAGCAGCTCTCTCTCTTCCCCAAGGGAAGGGGAGGCTCAGCCAGTGGAGGAGCTTGGCTCTGTAGCTCTGCTGTGTGATTGAGAGAACCTTGATTGTTTGGCACAGCTGCAGCTCTCCCAATCAAGGCTCTCTCAATCACACAGCAGAGCTACAGAGCCAAGCTCCTCCATTGGCTGAGGCTCCTCCCCCCCTCTTCTCCCTTGGGGAAGAGGGAAGGGAAAGAGCAAGAAGAGGCTGCTTTGCTCTGCTCACTGAGGAAAATAAAAATGGTGATGGCAGAAGCAGGAGAGAAGGAAGCAAACCATGGCGGCCTGCATAGAAGCCCTCTGGGGGATGGATCAGGCCTGCATGCTGGACATTTCACACCCCGATTAGCAACAATATATGCCCCAAAGAATGCAAGAGACATTTTTTTACTGAAAATGTTTTCCAATCCATTTTAGATGTTTAAGAAGGAGATAAAATAATTTTCAGATACATGACGGGGGTTATGGATAAAAAAAAAGGTGAAAAAAAACCAAACTTCCCAAAAATGTGTGTAATTATATGGAAATGTTACAATTAGTCAATACTTGGAGGATCCAAAATCCAAATACTAGTGACTATACTTTCTTTTCTGAATGACTCCAAACATATTCAAGAATTGATATGTGCTGGATATCAAAAACCTTAGTTATTAATCCAAGCGGGCGGCCGTGTTGGTCTGAAGCAGTTGAACAAAGCAGAAGTCAAGTTGCACCTATAAGACCAACCAAGTTTTATTGAGAATGTCAGCTTTCGTGTAAACACTCTTCTTCAGACGAGGGGATCAGGTACAGCGGGCTGAAATATGTGCAGTTTGTTGACTGGCTGGGATCACATGGTGGAGCAGTGTTTAATATTAATTATTATTAATATTAATAGTTGTTACTCTAAGGAGTGCAAAGATACAACCCAAAACCTTTGCAGATCACAATCTGTGGTAGTAACTTGGCATCAAGGGGCAGAAGGGGAAGATGGAGATTAGAAGAGATTCTCCTTCAGAGCTGGTTAGGCCACGCCTCTGCTCGCTCAGGTAGAGAGATGCCAATTTTGCATGGCTCCTCTTGGAGAGATCCCAGGCTGACCCTCCAGTTTTGGAGAGCCCTGAGAAGCCATGGCTCTCTAGGAAGCGACAGCTCTGCTCCGAGCCAATTCTCAGCCGTTCTGGCTGACTTCACTCCCACTGAAGAGAAGAAGCCTTCAGGTAATGCCCAATCTTTCAGCCTTTTATGATAAGACACTGGGAATTCTCTACTCCCTTCTTGGAGGCGGGGGAGGGGTGTCACATAGTCTCTCGCCAGCGTTTTCACTGCTCTGTGGAGGGCAGAACATCTCAAATTGTCCGAGCAGAAGACAAAACCGAGCAGCTTCTCTTTGTTCCCCCAGCACAAGGCCCGTCGCAGGCGCTGAGAGGCAGAGCCGCCTCTTCCACTAGGAAGCAAGCTAGGCATTCTCCTAGGGCGCCAGCTCTGGAGCAGCACCTCCACTTTTTTGCTTAGAAAAATTCCTTCCCCTCCCTGCCCCAAATCGCTTCCGTCTTCCCCCCATTGCTGCCGCTTTTCACCCCCTCCTTCCCCTCCCTCCCAGCCCCAAATCACTGCTGTCTTTCCCCTTCGCTGCCGCTTCTTCCCACCTCCTTCCCCCCCCTCCCCGCCCCAAATTGCTGCTGTCTTCCCTCCGTTGCCACCACAATGGGAGCGGTGGGTGGCCCTGCTGAGAGGCGCTGGCCTCGACAGAGTTCCGAGGGCCGTCCTCCCATCTCCTACCCTCCTTGTTTCCCCACTGCCAGTGTGACCTTCCGCCATCCCTGAGCCAGTGCTGGATTAAACCTTGTGGAGGCCCTGAGGCAGTCAAAATCCCAGGGGCCCCTTGCAAATTATCTAAGAGTTCTCCGAAGCCCCTGGGACAAGGCTGCGGGGGGGGGGGGGGGAGAGGCAGAGAGAGGCAGACTTGGCAACGGCCACACCAGGCAAGTCGGGCAAAGAGCGGCTCAGTGACTGGCTGGGCGTGCAGGCTGGGGGGCTGCAAGCAGGGGGGCGGGAACGGGGGCGGGAAGCCTCCCCGGGGCCCCTAAAGGCGTGGGTGGGGGGGCTAATTGTTAATGCAGCCCTGCCCTGAGCTCTCCTTTCCTGGGTGGGGGTGGGGCTGGGTGGCGAATGCAGCGGGGAGCAGGAGGGAGCACCAGTGGGGGGGGGGGGTGGGCTTTCAACATACAGCAGGGGGTCCTCCCAGCAGAAGCCTTGGCCCTGGCAGCTGGACCCACTCTGGCTCTGCTCAGAAGCTTGGGGGCTTTCCGTGGGGCTTCCCCCTCAGCCCCCGAGTCCAGGACAGCAAGGGCCACGGGGGGGGGGGGGGGCGGTGTCTTCTGCCAGGCAGCAGGGCCTCGTGCCTTCTCCCCCCCCCCCCGCCACTCAGGCCCCGGGAGCCTTGTTCAGGATCTCTGCAAATCAGCACGTGTCCTATTTTATGGCGTTACAAGGTTATCACGACCTGTGCAGGCATCGCTGTGACTCCCCAGCATCCTCTGGACACCAGAAAGGCTCCAGCGGCCCCCTTGGTGGTGCAGATGCGGGGGAGGGCTAGAGCCTGAGTCTTTCTTTTAAGGGGGGGGGGGAGTTGGGAATTCAGAGGAACCACCAGCAGCCACATCCTCAGAGCATTATAATGACGGGCCAATTGCTGGTTTTTAGAAAGGGGTTGGCGAAGGTGGTGGGGGGGAGGCCTGCGCGGAGGTTTCTGGCGGGGCGGGGGACATGGCCCAGAGATGGGCAGGACTGGGCAGAGCTGAACCTTCCTCCCCCCCCCCCCCTTGCCATTTTCCTTCCCAGACACATCTCGGGATCGCTGCAGGGAGGGGCAGGCCACGGCATGAACGCCCTCCGTCGGGGCTCACGGGGTACTTTGCCCCCAGTGTCGCTTCTGTGGGCTGAGCCCCTGACACAAAAGGAAGGAGCGCTGGACCATGTGCAGAGTCCCCCCCCCAGCCCCGCAGCCTCTCCCTTCTGCGCTCACCATCCCCCCCCCCCCCAGAACAGCTTGATGGGAGCCCAGCGGCCCCTTCAGAGACAGGTGAGGGTGTTTGGGGGGCGGGGGCGGCGGGAGTGGTCTGAGCCCTGGAGAGTCCGGACCTCCTTCGACCCCACAGCTCCTCCACTCCCCACACACAAGGGCGCTGCCCCCCGCCGGTGGGGAGGGTCAGTGTGGGCGGGGGGGGGCTGCTGCGTGTTCGGGGGGGGAGGGCGCATCCCTCCGGCCTGGCGGGTCTTGGGGGAGCGGCGCCTCCGCCGCGGCTCTGATGATTTGAAAACCGCTCCCAATTATGGAGGCGCCAGATCCCGGGCGGGTGGAAACAAGGCAGATCAAAGGCGGCCGCGGCTGTGCCAAATTGGAGATCACAGGCGGGCGGGCCGCCGCTTCCCCGACATGAAAGGAGGCGCTTCGTGCAAATTAAAAGCCAAGCGGAGCCTCCGGAGCAGCGGCGAGGAGTACGTGCCCAGGCGGCCTGATTATGGGGCTCCGGCGAGCGGGGGTCGCTGCAGCTGCTGCTGGGGGCCCCAGGTGAGGGGGGAAGCCCCCGCCCCCTCTAAGCGTCCCCCCAGGCAGCGCCCAGGGGCTGGGGGGGGGGCGTCTTAGCGACTTCAGGCCTGTCCCCCTGCCTGCCTCTGTGGCCGCCGGGGTCCCGCGTGGGCCCTTCGGTGGCTCGGTGCACAGGGGGCCTGCCGGCTGCCAGGGCCAGGGAGAAGAGCTGCTGCGGAGAAGTGGGGCCTCCCGCAGAGCCACGTTGTGGGGACCCCCCTCCCTGCTTCTGGGGGCTCCGCGAGAGCAGGGGGCCTCCAGGCCGGAATCGATGGGGAGGAGCGCTCAGCTGCTGTGTGTGCCCTCTGCCCCCGCGGGCTCTGCTGCTCCCTCCCTCCCGGCTGGTTGGGCAGCTGCGAGCACCCTTCCCCTCTCCACCGCCCCCACCCCCTGCTCCGCGGCAAGCGCTCGGCTCCGCGTGGAGAAGGGCGTCGTTGGTCAAGATCCGGCAGCAGGAGCGGAAGGCAGAGAACTGGGGCTGGTGACGCTAGAGGCTCCGTGCCAATCTCCGCCCCACCGAGGGAGCCCCGGCTGGAGAGGGGGAGAGAGAGAGAGACGCGCCTTCTCCGCCCTCTGGCTTTCAGGAAGTCGCCCCGCCAGTCCCCTCTCCGGCCTCCTCAGCCTCCGCTGCCCGCCACCTCCTTCGCCCCCGTCTCTCCTGGGCAGAGAAGGGTCCGGCCTTCCCCCTCCCTCCCTCTGCCCGAGCCTTCTGGTTGGGGAGGCTGCCCAGGCGGAGTGGGGGATGGAACCGTGGCCGAAGCCAGTCCAAGGCGGGAGGCGCAGCCTCTCTGCCCTGCGGCCTGCCCGGTGCCCACACTCCCAAGGGCTTTGGCCTGGCAGCCCAGTTCTGCCGGATGCGAAGGGGCGGGAGGGCGCTGGGCTTCTCCCTGCTGCTTCCCTCCTCCCTCCACGCTGTTGATTGCGGAGAGGGCTGGCTGCTGGGTTCTCTGCACTACGGCCTTCAGCAGCTGCTTGATAGCCCCTCCCCCCGCCCCGTCCACGACGGCTTTCCCCGCCCATCCGGATCTGCAGTAATGGGGCAGTGACGCTCTGTATTCTTGGTGCTTTTGAGGGGGGGGGCACAGTAGGAGGGCTTCTAGTGTCCTGGCCCCACTGATGGACCTCCTGATGGCACCTGGAATTTTTGGGCCACGATGTAACACAGAGTGTTGCACTGGATGGGCCATTGGCCTGATCCAACAGGGCTTCTCTTATGTTCTTATGTGACACAGAGTGTTGGACTGGAGGGGCCACTGGCCTGATCCAACAGGGCTTCTCTTATGTTCTTCTGTCTGGGGCAGTGATGCTCTGTATTCTTGGTGCTTGGGGGGGGGCAGAGTGTGAGGGCTTCTAGTGTCCTGGCCCCACTGGTGGACCTCTTGATGGCACTTGGGTTTTTTGGCCACTGTGTGACACAGAGAGTTGGACTGGATGGATGGGTCTTGGGCAGGGATCAGCACACTGTCCCATGGGATACGGGGCAGCTGTTCGCAGGGGTTTGGGGGTTCTCACTTCTGAGCATGCGCTTAATGCCTCTCTCAGCAGCCTGGCCAAGCGCTGCGTGGTTGGGACACAGAATGGCTTTGTAAAGAGGGCGGCCTCACAGCCTCCCCGGCCCCTGCGGCGGCTCAAGGCCAGCCCTGCCCATGCGGCTGGATGGAGCTGTGTGGCTTGCGGAGCCGCTCTCCCCGCACCCGCAGCCCGGGTTGCCCAGCCCGGCTCTGGCTCCGAAGGGCCTCGGGAAAGCAGCCTTCTGGGCTCCCCCGGGCGGAGTCGCTGCTGCTGCCGCCGCTTTTCGTTCTGGGACTGAGAACTGCGTGACTCGAGGGAGAGCAGCTTGCCGAGGGCTCTGCCTGCGCGGGGGCAGAAGGCTCCGGGGGGAGGGAGGGGGGGAGGCAGGAAGCCGCCGGGCACTCTTGCGGGACAGGCCTGAGCTGGGGCGCCTCCATCCACCCCCTTGCTGAGCGCGAGAAAAGCGAGGGAGGGGAACGTGCAGCGGAAGCAGAGCCCAGATCCCCTCGCGCTGGGCCAGCGAACGAGTCCCCGGGGAGGCCCGAGTCAGCAGCCCAGCCGCGCACCAAGAAGCAGAGCGAGGATGCCCGTGGAACGGCCGCCGGGGCAATTGGCATCCGCTAGAGGCCCGCCTGGGAGCGAGGCAGGCCTGCGGGGAGGGGGGGGGCTGATTCCAGCAGCAGGGAACAACCAGCAGCCGCGGGGGGGGGGAGGGCCAAGGACGGAGGGGCCGGCGGGAGGGCGGGGGGGGCACAGGAAGGCGGGAGAGAAATTCCCGGCAGAGGTCTGTGCGGGGCGGGAACGAGGAAGAGGGCCGCCTGTGCCTCTCCCCGCGAACCCAGCCAAAGGCGGCCCAGTCCTCAGCCGACCCTTCCCTTCCCTTCCCGGATCTTCTCTAGGCCGGTTGCGCACCGGGTTCCTTGTAGCACCGTTCAATTCCGAGTGGGAAAGCTGCAGTACTGCAGTCGGAGCCCTCTGCTCAGGACCTGAATTCAATCCCGGCAGAAGCTGGGTTCAGGCAGCCGGCTCCAGGTTGACTCAGCCTTCCATCCTTCCGAGGCCGGTCAAAGGAGTCCCCAGCTTGCTGGGAGGAAAGCGTAGAGGACTGGGGAAGGCAATGGCAAACCACCCGTAAAAAGTCTGCCGTGAAAACGTGAAAGCAACCTCACCCCAGAGTCGGAAACGACCGGTGCTTGCCCAGGAGACTACCTTGACCTTTTTATTTGAAAGGACTTCATCACTGGGAATCTCGGGGCTTGAAGGGGGGGGGATTACCAGAGGACTCTGTGGCTGTCAACAGAGGAGGGGGGGTCACTTGTTATCGTCGCCCCCCCCCCCCCCACTTCCTCACGAAGGGGCAGAGTGACGTTCCTGGCCATCACGACGACCCCCTGGGCCGGCAGCCTTCTCGGGCCGCCTTCCCGCCTGGTGGTGCTGGGCCCCAGGCCCGAGGGTTCGGCAGGTTGGGGGACCAGGGGGGCTCCTCGGGAGGCAGGCCGGCCGGCTTCCGTGTCCTCCTTGGGGAGCCTTCGGGATTTCTAGGCCGCCCCTCCAGCACCAGTAAAAGAGGACCATGAAGCTGTCGTTGCTGCATAAATTACCAGCATTAAAAACTGGCCATTAAAAGGAAGTCCTTGGCCTAAAAGCAGGACAAAACAGCCATTAAAGAGCCCCCCTCCTCCCCAATTACCCACAAAGCAGTTCTCAGCCTAGAAGCAGGCTATAAACAGCTGAAGAAAAATAAAACCCCTTAGTTAAAATGAGGGCGAGGAATTGTCCTGGCACCAAAAAAAGCCAGTAAACCTCAAGCAGAGGGCACCCTACAGGTGAGGTGCCACCCTTGAAGAGGCCCTGTCTCTGGTTGCCCCCCCTCCCCCCGCCTGGCTTCTGCAGGGAGGGCTCTGGGCACAGGGCCTGTGAGGCAGGCTTTGGCTGGTGGACTGGACAGGAGGGAAACAGGGGGGTCCTCCAAGCACCCCAGCTTTAAGCCAGCAAGAAGCAGCACTTTGAATTATGTCTGGAAACAGCTGGCAGCGAAGGTCCAAGGATGAGGCAGTCCCTGTATAACCACACATACACACACTCACCCGCCCTGCAATAGCGCACCGCTGCATTTCAGACCTGCACAGCAGCCCCAAGTAGAGCTCATGGCAGTAGTCTATCCTGGATGTAATCAGAACACAGATCACAGTGGCCAGGTCATGTTTCTCAAGGAATGGCTTTAGCTGGCCTATCAACTGAAGCTGCTACAGAGAACTAGGCCTCTGAGGGCCGGCCAAGATCCAAAATTACCCATGAGCTGTGGACTTCCTCCTTTAGGGAGAGGGCAGCCCTCTCCTTGCAGTCCCTGAGCAGGTGCTCATTGGCCAGCAGCATCTCCGTCTTGTCTGGAGTGAGCTTCCGTTTCCGGCCCTCCTCCCTCCCAGGACCTTCTTCCGGCCCCTCCCTAGGACTTTGGCCTTGGCTGTCTGCATTGGTGGCGGCTCAAGCCCCCCCCCCCCCCCATGATTCTCCAGCAGTTTCATGTTGGTATCAAACAGCGCAAGAAGCGGGCGGGGGTGCAGGGGGCAAGGTCTGCGCAGTTATCATCACCCACTTCCTCTCTTTGATGTAAATCAAATCCGGCTTTTATTGCAAACGACACACGCGGCCACAGCAAAGACGGGCTTTGCCAACACTGGCCAGATCTCACCTTTAGAGTTAGCAAAAAGCCGTGAATGACGCCGGGCAAAGAGGCGCGCAGGTTATGGCCCTCCAGGGCCAGGGTGGCCCCGCCTCTTCCGCGGGCTGAACATGAGGGGGAGGGGAGAAAAGCTCCAGCGGCCGGCCGGCCGGACTGCTTGGGTGGCGGCGGCAAAGGCAGAGAACAGAGTCTGCCCTCCCGCGCCCTCGCCTGTCCGTGGTCCTGTGGGCTCCATCCCACCCCCCATCCCCGTTCCTCCTGGGCCTAGCTGGGGAGGGCGTCTGGGCGGGGGCCTGGGAGCAGCCTCGCCCTCCTTCTCTTCTCCTGGGCCATCCCCACATCGCGCAGGTGGCGCCGCCCGCAGCCTTCACTCTGCGGAGCTTGCTTTGGCGGCCTGAAAGGTCGATGGCTGCCTGCGTGGCTACGGGGAGGGCGGGGGGGGGGTCTTCTTCTGTCCCCTTCCTGCAAGGAGAGAGCGCGAGCAAGCAGGAGAGGAAGAGACGCTTCTTGCGGATTCCTGCCGTTTCAGCCGCCTGGCTGGTTTGCCCCCCCCCCCCGGGGGAGACCCGGCGCTCTCTAGCCCTTTGACGCGCCCAATTATCTCTCCGCTTGGCTGAAGGGAGCAGAAAGTGAGCTGCAATTCCAAGCCTTTCCCGTCACTTTCGGCGGGGGAGGGGGGGGGATGGTTTGCACAGCACAGCAATCCGCACAGTTGAGGCGCTCCCAGTTGCTTTGGCTCCGTGAAGAGAGCCCGCAGGCCTTCAGTGGGGGGGTGGGGGGGGCGGGCAGGAGTCCACACGTGGCCTGGAACGACAAGGCATTCACATAAGAACAGAAGAGAAGCCATGTTGGATCAGGCCAATGGTCCATCCAGTCCAACACTCTGCCACACAGTGGCCAAAAAACCCCAGGTGCCATCAGTGGGGCAAGGACAACAGAAGTCCTCCCACTGCCCCCCCCCCCCCCAGCACCAAAAAGACAGAGTATCACTGTCCCCGACAGAAGGACATAAGAGAAGCCATGTTGGATCAGGCCAGTGGCCCATCCAGTCCACCACTCTGTGTCACAGAAGAACATAAGAGAAGCCATGTTGGATCAGGCCAATGGCCCATCCAGTCCAACACTCTGTGTCACATAAGAGAAGCCATGTTGGATCAGGCCAATGGCCCATCCAGTCCGACACTCTGTGTCACTTTATTTATTTATTTATTTATTTATTTATTTATTTATTTATTTATTCCGTAACTTATATCCCGCCCTTCCCACAAGTGGCTCAGGGCGGCTTACAACAAACAATAAAACAATAAAATCGGAACAAAGTTATTACATTTAAAATCAAGCATTTAAAACCTAAAAACCTTAAAATTTTTACATTGAAACTATACAGTATAAGAACATAAGAGATGCCCTGTTGGATCAGGCCAGTGGCCCATCCAGTCCGACACTCTGTGTCACATAAGAACATAAGAGAAGCCCTGTTGGATGAGGCCAGTGGCCCTTCCAGTCCGACACTCTGTGTCACATAAGAACATAAGAGAAGCCATGTTGGATCAGGCCAGGGCCCCTTCAGTCCAACACTCTGTGTCACATAAGAACATAAGAGAAGCCCTGTTGGATGAGGCCAGTGGCCCATCCAGTCCGACACTCTGTGTCACATAAGAACATAAGAGATGCCCTGTTGGATCAGGCCAGTGGCCCATCCAGTCCGACACTCTGTGTCACATAAGAACATAAGAGAAGCCCTGTTGGATGAGGCCAGTGGCCCTTCCAGTCCCACACTCTGTGTCACAGAAGAACATAAGAGAAGCCATGTTGGATCAGGCCAATGGCCCATGCAGTCCAACACTCTGTGTCACATAAGAACATAAGAGAAGCCATGTTGGATCAGGCCAGTGGCCCCTCCAGTCCAACACTCTGTGTCACAGAAGAACATAAGAGAAGCCATGTTGGATCAGGCCAATGGCCCATGCAGTCCAACACTCTGTGTCACATAAGAACATAAGAGAAGCCATGTTGGATCAGGCCAGTGGCCCCTCCAGTCCAACACTCTGTGTCACAGAAGAACATAAGAGAAGCCATGTTGGATCAGGCCAGTGGCCCCTCCAGTCCAACACTCTGTGTCACAGAAGAACATAAGAGAAGCCCTGTTGGATCAGGCCAGTGGCCCCTCCAGTCCAACACTCTGTGTCACATAAGAGAAGCCCTGTTGGATCAGGCCAGTGGTCCCTCCAGTCCAACACTCTGTGTCACAGAAGAACATAAGAGAAGCCATGTTGGATCAGGCCAAAGGCCCCTCCAGGCCAACACTCGGTGTCACACAGTGGCCAAAGAACCCAGGTGCCCTCAGGAGGTCCATCAGTGGGGCCAGGACACTAGAAGCCCTGCCACTGTGCCCCCCTCCCAAGCACCAAGAAGACAGAGCATCGCTGCCCCAGACAGAGAGTTCCAACAATACGCTGTGGCTCTGAGGCGACCAGTCTGTCTGAGGGCATCTGCGAGGCTGAACCGCAGCCGGGGGAGGGGGAGGGGGGCGGGGCTCGGCTGGCCTCTGAGAGGAGAGGGCTTTCCTGCGCTTGGAAGCCTCCTCCCTGCCAGGATCCCGATTCCGGGGAGGGGCGGGGGAGAGGAGGCCCCTCCCTCCTGCTTCTTGACAGCTCTGCTGTCCCCTCCCCTCCCCCGTGTTGCTCTTTTCACGTCCCAGGAGCCCCCCCCCCCCCTTTGTCAAATTGAACATGATGTCAAATTAGAGCCATACCGGAGACACTCCGAGCCGAGCACCCTGTAATGAGGCAACCTGGGAAATCGATACCTTAATTGTGCAGCCCTTGGAAGGGCTCGTCGGAGCCCATTCCCTCTCCTCCGGCTACGTGCACTGCATGAGCCCCCCGGGGCCCCTCCCCCGCCTCTGGGGTTGAAGGGAGGGTGCTGGTTGGGCCCCTTGGGGAGCAGCTCCCCCCCCCCCGGAAGCCTGGCCTCTGGCATAACCGTCAGGAGGGGGGAGGATGCAGATGGGGCTGGGGGGCTGCCGCTCACCCTCTCTCCGTCTCCCTCCAGGCACGTCTGTCATGCAAGTCATGGCCTCCGATGCTGACGACCCCACCTACGGCAGCAGCGCCCGGGTGGTCTACAGCGTGCTGGAGGGGGAGCAGCACTTCACGGTGGACAGCAAGACGGGTGAGTGAGCGGCCCCCTCCCTTCCCCGGGGCTCTGTGGGGCGGGGCTCTGGGTTCGCCTGGAAGGTGGCTTCTGGGGGGGGGGGGCTGTCAGTGGAGCAAGCTGGAGCTCTGCTCGGGATTGGGCCTGCAGGCCTCTTGGAAGCCTGAAAAGCAGGCGCACCATGGATGGAGCCTCCGACAGGGGAGGGCACAGGGTCGGGGCTCCTTCCCCACTTGGAAACGCTCCCCAGCTGGCTCAAGAAGAGAGGGTGCCCTCCCCGCCACCCCCCCCCCCCCCAGCTGCAGCAGGGAAATGGAAGGAGAGGACAAGGAAGTCTCACCTGGAGTCTGGAACAAAGGTTGCGTCCAGTGGCACCTTTCAGACGCAACGCCAAAGCTGAGACCCAGAATGAAACGCTGCCGGTCTTCGAGGTGTCGCTGGACTCAGCCTTGTACCAGCAGAGCTGCCCCCTGGATCAGCGTCATGTGGAGTGGCAACGAGAAAGGCGGACTGTCAGTGCAGGAAGCAGTGAGAAACGCTTGTCCCGGCGGGCCTCTCACTGCAAAACGCCTCCAGGCATCAGCCACACCGCCTGGAACACGCCGCCGCCGCTAACTAGCGACATTCTGGCTGGCTGGCTGTCAAGGGCAGCTTCTGGGCTGGTTTCATGCCTGCTGGCCATGGCGCCCTCCCATCAACCTCTGGGAAGCAGTTCTCCAGGACTGGGCTTCTGTTAGGGAAGCTGCTGTGATCTAACAGCAAAAATCACCCCTGAGGCCCCCCAAGACAGCCGAATTCTGCTGCAGAGAGTGCCGCATAAGACCCTAAGAGAGGTTCTGTTGGATCAGGCCAGTGGCCCCTGAAGTCACACACTCTGTGTCGCACAGTGGCCAAAACCCAGGGGCCATCAGGAGGTCCACCAGCAGGGCCAGAACTCCAGAAGCCCTCCCACTCTTGATCCCAAGAAGACAGAGCATCACTGCACCAGACATAGGAACAGAAGAGAAGCCATGCTGGATCAGGCCAATGGCCCATCCAGTCCAACACTCTGTGTCATGCAGTGGCCAAAACCCAGGGGCCATCAGGAGGTCCACTGGGCAGGGCCAGAACTCCAGCAGCCCTCCAACTGTTGCCCCCAAGCATCAAGAAGACAGAGCATCACAGCGCTCCCTCTCTACCTGTGACTAAGAGCAGCTGATGGACTTCTGCTCCAGAGGTTTATTCCGTCCCCTCTTGAAGATGTCCATGCTTGTAGCCACCAAGATATGTGTCCTAGTCAGTTACCACCAGTTTAGGCCCAGTCGATGTGTATTTATAGTTAGGATTTTTGGCTTCAATGTGCCTTACTTTGCACTTGCTCATGTTGAACCCAATTTGCTACACTGATGCCCCCTCGCCCAGCCTCACAGACCCCTCAGGATCTCCTCACAGTCCTCCGAAACGCACCGGGCCTAGGACCGCCAACCCCTGCAGGCCCCGCTGCTGACCGCCTTCCGCTCTGCTGCCTGTTAATTAGCAGGCTTTTAATTCGCCAGAGGACTTGCCCTCTTATCCATAACTGTTGAGTTCACTTAGGAGCCTTTGATGAGGAGCTTTAGCAAAAGCCTTCAGCGTCAGATGCGCCCCTCGCCTGCTCTCCTCTCGCATGGGAAGGCGGCCCTGATGTGGGGGGAGCATCTCAGCCCTTTTCTTCCGCCCCCCTGGAAGAAGCCGTGTTCTTGCCGCTGGGAACTGCATTCCTCCTGCTCCCTTGTGGCACTTCCCAAGCCCCCTGCGAGAGGCCTCCTTCCCCCTTTCAACCCGTACATTGCAGGGGGGGCAAGGGTGAGCCCCCCCCACGGTGTGCTTTTTGGGGCTTCTTGGGGAATGCGGAGGGTGCGCCCTTCCTGCCCGCCTTCTTTTGCCAGCTTTGGGGGTGGGGTGGGGGTTAAGACTAGAGCAACGGGCTCTTATCCGGAGACCCAGGTTTGATTCACATTCCATCTCCACCTGAAGCCTGATGGGTAACCTTGGGTCAGTCCGGGTTCTCTGGGAGCTCTCTCAGCTTCTTCACCCGGTGCCTGTTGTGGGGGAGGAAGGGGAGGCGATGGAAGGCACTTGGGGGCTCCTTGTATAGCAACCTCCCCCCTTCCTCCTCCTCCTCTTCTCTTTGCCTTCCTCCCGCGAGCCCCCTCCCCCCCTCCGCCTCTTCTGCAGCTGCGCCCCCTCCCCGCCTCGCATTTGGCAGGGGCTGCCCTTTGAAGACTGGCTGCGGGGGGGGGGGGCGGGAGGGAGCTGGGGAGGGGAGGAAATGTCAAAGCGGGGAGGGGGGCGACGCTGCAGCCTTGTTAGCGTCAAGGTCTCAAGGACCGCAGCGAAGGCCGCAGGCTCTCCAGGCAGGGGGGGCGGGGAGGGGGGCCGCAGCAGCCTTGTTAGCGCCGGGCCTTTGCTTAAAGGTAACACTTTAAATTAAGGATGGCTTTCTAAATGCTCTATTAATATTTGATGGGTGCGCAGCGGAAGGCGCTCCTGCCTTTAATAACTTCTAATAAAGCCGGCTGTAAAAGGGCCTGCCATCAATCCCAGCAGATGATGAGGGGGCCCCAACGGCCGCCCCCCCCCCCCGCTGAGAGGGAGGGGAAGGCTCCGCCGAGGAACCAGCCAAGCCCAGCAAGACCCATCCGCCGCCGCCTTCTCGAAGCCAACCCTCTCCCCAGAAGACCCCTGACCCATGTCCGTGCTGGGGGTGAGGGGGGTCGGAATGCCAGCAGATGTGGCGTCTCCCTCCCCCCCCCTTTCCAGCGTCTGGTCTTGCGTGGTCTGCCCGGCCCTTTCTTCCTCCCTGACTTTCAGCCTCCCGCTGGAGGGAGGGGGGAGGGGGGAGAGATGTCCCCAGCAGTAGCAGAGCCTGGCCCGCAGATGGGGGGGTGGGGGGTGGGCTCAGAGCATTGAGGATCCCGGGGCGGGGCGAGCCTCAGTCAGGGGCCGCAAGGGACGGTGGGTTGGGGTCTGGCCCACAGCGGAGCGGAGCTGAGCTTTGGGGCTGGGTTTGGCACTGCCCGGAGGAGGGAAGGGGGGGCAGAGAGAGCAAGGCGACGGGGCCAGCGGGTGGGCCCGGCTGCTCTTTCCCGGCCGCCGGAGCAGAAGGTTTAATTGCCCATCTCGGCAGCTTAACTCACAGAGGCCTCCTGATCATTAATGCTGTAAAAGGAGCCATAAACCTGGCACATTCATTTTGGGTAATATACGGGCATGGAGAGCCGCTCGCTTTCCCTTTTTGACTTTGACCTGCTTTCCTCCTGCCCCGCCCACTTTGGACTCCGGAGGGGGGAGGGGCGAAGCAGCAGTCCCAGGAGAGGCCCCGCCTCTTGGCACCCAGCCCTGGGAGGCTTTCTGCTGGCGACTCCCCTCTCGTCTTCTCCCTGGCAGGGAAGAAGAAGAAGAAAAGGGGATTGGATTTATACCCCATCCTCCACTCTGAATCCCAGAGCCTCTCACAATCGCCTTTCCCTTCCTCTCCCCCCACCAACAGCACCCTGTGCAAGGGGCAGGGCTGAGGGAGCTCTCCCAGAAGCTGCCCTTTCAAGGACAGAGTCTCAGAGCGGCCACAGTCTCCTTCCCCTTCCTCCCCCAGAACAGACTCCCTGTGGGGTGGGTGGGGCTGAGAGGGCTCTCACAGTAGCTGCCCTTTCAAGGACAGAGTCTCAGAGCGGCCCACAATCTCCTTTCCCTTCCTCCCCCACAACAGACTCTCTGTGAGATGGGTGGGGCTGAGAGGGCTCTCACAGCAGCTGCCCTTTCAAGGACAGAGTCTCAGAGCGGCCCCACAATCTCCTTCCCTTCCTCCTCCACAACAGACTCTCTGTGAGATGGGTGGGCTGAGAGGGCTCTCACAGCAGCTGCCCTTTCAAGGACAACTCCTGGGAGAGCTCTGGCTGACCCAAGAAGGCCATTCCAGCAGCTGCAAGTGGAGGAGGGGAATCAAACCTAGTTCTCCCAGATAAGAGTCTGCACACACACTCAACCACTGCACCTGACTGGGCTCTCAAAGGGGACTCGGTGGGGATGGGATGGGCTCAGTTGGAGCTGGGCAAAGGAGGGGAGGACCCTCTGGGGGGCAGGGGGAGGGTTCTGGGGGAGTGCAGGAGAATGGGACTGTGGTAAGCCCTGCCTGCCTCTCTTGTGGAAACCCGCCTTCCTGCCTGGCCTTCCTGCGAAACGAGGGCGTATTTTACAGACCTAAAGGGGAAATTAATATTTAACAACTGGAGGATTTGGGAGCCAGTTTCCTTTCTGCAGTCTGTGGCTTCTCTTCCTCCACTCAGTCCTCTGGTGGTGGCACTAGACACACCCACAGCTCCAAGAAAGAAATCCCTGGAGCTTTGGGGCATGCCGTGTGTGTGTGTGTGCGCGCGCTCATGCAAGTTGTATGTGTGCAGTTTGGGGAGGGAGTCCATTGGGGTCCAAGGCCACAGAGTCCCACCCTCCAAAGCAGCCTTTTCTCCTGGGGAGCTGACTTCTGGAGCTCAGTTGTAATCCCAGGAAGTCTCCAGTCAATGACTGGAAGTTGGCAACCCTAGTTAGGAGGCAGAAGGCAGCGTATCCCCCTACTCAGGCCTGGCTCCAGAGTAGCCCACGCATTGGGGGAGGGCTCTCTGAGTCAGGGATGGGCTGCTGCAGGCCCTCCACCAGGGTTGGAGCTCCTCCTCCTCTTTGGCAGTCGGCTCCCAGGGGGTGTGTTGGGGGGTGTGAAGGGGTACCCTGAAGGGCTGGCACAGGGGGCACAGGTGGAACCAGGAGGAATAATGCTTTGCTCTGGCAATGGCTGCATTTATTTTGCTGCTGCACACAATGCACACAGAGAAAGAAGAAGAAGAAGAAGAAGAAGAAGAAGAAGAAGAAGAAGAAGAAGAAGAAGAAGAAGAAGAAGAAGAAGAAGAAGAAGAAGAAGAGAAGAGAAGAAGAAGAAGAAGATTGATGATGATGGATTTATATCCCACGCTCCACTCAGAGTCTCAGAGCGGCTCACAATCTCTTTTATCTTCCTCCCCCACACAGACACCCTGTGAGGTGGGTGGGGCCAAGAGGACTAACAGCAGCTGCCCTTTCAAGGACAACTCCTGCGAGAGCTATGACTGACCCAAGACCATTCCAGCAGCTGCAAGTGGAGAAGAAGAAGACCCTAGATTTATACCCCACCCTATACTCAGAATCTCAGAGACTCAGAGTGGTCACAATCTTCTTTTACCTTCCCCCCCCACAACAGACACCCTGTGAGGTGGGTGGGGCCAAGAGAGCTCTTCCAGCAGCTGCCTTTCAAGACATCACTGTGAGAGCTATGGCATTTCAGCAGCTGCAAGTGGAGGAGTGAGGAATCAAACCCGGTTCTCCAGATAAGAGAGCTATGGCTGCCCAAGGCCATTCCAGCAGCTGCAAGTGGAGGAGGGGGAATCAAACCGGTTCTCCCAGATAAGAGAGCTATGGCTGACCAAGGCCATGCTAGCAGGTGCAAGTGGAGGAGTGGGGAATCAAACCCGGTTCTCCCAGATAAGAGAGCTCTGGCTGACCCAAGGCCATCTCAGCAGGTGCAAGTGGAGGAGCGGAGAATCAAACCCGGTTCTCCCAGATAAGAGAGCTCTGGCTGACCCAAGGCCATTCCAGCAGCTGCAAGTGGAGGAGTGGGGAATCAAACCCAGTTCTCCCAGATAAGAGAGCTATGGCTGACCCAAGGCCATTCCAGCAGCTGCAAGTGAAGGGTGGGGAATCAACCCGGTTCTCCCAGATAAGAGAGCTCTGGCTGACCCAAGGCCATTCCAGCAGCTGCAAGTGGAGGAGTGGGGAATCAAACCTGGTTCTCCCAGATAAGAGAGCTATAGCTGACCCAAGGCCATTCCAGCAGCTGCAAGTGGAGGAGTGGGGAATCAAACCCGTTCTCCCAGATAAGAGAGCTATGGCTGACCCAAGGCCATTCCAGCAGCTGCAAGTGGAGGAGTGGGGAATCAAACCCGGTTCTCCCAGATAAGAGAGCTCTGGCTGACCCAAGGCCATTCCAGCAGCTGCAAGTGGAGGAGGGGGAATCAAACCCGGTTCTCCAGATAAGAGAGCTCTGGCTGGCCCAAGGCCATTCCAGCAGGTGCAAGTGGAGGAGTGGGGAATCAAACCCGGTTCTCCCAGATAAGAGAGCTCTGGCTGACCCAAGCCCATTCCAGCAGCTGCAAGTGGAGGAGCGGAGAATCAAACCCGGTTCTCCCAGATAAGAGAGCTCTGGCTGACCCAAGGCCATTCCAGCAGCTGCAAGTGGAGGAGTGGGGAATCAAACCCAGTTCTCCCAGATAAGAGAGCTATGGCTGACCCAAGGCCATTCCAGCAGGTGCAAGTGGAGGAGTGGGGAATCAAACCCGGTTCTCCCAGATAAGAGAGCTATGGCTGACCCAAGGCCATTCCAGCAGCTGCAAGTGGAGGAGTGGGGAATCAAACCCGTTTCTCCCAGATAAGAGAGCTATGGCTGACCCAAGGCCATTCCAGCAGGTGCAAGTGGAGGAGTGGGGAATCAAACCCAGTTCTCCCAGATAAGAGAGCTCTGGCTGACCCAAGGCCATTCCAGCAGCTGCAAGTGGAGGAGTGGGGAATCAAACCCGTTTCTCCCAGATAAGAGAGCTCTGGCTGACCCAAGGCCATTCCAGCAGGTGCAAGTGGAGGAGTGGGGAATCAAACCCGGTTCTCCCAGATAAGAGAGCTCTGGCTGACGCAAGGCCATTCCAGCAGCTGCAAGTGGAGGAGTGGGGAATCAAACCCGCTTCTCCCAGATAAGAGAGCTCTGGCTGACCCAAGGCCATTCCAGCAGCTGCAAGTGGAGGAGAGGGGAATCAAACCCGGTTCTCCCAGATAAGTGAGCTCTGGCTGACCCAAGGCCATTCCAGCAGCTGCAAGTGGAGGAGGGGGAATCAAACCCGGTTCTCCCAGATAAGAGAGCTCTGGCTGACCCAAGGCCATTCCAGCAGCTGCAAGTGGAGGAGTGGGGGAATCCAACCCGGTTCTCCCAGTTAAGAGAGCTCTGGCTGACCCAAGGCCATTCCAGCGGGTGCAAGTGGAGGTGTGGGGAATCAAACCCAGGTCTCCCAGATAAGAGAGCTCTGGCTGACCCAAGGCCATTCCAGCAGCTGCAAGTGGAGGAGTGGGGAATCCAACCCGGTTCTCCCAGATAAGAGAGCTCTGGCTGACCCAAGGCCATTCCAGCGGGTGCAAGTGGAGGAGGGGGAATCAAACCCGGTTCTCCCAGATAAGAGAGCTCTGGCTGACCCAAGGCCATTCCAGCAGCTGCAAGTGGAGGATTCGGGAATCAAACCCGGTTCTCCCAGATAAGAGTCCGCACACTTCACCACTACACCGTACTGGCTCTCTTATCTCCTTGCCCCACAGGTTGGGAGTCAAGGGCTAATGAAAGGAGGGCAGGATGTGGTCGGGTGCCTGGCAGGCAGGTGATGTACCAGAGGGCTGGCTCGGTTCTCCAGTGGCTTCTAGCCAATCATGGGCAGATTTCCCAGCTCTCTTCCAGGGGCTCCTGAAAGATGCACCCTCTGATAGCCTTCCCTCTTACTCCTCTCCAGAGCTGCAATCAGAGGAAGTGGGTCTGCCTTTGGGGGAGGGGGGCACTTCCTGCCTTGGCCCCAGAAGTCCTTGCAGGAGGGTCACAAGGAGTGCAGTTGCCATGGCAGTCGAGGAGGCCCCCTTCTCCTGTGTGAGTCTTCAAGAGCCATGCATGCAAGGCCGCCCGCTACTGAGGGCCAGGTGCAGACAGCTGCACACCTCCCGCCCCCATCTCTTTCCTGCCACCTGGTCAGAGAGCCCTTGGCCACCTCCCACAGACAGAGTCTCCCACCTGAAGGCCTCTTGTTAAGGGGCCCAAAGGGGTCTGCCAGGAAGAGAGAGGAGAGGGAGCAGCATGGCCATCCATCAACGGTCCATTTTGAGGTCACAACAGCAGGACATCACAATGCAAACAGGTGTGAGGCCCTATGGTTCTCCAACACAGGTCTCTGGGGGTCAAGGGTTACTCTAAGCCCATCACAGCCATGAAAGATCAGTCATCCACCTGTGCTTGAAGAACGCCACAGCGCCACCCAGCATGTGGCCACTCATGGAACTGCAGCCTGGGCCAAGCCCGGTGCCTGGGGGAGCCAATCAGAGTGGAGATGGGGCTGTATTAGCGCAACAAGTGTGTTGTGGAATCATAGAGTTGGAAGGGACCTCCAGGGCCATCTAGTCCAACCCCCTGCGGAATGCAGGAAATGCACAAGAAACTCCTCCCCCCCACACACACA
The DNA here is from genome assembly GCF_032191835.1 of Heteronotia binoei. NCBI lineage: Eukaryota > Metazoa > Chordata > Lepidosauria > Squamata > Gekkonidae > Heteronotia > Heteronotia binoei. Next base: position 603,633 of record NC_083224.1, read on the forward strand.
GTTGTCCCTGCTCTGCACCCTGAAGATGGCAAAAAAAACAAAAAACCCTCCAGGATCCTTGGACTGTTAGGGTTTAGAGACACTTTAGCAGAGCTGCGTGGAGAGAACCACAATAAACAAGCCAGGCACACGTTTTAGCTTAAGAATAAAGTAGTTTACTTTTACTATGAGGAAAGGGTTACTGGGATTACTAGAAAACAAATAAGGACTCAATACCCTTACTAGCTTCTAAGCTACATCTCGACTCTATGGAGTCCAAACTCTAACTGCTTGGAGATCTGACGGCTTACACAAAGGGCAATAAAACTGACCAAATGGTTTCCCCCAGACCACTTCCCAAATATATGGATTACCCAATTAGGGCTCTTCTTCAATGGTCACTTTACATTTTGACACCTAGCCTGAGCGGGAAATACGTGCAAACATTCTCATTGGCCCTATCTCTCACTGGCTAAGCATCAGCATGCATATACACACATTTAATTAACTCATGACAACAGGAAGTGAAATTGCAATAGAAAACCCAACATGGACAAACTGGACTGGAGAAAAATTGCTGCCTGACCCCAAAGTGGTGATCAGCATTTTCCTGGGCGTGTAAGAAGGGGCCACGAGAACTAAGCACTGGTGCAGCCCTTCCTGCCCTCCCTCTCATGGTCTGCCCAAGTTCACAGAATCAGCATTGCTGCCAGATGGCCATCTAGCCATCTAGTGGTTAAGTGCGTGGACTTTTATCTGGGAGAACCGGGTTTGATTCCCCACTCCTCCACTTGCACCTGCTAGCATAGCCTTGGGTCAGCCAGAGCTCTCTTATCTGGGAGAACCGGGTTTGATTCCCCACTCCTCCACTTGCACCTGCTAGCATGGCCTTGGGTCAGCCATAGCTCTGGCAGATTTGTCCTTGAAAGGGCAGCTGCTGTGAGAGCCCTCTCCAGCCCCACCCACCTCACAGGGTGTCTGTTGTGGGGAGGAAGGGAAAGGAGATTGTGAGCCACTCTGAGACTCTTCGGAGTGGAGGGCGGGATATAAATCCAATATCTTCATCTTCATCTTCTTAAATTCACAGGATCTTCATTGCTGTCAGATGGCCACCTAGCCTCTGCTTAAAAACCTCCAAGGAAGGACAACTCACCACCTCCGGAGGAGGAAGCCTGGTAGAATTCTAGAGTGGAAGGGACCTCCAGGGTCATCTAGTCCAACCACCTGCACAATGCAGGAAACTCACAAACACCTCCCCCTAAATTCACAGGATCATCATTGCTGTCAGATGGCCATCTAGCCTCTGTGGAAAAACCTCCAAGGAAGGAGAGCCCACCACCTCCCGAGGAGGAAGCCTGTTCCACTGAGGAACCATTCTAATGGTCAGGAATCATAGAATCCTAGAGTTGAAGGGACCTACAGGGACATCTAGTCCAACCCCCTGCACAATGCAGGAAACTCACAAACACCTCCCCCTAAATTCACAGGATCTCCATTGCTGTCAGATGGCCATCTAGCCTCTGTTTAAAAACCTCCAAGGAAGGAGAGCCCAGCACCTCCCAAGGAGGAAGCCTGTTCCACTGAGGAACTGCTCTAACAGTCAGGAAGTTCTCCCAATGTTTAGGTGAAAACTCTTTTGATTAAATTTATGATTAACCGTTGGTTCTGGTCCAACCTTCTGGGGCCACAGAAAACAATTCCACACCCTCCTCTAGATGATAGCCCTTCAAGGACTTGAAGATGGTGATCATATCACCTCTCAGTCGCCTCCTCTCCAGGCTAAACATGCCCAGCGCCTTCAACCTTTCCTCATACAACTTGGTCTCCAAACTCATCACCATCTTCCTTGCCCTCTTCTGGACCCGTCCAGCTTTTCTATATCCTTCTGAAATTCTGGTGCCCAAAACTGAGCACAAGACTCCAGGTGAGGTCTAAGCAGAGCACAGCAGACACCATCACTTCACTTGATCTGGACACTACTGTTGAAACAGCCCAAAATTACATTGGCCTTTTTAGCCACCGCAACACACTGCTGACTCATGTTCAGTGTATGGTCTACTAAGAACCCTTGATCCTTTTTGCACAAACTACTGCTGAGACAAGTCTCCCTCATCCTATAATGAGGCATGTTGAATCATGTTTAGTGGGCCATACGCTGAACAGTGTGATGTGGTGGCTAAAAAAGGCCAATGCAATTTTGGGCTGTATCAACAGAAGTATGGTGTCCAGGTCACGTGATGTGATGGTATCGCTTTACTCTGCTCTGGTAAGACCTCTCCTGGAGTCTTGTGTTCAGTTTTGGGCACTGCATTTTAAGAAGGATACAGACAAGCTGGAATGGCAGCCTTCGAGCTGTGCCTGAATGAGACTGGTCAGGGCTGCTTTAGGCTGATCCTGCACTGAACAGGGAGCTGGACTAGATGGCCTTTATGGCCCCTGCCAAGTCTGGGATTCTGTGGTTCTATCACAATGCATTCTACATGGGGCAGCCCTTGGACTGACTGGAAGCCATAAGTGCAGAATGCTGCAGCCGGGAAGGATGTTGAATGGAGCGGATTGTAGGGACCATATCAGTAGGGCCGGCTCGCCCACTAGGGGGCCAGGAAGGGGGTGTGTCAAATTGGGCTCCTCCCTGCCCCAAACAATTGGCTATTTGTCTCCTCCCCCCCCCCACCACTGAGAGCCAGTTTGGTGTAGTGGTGAAGTGCGCGGACTCTTATCTGGAGAACCGGGTTTGATTCCCCACTCCTCCACATGCACCTGCTGGAATGGCCTTGGGTCAGCCATAGCTCTCGCAGGAGTTGTCCTTGAAAGGGCAGCTTCTGGGAGAGCCCTCTCAGCCCCACCTTCCTCCCAGGGTGTCTGTTGTGGGGGGAGAAGATATAGCAGATTGTAAGCCACTCTGAGTCTCTGATTCAGAAAGAAAAGTGGGGTATAAATGTGCAATCATCTTCTTGGTCAGAAGGCCATCCTGGAGCATTTCAACTCCCCCTCCCCTCAGAACACTGCCTCTCTTGTTCTGCATGCCCCCCCCCCAACCTCTCCCATTTCCTCAGGGGTGGCTGCTCTTTATAGAGCCTAAGATGAAGTCCCTCAGAAAGACCTGATCTGCTCACCAGCCCCTTTTGCTTCTCGTTGATGGTTGAAACAGCCAGCCAGGGAAGAAATGCTTGTGTGGATCTCACGGAGTGCAGCTGCTGAAAGGGAGCTGGCGGGGGAGGGCACGGCAGCCCCCCTCTCCCCCTCCCTCCCTGCTACCAGGATTCCCTTGGAAAGCCTGACTTCCCCACGGGTTGTGGCTCGCTGGCCTTACAGACCTTGGCTCCCCCCACCTCTTCCCTGCCTGACACCACTTCCATGGGGCTGCCGCTCTCCTGCTCTCCGCAAATCTCCCGGGTGAGGATGGAGTGCCAGGCACAGGCCTTTGGTCCAGCCCAGACTCAGGGGGCACTGCCAGCATGACAGGACTGGGAGGGCAGACAGCCAGGGAGAGCTGGTGCTGGGGGGGGGGGCAGGGCCACTGCTAGACTTTCTGAGGTCAGAGGCCTCACTCACTAGCCCCCACCCCCCGATTATAAAAAAAAAAAATAGGGGAAATAAAGAGAACCAAACTTGAAACTTTTCACATTTTTAATATACTGATCATTAATATTAATGTTTCAAAAATGTGATAAGTTATAAAAATAAATGTGAGAATGAGTGCTTGGCGGCCACGCCAGGAAGGAGGGTGGTGGGATAGGATGAGGCAGGAGGCCAAGTCACACATGGGGGGGGGAGGGGGTGGCTTGGCTTCATGGTGGGGGAGGACGAGGGGACAGTGGGCAGGAGCCAGAGTCACACGTCAGGGAGGGGCTGCCCATCGGTGCCCCCTAGGCCGGGGGCGCCCTAAATGACTGCCTTCTTTGCCTACTCCCATGCGCCGGCCCTGGTGTGGGGGGAGCCCTCTGCTTTCCTCTGCCCAGCTGCAGGCCCCCCCCCCCGCCCGGGCTTCAGGTCAGTGGCTCTCTTTGGTTGGGCCTGCCTGGTTATCTGCTTGCATGGTGCTGGCTCTTTTTTAGAAGGAAACTTGCCCACTCTTGTTTTGACACTTTGACACCCCCCCACACTGCTGCTGCTGCCCAGGAGTGGAGGCTGAGGTGACAGCCTGGGGTGTCTCAGGCACCTGGGGGCTGGCTGGACTAAGCCCTGCTGCGAGGAGGGGAGGAGGCAGCTTCATGGGTGCTAGCCATTCTGCACTGTGCCGAGCCAGCTTCTTTTCAATGCCGGATGCACAGATCTCCCACCTGATGCTTTTAAGGCAGGCTTGCCTCCCCCCCCCCGCCCCCGCCCTGCTTTTTGGCACGGGATTCTGCAGTGTCCAGCTGGCCTTGGCTGCTTCAATCTGGCCTGGCCTTGGGCCGGCTTCAGGGTCACTGGGGTCTTGCAGAAGGGACCTGCTGCCCTGCCCTTTGGCCTCAGAATGGTGTGGGCTGGTCAGGCAACGTGGGGAGGTGGTTGCATGGTCCATGGGACTCAGCCTGCCCTCTTCCCTTCAGGGGGTGGATAGTGTGTGGATTCCCGCTGCCCTGCCTGCACTCAGGGCAGCGTCGTTTTGAAGAAAAAGAGGTGGTGGAGCTCGCTCATCCAGGGATTGTTCTGCAGCTGCATCTACCATTCGATGGACAAGGAGGTGGAACTCTCAGAAAGGTGCAGGGGCTGTGCTCCTGTGAGTTCCCCTGAATCTGAGGCTTGAGAGAGAGGGAGGTGGATCCAGAGAGGGAAGGCAGCATGGTGGGACCAACCCTTCTGCCAGCAGGGAGTGGGGGGGGGGGGGTCTGCCGGAAGGTGCTCCCTCCCCCTGCAGCTTGGACTGTAATGGACTCTTCCATGGCCTCTTGCAGGTGTGATCCAGACCGCTGTGGCCAACCTGGACCGCGAGACCCAGGACCGGTATGAGGTGGTCATTCGGGCCACGGACATGGCCGGGCAACTGGGGGGCCTGTCTGGCTCCACCACAGTGACCATCGTCATCACGGATGTGAACGACAATCCTCCCCGCTTCCCCCAGAGTGAGTCTGGGCCCCTGGGCTGGGTGGGCAAGCCCCAGTGCATCTTGGGAAGGGCAAGAGGACTCTGTGGCAGGTGGGGCCCTGGGGAGATGCCAGGGGAGATGCCAGGGGAAGAGGCCTGTGCAGAGAGGGGCCTCCAGATCCATGACACCCCTTGGGGTTAGTCCCTCGCCCACCTTCCTCAGAGCAGAGCCTGCTGGCCAGGACCACCCCTGAGGGACACCCACTTCTTAGAGACAGCAGAGATCTCATGCTGGTTCTTCCTGCTCCCCCCTTCCTGGCCAGAGATGTACCAGTTCAGCATTGCAGAGACAGCCCCTGTGGGCACCCTCATTGGCAAGGTGAAGGCCGAAGACTCGGATGTGGGCGAGAACACGGACATGACCTACCAGGTGAAGGACGAGGAGGGGCTGGGGGCCTTCCGGGTGACCACTGACAGCCACTCCCAGGAGGCCCTGCTCTCGGTGCAAAAGGTGAGCAGCTCGGGGGGACTCCCAGGAGCAGCAGATGAGCCTGGTGGGCTGGGGTGGGGGGTGCATGTGTGGGACAGGGCACCCTGAGGGATGTCTGTGTGGCCTGTCCAGAAAGGGCCCCAGGGCCACTTCTCTGCTGCTCAGACCCCAGCTCAGCTCCTCGGCCCCTCCCCACACCCGCTCCCACTGCCCTGGAGAGGGCTGCAGGAAGCTGGGAGTCTTTTAAGTATATAAGAACATAAGAGAAGCCCTGTTGGATCAGGCCAATGGCCCATCCAATCCAACACTCTGTGTCACATAAGAACATAAGAGAAGCCATGTTGGATGAGGCCAGTGGCCCATCCAGTCCAACACTCTGTGTCACATAACAACATAAGAGAAGCCCTGTTGGATCAGGCCAATGGCCCATCCAGTCCAACACTCTGCGTCACATAAGAACAGAAGAGAAGCCCTGTTGGATCAGGCCAATGGCCCATCCAATCCAACACTCTGTGTCACATAAGAACATAAGAGAAGCCATGTTGGATCAGGCCAGTGGCCCATCCAGTCCAACACTCTGTGTCACATAAGAACATAAGAGAAGCCCTGTTGGATCAGGCCAATGGCCCATCCAGTCCAACACTCTGCGTCACATAACAACATAAGAGAAGCCCTGTTGGATCAGGCCAGTGGCCCATCCAGTCCAACACTCTGTGTCACATAACAACATAAGAGAAGCCCTGTTGGATCAGGCCAATGGCCCATCCAGTCCAACACTCTGCGTCACATAAGAACAGAAGAGAAGCCTTGTTGGATCAGGCCAATGGCCCATCCAATCCAACACTCTGCGTCACATAAGAACATAAGAGAAGCCATGTTGGATCAGGCCAGTGGCCCATCTAGTCCAACGCTCTGTGTCACATAAGAACATAAGAGAAGCCATGTTGGATCAGGCCAGTGGCCCCTCCAGTCCAACACTCTGTGTCACATAAGAACATAAGAGAAGCCATGTTGGATCACGCCAATGGCACCTTCAGTCCAATACTCTGTGTCACACTGTGGCCAAAAACCCAGGTGCCATCAGGAGGTCCATCAGTGGGGCCAGAACACCAGAAGCCCTCCCACTGCCCCCCCCCCCAGGCACCAAGAATGCAGAGCATCACTGCCCCAGACAGAGAGTTCCAACAATACACTGTAGCTATTCCCCCACCCCTTTCTATCCCCCCACCACCGCCTTTCTCCAGAAGGTTCCTCCTCTGAGCTCTCTGCTTTCCTGTTTCTGTAGAATGGCAGCAGCTTCTTTGCACTTTTGGCAAACATCCCCTCCCCCTTTGCCAAGATAACTCCGCTGTTCTCCAGAACCAGCTCTCAGTGTTTCAAAGCCCAGAAGACATCAGCAGCCACCCAGCTGAATGTGGCCTTGCTGATTACCTGAGCCTTTGGGGAGGGAAGAGCATTGACCTCTGATGCGCCTCTTCTTGGGGGTCTTGGATGATGCACCTGCAGGTCATGCTTTCCAGGCCCAGCCCCAGAGGCAATGGGGAGCAAGATCCCAGGGGGCCAACCCCCACTGCAGTCTCTCCAGCACCTCGGCAGACGTTGGAACAAAATGCAGACACATCTGGAGTCCCCCCCCGCCCCCCTCTCAGAAGGCTGCTGCTGAGATGCTTTCTGGGAGGGGGTTGGCCCCGGGACTGAGGCCTCTTCCTTCTGCACCAGCTGGCTCCCTCCTGGGGGGGAGGGGAAGGAGGAGCATGTGTGGGGGCTTGTGGGAGCTGCTGGGTCTGGCCTTCGGAAGGTGCCTCAGCCCTCTCCCTTTGGCCTTTCCAGCCCCTGGACTTCGAAGCCCAGCCTGTGCACACGGTGGTGGTGGAGGCCCTGAACAAGTTTGCAGATCCCCGCTTTGCAGATCTGGGCACTTTCCGGGACCAGGCCATTGTGCGGGTGACGGTGCTGAATGTGGATGAGCCGCCGGAGTTCCAGCCCCCCCACGGCCCGATGGAGGTGTCGGAGGATGCCCTGGTGGGCTCTGTGGTGGGTGTCATCTCTGCTGTGGACCCCGATGCACCCAACAGCCCCATCCGGTAAAGCTGGCTTCGCTGGACTCTCTGGGGCACTGGTGGGAAATGTGGGGAGAGGAGAGGCCAGGGGGTGGCAGGCAGTGGAGCAGGAGTGTGGGGAGACAGCCCGAGGGGGCAGAAGCTACGGGAGCCTGTGAGGAAGAGGGAGGGAGGAGGGAGCACCTGTGTTGCAAAGGGACAGGATCCCGAGAAGGGCAACTCTGGACAAATTTCAAGTCCCTGAGGTTTGTAAAGAGAAACTTGAAATCAGCCGAGCAATTCCTCCAAGGCCTCCCAGGCAGCTCTAGAGCCCCGGCCTCCTTTTCCTTTGTCTTCCCTTCTTTATTCCCTGGGTCGACCCTTCCCCCCCCCCCCCCCCACTGGTGCAGCTGGAAGAAGAGATGCTTCCCCCACATTCCCGAGTTCCCTGGAGTGTGCTGAACATGGCCCTACTGCTGAGCATCCACCTTTCCGGGGGCAAGTTACAGGTTGGAAGTCTTGCCCTAGAGAGAGACATGCAACTCTGGGCATGACAGCTTCGAGTCTGGGGGAGCAAGCTGCATGCTGGGGTAGGAAAGCACCAGCCTGATACTCCCTTACCCCACCTTGGCCAGGGGCCCCAGCACAGAAGGCAACCTGCCCCCCCCCCCCGAGGGTTCAGGGCAGAAGTGGCCCCAGGGGAAGCTGCCTCAGGGACCCAGGCTCTGAAACCAAAGGAGGCCCTTGGAATTGCTCTGGGCGTCCTGCACAGGAGGGAGGTCACTACTTTTGCATGGGACAATTTTTGTTTTGCTTTCATTTACTTCGTTTATGCCCCCCCCTTTCTTGCTGAGACTCAAGATGGATTACAAAATTTAAAAAGCAATTTGATCAGACAGCAAGAACAATGCAGTTGGCCTCAAAACACAAAGGCAAAGGCTGATGGAAGCCTGGCATCCCTCAGGGGGGAGGGGCCGACAAAGCCAGGAGAGAATGCAATCGACAGAGGGGGGAGGTCCAGACAAGACTCAGGGGGCCTCAGGCCTCACGGGTCCCCCACCCTTATTGTACCATTCTAAGCCCCTGATTTGCTTTGCTTTGCCTTCCTTTCTCCCTTCTTCCCTTTCCCCTTCCCCCTTCCCTTCCCTTCCCTTCCCTTCCCTTCCCTTCCCTTCCCTTCCCTTCCCTTCCCTTCCCTTCCCTTCCCTTTCTCTCTCTTAACACTCTGTTTCTCTTTTCCCTGTTCTGGGAAATGGAAGGAGCTCTGCGACCTTCCAGGACCCAGCCGCAGAGCATTCATGTTAACTGGCTGTTGCCAGTGCAGCCCATTTGTGGGTTTTGCCCAGAGGAGTCCAGTGGCCACAGTGGGGCACAGCAGCACAAGGGGCAGCCCTGCTTGCAGAGACGTGGCCCTGAGGCAAGGAAGGGCTTGGCAGGGGAGAACCAGGCCCAGGCACTGAACCTGGTGGCATCTGAGATGGGCAGCCAGCGGAGTGCCTGCAGGAGAGGGGCGTGAAGCACACCTTCTTCTTCTTCTTCTTCTTGCTCGGTGTAACAGGCTGCAGCTCGCAGCGTTCTGGAGCAGCGACTGGAGTTTCTCAGTCGTCTCTAAGGGCAGACCCACGTAGTAGAGAGCATTGCAATAGCCAAACCATTGCACGGATCCACATGGCCAGATCAGTTCAGTCCCAGTAGGGGGTCATCTTCTGGGCTAAATGAAGCTGGGAGAAGGACGTTTTTGCCGCTGCATTAACTCGCTTCTCGGCTGCATCCAGAATAACCTCTAGGGCTCCTAACGGAGTGTGTGTGTGTGTGGGGGGGGGGGGTCCGCTGAGGCCCATCAAGAGCGGGAAGCAGAATGTCCTCTGAGACCTCCCCACTCCCAGAAAGGGGCCGTTCCCTCCATCTTGCCCAGATTCGCTTTCACCTTATCCACCCTCCTCTCAGCAGCAAGGCATTAGTTCAGGACCTCTGCAGCCTCACCGGGCAATATGGACAGAGGCGCAGAGAGCTGGGTGTCAGCAGCATATGGATGTCAGCTTGCTCCAAAACCACAAGCAATTCCCCCTATGGGTTTTACAGCCAGGTCAAACAGTGTGCAGGATAAGATGGAGCCTTGTGGAGCTCCCCTCCCCCCCGCAGCTGCTCTCCCTCACCCAGCAGGCCTCTGAGCCCTGCGCACAGGGCCAGTCATCCTGCCGCCCCCCTGCCGCCCCCCCTCTCTCTGCTGTCCCTTTGGGGTGGGGAGGGAGGGGAAGCAGGCCAGGAGAAGTGGCAGCAAAGGGGGAAGAAGGCAGCAGCAATTTGGGGCGGGGAGAAGCAGTGGCAAAGGGAAGAGGTGATTCGGGAGGGAGGGAAGGAATTTTTTAAAACAAAAACGTGGGGGCGCCAAATTGGTCACCCCTCCAGGGCCAGCGCCCTACGCAAGCGCCTAATTTGCCTACTGGAAGAGCCAGCCGTGCCTGCACAGAAGGAACAATTTAGGCCAATCCAAAGCACATCCCATGATTCCCATAAGTGCCTCTGGACATCTTTGCAAGATGGAACAGTCCACAGTAGCAACAAAGAGGTGTGTCCCTAAGAACATAAGAGAAGCCCTGCTGGATCAAGCCAACAGCCCCTCCAGTCCAACTCTCTGTGTCACATAAAAACATAAGAGAAGACCTGTTGGATCAGGCCAATGAACCCTCCAGTCCAACACTCTGTGTCACATAAGAACATAACAACAGAAGCCCTGTTAGATCAGGCCACTGGCCCCTCCAATCCAACACTCTGTGTCACATAAGAACATAAGAGAAGCCCTGTTGGATCAGGCCAATGAACCCTCCAGTCCAACACTCTGTGTCACATAAGAACATAACAACAGAAGCCCTGTTAGATCAGGCCACTGGCCCCTCCAATCCAACTCTCTGTGTCACATAAAAACATAAGAGAAGCCCTGTTGGATCAGGCCAATGAACCCTCCAATCCAACACTCTGTGTCACATAAGAACATAAGAGAAGCCATGTTGGATCAGGCCAATGGCCCCTCCAGTCCAACACTCTGTGTCACATAAGAACATAAGAGAAGCCCTGTTGGATCAGGCCAGTGGCCCTCCAGTCCAGCACTCTGTGTTACATAAGAACATAAGAGAAGCCCTGTTGGATCAGGCCAATGGCCCCTCCAGTCCAACACTCTGTGTCACATAAGAACATAACAGAAGCCCTGTTAGATCAGGCCACTGGCCCCTCCAGTCCCAACACTCTGCGTCACATAAGAACATAAGAGAAGCCCTGTTGGATCAGTCCAGTGCCCCCTCCAGTCCAACACTCTGTGTCACATAAGAACATAAGAGAAGCCTTGTGGGATCAGGCCAGTGGCCCCTCCAGTCCAACACTCTGTGTCACATAAGAACATCAGAGAAGCCGTGTTGGATCAGGCCAGTGGCCCCTCCAGTCCAACACTCTGTGTCACATAAGAACACCAGAGAAGCCGTGTTGGATCAGGCCAATGGCCCTTCCAGTCCAACACTCTGTGTCACATAAGAACATAAGAGAACTCACGTTGGATCAGGCCAATGGCCCCTCCAGTCCAACACTCTGTGTCACATAAGAACATAAGAGAAGCCCTGTTGGATCAGGTCAATGGCCCTTCTTGTCCAACACTCTGTGTCACACAGAGTGTGGCCAATATATATGTGTGTGTGTGTGCACGTGTGGAAGGCAATTTCTCCTGTGGCGCGCATGCACACACACACATATATATATACACACACTGTGGCTAATAGCCATTGATGGACCTCTGCTCCATATTTTTATCCAATCCTCTCTTGAAGCTGGCTATGCTTGTAGCCGCCACCTCCTCCTGTGGCAGTGAAGTCCCTGGTCTAGATTTAAGCAGAGATCATCAGCTAAAGCCAACAGCTTGGCCTGAAGCTGGACAGAGAGCAGCAGATGAAGCATCCAGAAGACGCAGGGTTGTACTGCCCCTGCTCTCTCAAGAGAGACAGTTTGGTGCAGTGGGTTTGATTCCCCACTCCTCCACTTGCACCTGCTGGAATGGCCTTGGGTCAGCCAGAGCACTCTTATCTGGGAGAACCGGGTTTGATTCCCCACTCCTTCCCTTGCACCTGCTGGAATGGCCTTGGGTCAACCAGAGCTCTCTTATCTGGGAGAACTGGGTTTGATTCCCCACTCCTCCACTTGCAGCTGCTGGAATGGCCTTGGGTCAGCCAGAGCACTCTTATCTGGGAGAACTGGGTTTGATTCCCCACTCCTCCACTTGCAGCTGCTGGAATGGCCTTGGATCAACCAGAGCTCTCTTATCTGGGAGAACCGGGTTTGATTCCCCACTCCTCCACTTGCAGCTGCTGGAATAGCCTTGGGTCAGCCATAGCTGTGGCAGAGGTTGTCCTTGAAAGGGCAGCTGATGGGAGAGCCCTCTCAGCCCCACCCACCTCACAGGGTGTCTGTTGTGGGAGAAGATATAGGAGATTGTGAGCTGCTCTGAGTCTCTGATTCAGAGAGAAGAGCAGGGTATAAATCTGCAGTCTTCTTCAAGGTGTCTGTATTGGCACACATGCTCAGATGATGAGAACATGTGCAGCTGCCTGGAAATGCGCTCAGCCCCGTCTCCTCCTCTGACTTGCTGCAGCTCCCAGCAGGAAAGGACTTCCCCCACTCCTGCTCTCTGCCCGGCCCGCAAAGGAGGCCTGGAGCTCAGTGGCAGAGCATTTCGTGCCTCAGTTAGAAGGAAGAGGCAGCAGAGTGAGTGAGTGTGTGTGTGTCTGTCTGTCTGTGGGAAGTGCCGTCAAGTCACTCCTGGCAGCTCCATGAGTGAATGACCTCCACAATGCCCTGCCGCCTTCTCGTTAACGGCTGTTCTCAGGGCTCGCAAACAGAGGCTCCTCATGGCTCCACTGAGGTTCCCCCTCTTTTAAAAAAATGTACAGCAGACCCGGCCGAATTGGCGAATTACCGTCCGGTGTCTAATTTACCATTTTTAGGTAAAATCATTGAGAGGGCAGTGGCGTTGCAGCTACAGAGGTTCCTAGATGACGCTTCCGTTCTTGACCCGTGCCAGTCTGGGTTCCAGCCGGGCCATGGGACGGAGACGGTGCTGGTCGCCTTGGTAGATGACCTTCAGCGACATCTGGATCGGGGCGGCACTGCGGTACTGATGTTATTAGACCTGTCGGCGGCATTTGACACAGTCGACCATCAGTTGCTAAAGCGCCACCTCGCTGACATAGGGGTTGGGGGGTTGGCCTTGCAATGGCTCTCCTCCTTCCTCTCTGGTCGGGGACAAAGGGTGGCTATTGGGGGTGAGCGTTCCCAGAGGCACACACTTGATTGTGGGGTGCCTCAGGGAGCAGTTCTCTCCCCAATGCTGTTTAACATTTATATGCGCCCCCTTGCCCAGATTGTCCGGAGGTTTGGGCTGGGTTGCCATCAATATGCAGATGACACCCAGCTCTATCTGCTAATGGACGGCCAGCCCGGCTCCGCCCCAGGGAACCTAGATCGGGCTCTGCAGGCTGTAGCGACGTGGCTCAGGTTGAGTGGGCTGAAGTTGAACCCAGCGAAGACAGAGGTCCTTTGTGTGGGTCGTGGCGCCCTAGGAGGGGAAATAGCTCTCCCAACTTTTGACGGCGCACCATTGAAACCAGTGCGCCAGGTAAAGAGTTTGGGCGTTTTACTGGAGCCTTCATTATCAATGGAGGCCCAGATAGCAGCCACTGCCAAGTCAGCATTCTTCCACCTGAAGCGGGCAAGGCAGTTGGCCCCCTTCCTGGAACGTCGCGACCTCGCAACAGTGATCCATGCAACGGTCACCTCAAGATTGGACTACTGTAATGCCCTCTACTTGGGGCTACCTCTGTGCCGGACCCGGAAGCTGCAGCTGGTGCAGAACGCGTCAGCCAGGCTACTATTGGGGCTCCCGAAATGGGAGCACATACGGCCGGGGCTGCGCGGACTGCACTGGCTGCCAATCACCTACCGAGTCCAGTACAAATTTATTTATTTATTTATTTAATTCGATTTATATCCCGCCATACCCCACCGAGGCGGGCTCAGGGCGGCTTACAACATAAAACCAACAAAATGAATTTAAATATATTAAAAATACATTAGTAATTATAATTATACACTTAAAATACATATAAAATACATAAAACACATAAAGCATGTAGAGCTCACATCAATATATACTATGCTGCCATTCTTCAAATCAGTTCTTCAGTGTTCCAATATTAGATAGTCTGATGTTCGAGATTAGATGTTCAGGCATTCCGATAGCAATTTACTTGTGTTGATTTAAAGTGTTGATTATTACCTTTAAAGCCCTATATGGCCGAGGACCAGCCTACTTAAGGGACCGTCTCTCCCCATATGAACCCCAGAGGGCACTGAGGTCAGTGGGTAAAAATAAAATGACCATCCCTGTGCCGAGAGAGGTCAAACTCTAAATCACCAGAGCACGGGCCTTTTCAGCCACGGCTCCTGCACTGTGGAACCAGCTTCCGGAGGAAGTGCGGGCCCTGCGGAACCTCGACCAGTTCCGCAGGGCCTGCAAGACCGCCCTTTTCAGACAAGCCTATGCTGATATCGACTGCTGAGTTGCTGATATCGACTGCTGAGTTGCTAGGAATAAAAGAACCGCCATCTATAATACTACCGTGGAACTATTTAAACTGGCAGAACCAGCGCCAGAACAGTTTTATTGCTGCCAGACACATTTAATGTAACTTAAATTATGTTTTTTAACTCAATTAACTGGTTTTTATATGTTTAAAATTTTTAATTGTTAAATTTAAAGTTTTACCTATTTATGTTAATGTATGGAATGTTGTTAGCCGCCCTGAGCCGCCTGGGCGGGGAGGGCGGGATACAAATAAAATCTACTACTACTCCTTCCTTCCTTCCTTCCTTCCTTCCTTCCTTCCTCCCTTCCTTCCTTCCTTCCTTCCTCCCTCCCTCCCTCCCTTCCTTCCTTCCTTCCTTCCTTCTTCCCTTCCTCCCTCCCTTCCTTCTTCCCTCCCTCCCTTCCTTCATCCCTCCCTCCCTTCCTTCCTTCCTTCCTTCCTTCCTTCCTTCCTTCCTTCCTTCCTTCCTTCCTTCCTTCCTTCCTTCCTTCCTCCCTCCCTCCCTCCCTCCCTCCCTCCCTTCCTTCTTCCCTCCCTCCCTCCCTCCCTTCCTTCCTTCCTTCCTTCCTTCCTTCCTTCCTTCCTTCCTTCCTTCCTTCCTTCCTTCCTTCCTTCCTTCCTTCCTCCCTCCCTCCCTCCCTCCCTTCCTTCCTTCCTTCCTTCCTTCCTTCCTTCCTTCCTTCCTTCCTTCCTTCCTTCCTCCCTCCCTCCCTCCCTCCCTTTTGTCCTTCCTTCCTTCCTGTCTTGCGACTATAAAACATCTATATGACTCTCAAACATTTGACATTAATTCTATGTGGCTCTTATGTTAAGGAAGTTTGAGCATCGCTGCTTTAGGGGGAGTTGAGGCTTGGTTTGACCTAGAGCCGATTTAGTTGTCTTTTTGGTGCTCCGCAGTATCCCTACAACTCTCCTCCAAGGTCCCATTTCAAATGAGGCAGGAGATGATGGGAAAGACCCCCCCCCCCTCCCTCCTGAGGTCCTGGAGAGAGCTGCTGCTATCCCAGTAGACAACAGACTGATGCTCTGAATCAGCAGAAGGCAATTTCTGCTGTGGCAAGATGTGGCATGCGTTCTTCCAGGGGGAGGGACTGTGGCTCGGTGGAAGAGCCTCTGCTTGGCAGGCAAAAGTCCCAGTTCAACCCCCAGCAGCCGCTCCAGTCAAAAGGACCAGGCAGGGGGAGACGTGAAGACCTCCTCCACCCTTCAGGACTGGATCTAGGGGCTGCCAGAGGAGGGGTGCCAAACTGGGTATGGAGTCCATCGTGTTAAGATAGAAAGGGCTCATGACAGGGCGTCATTTTTCAATTTTGCCCCCTCTCAACAAATATGTTGATCCCAGTCCTGCCACTCTTGACTCTGGAGATTCTGCTGCAGACAAGATTGGCCTAGATGGACCGAGGCGGGCCTGGATTCATAGAAGGCAGTGTTCCTGGGCTTCTTGAAAGCCAACCCCTCCCCCGCCCATCAGCTGCAGAGGCTGGCAGCTCCTATGCCCCTTCGGCACACTCATGGTCAGTGCTGGGGGCTGCTGAAAAAGCGTCGCCGCCCTTGCCTCCTCCCCACTTCCTTTCTGGGTGTTAAGGAGAAGACTCACTCGCTGCTGCTGCTGCTCCCCGCCCCCCCCCCCGGCACTGGTTGTGAGCACACGGGAGGGGCATAGGAGCCTCCAGCCTCTGCAGTTTTTTCCGCCAATCAGCTGTTCGGCGGGGGGGGGGGATTGGCCTTTAAGGAGCCCAGGAACGCGGCACTTCACCACCCATTCTGGGCATTAAAATTGTGAAGAAGAGAGGCAAACAGAGATTTGGCTAGGGGGCGAGGGGAGGCCAAAATCAGTGTCCCCACCCTGCCAGCACCCTAGTTTGCCTAGTGGGCGGGCTGGCCCTGAAACCACACTATTTTTCACATATTAGTTTAGAATTATTTTACAGTCATTTTACAATATACGTTTTTTTCTTTTTTGTAGGACTTCCTGAAGTCCAGTGCAGGTGTGATTGCACTTCCCAAAGGGGTGTGGCTGCAACTGGACTGCTGCTTCCGCCCACCTTCAGAGCGAATCCTTCCTCAGGCAGCTCACCAAGGGATACAGTTTCAATCAAACTTGCACTGGAATTCAGGAATTCTAAATTAATATGTGAAAATACTGTGGTTTAAAACTTTGTTTTCAACATATTAAGAGCCCCGTGGCACAGAATGGTAAAGCTGCAGTCCTGCAGTCGGAGCCCTCTGCTCACGACCTGAATTCGATCCCAGCGGAAGCTGGTTCAGGTAGCTGGCTCCAAGTTGACTCAGCTTTCCATCCTTCCGAGGTCGGTCAAATAAGTCCCCAGCTTGCAGGGGGGAAAGCGTAGAGGACTGGGGAAGGCAAGGGCAAACCACCCGTAAAAAGTCTGCCGTGAAAACGTTGTGAAAGCAACGTCACCCCAGTGTTTGAAAGGACTGGGGCTTGCACAGGGGACCTTTCCTCTCCTTTGTTAAGCATAGCGGCCCCGTGGCGCAGAGTGGCAAAGCAGCAGTACTGCAGTACTGTGGTCTGAACTCTCTGCTCAGGACCTGAGTTCGATTTTGGCGGAAGCTGGATTCAGGTAGCCGGCTCGAGGTTGACTCAGCCTTCCATCCTTCCGAGGTCAGTCAAATGAGTCCCCAGCTTGCTGGGGGGAAAGCATAGATGACTGGGGAAGGCAATGGCAAACCACCCCATAAAAAGTCTGCCATGAAAACGTTATGAAAGCAACGTCACCCCAGAGTCAGAAAGAACTGGTGCTTGCACAGGGGACTACTTTCTTTTTTAACCTTTTCAACATATGTATTAGTTAAAGCTCTCACGGAGTGTTCTTATACCTTATTCATACCCCTTTACTCCTAAGCCCTTTCCTGATGGGCAGGGGGTGGTCCTCCCTGCATGGGAGGGGCCTCAGGATGAGAGGATGAGCCCCCCCCCAACACACAGGGCAAGATCAGGGCTGTGGGGGCCCCCTGGGGCCTGCAGGTGGCTTTTGGCCCAGGGCCTGGGTGGGGGGCTGGCCTGGGGCCAGGGCGGAATGAATGAGGGGCCATAAATCCCCAGCAGGCAAAGGAGGCTTGATGGGGAATAAACTCGACAGCCAGACCATTAGAAGGGTGAGCAAGGAGGCCGGGGCACGACCTGCCTTCCTGTGGCCTGCCTTGCCAACCGCTCCCTGGGGCCTGGTTCCTCTCGCAGCCCCGTGATTAAGTTGCCCTCTTCAGCAGCCTTCCCCGAGGAGGAGGAGGAAGGGGAGGAGTGAGAGAGAAGCCGATTCCTGCTTCTGGCTGGCAGGAGAGATTCTGCAGGCAGAATGGAGCATCCGACATCAGCCGAAGCCGCAGGGTCGGTGGCTGGCTGCTCTCCAGAAGGGGACGGCTGTGGCCGGACAGGCTTCATTGAGCCTTCTGCCTTCGGGACAAGACTACGAAGGAAGGGGGGCCATCCCAGAAGCCTCTGCCTGCGCGGGGTGTGTGTGTGTGTGTGTGTGTGTGGTGGTGTTCCCAGGGAAACAGCGGCAGGTGCTCTTGGTAACAGCTTCTGTGAAGCAGCCAAAGGCAGCCTTCCTGGGCTGCCACAAAGAAAGAAAGGTTGTTGTTCTGCACTCCCATGGGGGGCATGCCCTCCCTCCCCTCCCTCCCCCCCTCCATGGGAGTCAGAGCTTGGTGGGTGAGGAGCCAAAGAGCTCTTCATGGAGGAGGAACCAGCAGGGATCAGCTTGTTTGGACCACGTCTTCGTTTGGCCCCTCTTCAGCCATACGGCTTCCTCTGGACAAGGACCCAGAACCCTCTGCAGATGGTACAGTGAGCATCATGAAAAGCAACATGCTAGAAGGGAAGTCACTGTGAGTGCGCTGGCTGCACCCTGCCAATGCTTGAGAGCAATGGAAGAGAAGCCCTGTTGGGTCAGGCCAGTGGCCCCTCAAGTCCAACACTCGGTGTCACTCCGTGGTCAAAAGTCAGAGCCATCAGGAGGTCCACCAGCAGGGCCATAACTCCAGAAGCCCTCTCACTCTTGTCCCCCAAGCACCAAGAAGACAGAGCTTCACTGCCCCAGACGTAATGTGTTCCTTCTTCTGTCTGATAGCTACCAATGGACCCCTGCTCCATATGTTAATCCAATCCCCTCTTGAAGCTGTCTGTGCTTGCAGCCGCCACCACCTCCTATGGCAGTGAATTGCATAGGTTAATTACTCTTTGGATGAAGAAGGGCTTCCTTCCATTTGTTTTAAGCCAACTGCTCATCAATTTCATTGAATGCCCATGAGTTCTTGTATTGTGAGAAAGGGAGAAAAGTACTTTTTTTTCTGCCTTCTCTATCTCATGCATAATTTTGTAAACCTCTCTCATGTCACCCTTCAGTCATCATTTCTCCATGCTAAAGAGACCTAACCTCTCTAACCTTTCTTCATGGGGAAAATGTTCCAACCCTTTAATCATCCTAGTTGCCCTTTTCTGCACTTTTCCCAATGCTATAATATCTTTTTTGAGGTGCGGTGACCAGAATTGTACACAGTATTCCAAATGAGGTCACATCATAGATTTCTACAAGGGCATTATGATACTGGCTGATTTGTTTTCAGTTCCCTTCCTAACAATCCCCAGGATGGCGTTGGCCTGACTTGTGCGTGTGGGGTGTAGAACATTCAGTCTATATGGATAAGAAAGGCATGCACATATATGCACTCCCTCACTGTGATCAAGAACTGTTTTTTCTTTCATGTGATCTAGAGTTACCAACTTCCAGTTGGGGCCTAGAGATCTGCTGGGATTACATCTCCTCTCCAGGCTGCAGAGATCAGTTTCCCTGCAGAAAATGGCATTTTGGGAGAGTGGACTCCATGACATTATATCCTGCTGAGGTCCTGCCCTCCTTAAACACCACGCTTCCTAGGCTTCACTCCCAAAATCTCCCAGAATTTCCTAACCCAGAGCTGGCAAGTTTATATGTGATCACAGGTGCAATCACCTGCCCACAAAAGTTGAGAGTCTGTGTCCACCAGTTGGCAGCCACACAAGGGCAAGCTCCGGGGTGCTTGTTTGTGCCCCTTCTTTGGGTCCGATGATCTGCAGAGGGTTCCTGCCATGCCATGGGTGGGTGTTCTTCCTGCTGCGTGGCAGAGGACAGATGGCAGAGTGTTGGATATTCTTAGAGAGAAAAAATATTATTTAGCAGAGTTTGAAATTAGCAATGCAGCAAAGAATATGCAGAGATCATGTGTGTGTTTAAAACGATATGATTGCTTTACTTAAAACTACAAGGGAAGGATAAAACTGGGAAGAAAACAACAGACACTAACTTGTGCATCTTTACAGCTAGAGAACAAAACTAGGAATGGCTTCTCTTCTCCAAACTTAGACAAAGGGAGGAAGAGGAACCATCAAATGCAGCATAGCCAATGCATTAATTTCCATTCACAATTACAGGTGATTTAACTAAGACCTCCTACTGACATTTGTGGACTTTCTCTTTAGCTAACAGATAGGTTACAGTAAACACATGTGACTGTTGACTAACAAAACAAAGTTAATTCTATAATTACTGAAGTGTTGCTAACTTGCTAATTCCAACACAGAGTCTCTTGGGGCTCTGTTTGCTGGGTGCCCTGCCTGAGCTGGAAAGAGAGGTCTCTTCTGGCCTGGTTCTTCAGAGGCTGACCATTTCCCCCACCTGGCCCCACTGAGGACTTCCCAGCCTTGATGGAGGTTGTGCTGAGCAGGAATCTGGTGGTCAGTGGTTGGCTGTGTGGTCAGCTCATTCCTTGCCAGACTGCCTCACTGGCCAGCCAGTTCCTCTGGAAGGCCAACAACAGGGCAGAGAGGCCGAGGCCTTCCCCTGAGAAGAACATCAGAAGAGCCCTGCTGGATCAGACCAGTGAGGGACCATCTAGTCCAGCCTCATTTCTCCCACAGTGGCCAGCCAGTTCCTCTGGAGGGCCAAGAACCGGGCAGAGAGGCCGAGGCCTTCAGAAGAATATCAGAAGAGTTCTGCTGGATCAGAGCAGTGAGGGTCCATCTAGTCCAGCCTCCTGTCTCCCACAATCGCCAGCCAGTTCCTCTGGAGAGCCAACAACAGGGCACAGAGGCCAGGGCCTTCCCCTGAGAAGAACATCAGAAGAGCCCTGCTGGATCAGACCAGTGAGGGACCATCTAGTCCAGCCTCATTTCTCCCACAGTGGCCAGCCAGTTCCTCTGGAGGGCCAACAACAGGGTAGAGAGGCTGAGGCCTTCAGAAGAATATCAGAAAAGCCCTGCTGGATCAGACCAGTGAGGCTCCATCTAGTCCAGCCTCCTGTCTCACACGGTGGCCACCCAGTTCCTCTGGAGAGCCAACAACAGGGCACAGAGACCTTCTCCTGAGAAGAACATCAGAAGAGACCTGCTGGGTCAGACCAGAGAGGGTCCATCTAGTTCAGCCTCCTGTCTCCCACAATCGCCAGCCAGTTCCTCTGGAGAGCCAACAACAGGGCATGGAGGCCGAGGCCTTCCCCTGAGAAGAACATCAGAAGAGCCCTGCTGGATCAGACCAGTGAGGGACCATCTAGTCCAGCCTCCTGTCTCACACAATCGCCAGCCCGTTCCTCTGGAGAGCCAACAACAGGGCACAGAGGCCAAGGCCTTCCCCTGAGAAGAACATCAGAAGAGCCCTGCTGGATCAGACCAGTGAGGGACCATCTAGTCCAGCCCCATTTCTCCCACAGTGGACAGCCAGTTCCTCTGGAGGGCCAACAACAGGGTAGAGAGGCTGAGGCCTTCAGAAGAATATCAGAAAAGCCCTGCTGGATCAGACCAGTGAGGCTCCATCTAGTCCAGCCTCCTGTCTCACACGGTGGCCACCCAGTTCCTCTGGAGAGCCAACAACAGGGCATGGAGACCTTCTCCTGAGAAGAACATCAGAAGAGACCTGCTGGGTCAGACCAGAGAGGGTCCATCTAATCCAGCCTCTTGTCTCACACAGTTGTCAGCCAGTTCCTCTGGAGGGCCAACAACAGTGCAGAGAGGCCGAGGCCTTCCCCGATGTTGCCTCCTGGCTCTGGGATTTGGAGTTTTGCTGCTTCCCCTCAGTTACCACCGCTGGTAGCTATCGATAGACTTATCTTCCATGGATCTCTCTAATCCCCTTTTAGAACTGTCTGTGCCTGTGGCCATGATACACTCTCTGGCGGTGGATTCCACCTTTTGATCACTCTCTGTGTAGGGAAGTATTTCCTTTTGTCTGTCCTGAACCTACTGCCATAAGTCAAGGCAGCTCAAGGCAGCTTAGACTGTTGCCCACCATGCATGAGGAAAGAGATCAGAGCTTATCTCTCTGGCGGAGGAGATAAACAGAAGTGCATGAAGTCAGGAAGGAACAGTCCAAAGGGTGAGATAATTGACTGGCATCAGGAAAAGGCTGTTGTGTGATCCAGCAAGTTATAAACAGTCTATAAAAGTCAAAGATTTCAGGTTTTCATGGCTGGCATCATCATTAGGGTTTGTAGAATCTTTTGGGCTCAAGCGCCGTGTTCTACTGGAGAAAGTTTTCCTTCCAGACGTTTCGTTCTCAGCTGCGGAGAACATCCTCAGTGGTGTTGCAGCCAGAGCAGGCGCTCAGACCTTCTTGGCTGCTGTGCATTGAGTGGGGCCAGGGCTGCTGGAGAGCTGCTATTTCTAGGCTGGAGGGGGTGTGGTGTGGTGAGTCTATAAAAGTGCCTGGAAATGGGTTCTGTTGGGTCATAGTGAGGAAATCCAAGTCTCCGCATAAGCCAGGATGAGATGTGGTAAATTTCTTGATGAGTTCTAATTTAGTGCTTTCACGTTGTATATTGCCTTTGAATTTTTGGTTAGGTTTATATTATTATTATTTTGGTAGAATAGTCAGTTTCAGCTCTGTAATGGCAGATCCAGGGAGATAAAAATGTTTCCTGGCTGTATTCTGGCGGTTGTGATTCCAGACTGGTGTCCATTGATTCTCTGACACAGAGGCCAGCAATTCTGTCCAGGGTGCTCAGCTGAAGGACATTGAGGACATGTATTGAAGTGGATGCCATGCCAGTGGATGGGCCCAGGATGGAGCAGCTGATGTTATTAGGTCCCACAACAGCATTTCCAGAGTGTTACATCTCGATTTGCTTGCAGGGTTTGGTCCCTGGGTTTGTGTTTCTGTTGGGAGGTTGTTGATGAGAGCAGCTGTTTTAAGTTGGGAGGGCTCCCCCTACACAAGGAATTGCCAGTCCCCCAGGACCCGTGAAAGAGAAGAGGCTCCAGAGGAGACTATAAGCGACCCTCAGTGGTGTTGGAGGGCCTGTGTCCACTGGCCAGACCAGGTTCAGAGCTGCTTCAGCCCCCAGCCCCAGATCTCTCTCTTTCCACCTGGAGCCCTCCTCCTCCTGCGGCCTTTCCACTCAGGTTCCGATCTCTCCAGGGCCTTCTTCTCAGTTTGGATCCTGTCCTGGATGGGGTTTGCTTTTCCCTTTCCATCATCTGGGGGTTTGATCCCCCTGCCCTCCTCCTTCATCCGAGTCATTCACCTTATTTGGTGAAGGTAGTATTGGGTGTTAACTGGTTAGTTATTCCAGTATCCCAGCTCAGACTTAGCGGAGTGCACCTTGGCAACACGCAGTCTCCGTGGGCTGGCAACGTCACAGAATTACACAGAACCACTTGTCAGTTTCAAGACTTATAATTGTCCCTTGATTGATTGATTGATTGCACTCGTATCCCACCCTCCCCAAACGGGCTCAGGGCAGCTAACAACACTCACAATTCGATGACAGATTCACATTATAACAACAAAACATTTAGGAACTACATTCTAGATAGAGCAGCTTTAGAGACAGAGACAGAACTAACCTCAACTACCAGATGTGGACATGCATCCAGCTTCCATTGTGGATATGTGCAAGAGGAGAGGGAGGGAGGAAGGGAGGGAGGGAGGGGATTTTCCTGAGATCTATCCACAAGGCAGGACCTGATCTACATGTTTTTTGAGGGGGGGCAAAATTAAAAAATGACACCCCCTTATGGACTATTCCATCTTATGGTCCCATAGAATATAATGGACTCCATACCCAATTTGGCACACCCCCTCCATCGGCGCCCAGGGCAAGCGCCACCATCTGGCACCCTGCCCCCCCCCCCAGATCTGGCCCCGCCACAAAAACAGGAGAGTAAACTGGAAGAAAATCCCACCATTTGCCTGTCTGTCTCACTGACTTAAGAGCCCCGTGGCGCAGAGTGTTAAAGCTGCAGTACTGCAGTCCTAAGCTCTGCTCACAATCTGAGTTCGATCCCCGGTGGAAGCTGGGTTTTCAGGTAGCTGGCTCGAGGTTGACTCAGCCTTCCATCCTTCCGAGGTCAATGGCAAATCACCCCGTCAAAAGTCTGCCGTGAAAGAGTGGGAAACGATTAGTGCTTGCACAGGGGACTTTTCCTTTTCCCCACAGTGAAGACAGTTGGGAGGCCAGCAGGACACTTTTCCCAGTGGGGGAAAGAGCAGCTCGTGCTGTGGGGCCACTTCAAGGGGACGAGGGGGTCTCCTTCTTGCCCCATTCCACATTCCAAACCCAAAGTGAGGCCAGCTTTAAAAAAGAAAACCTTGGGGGGGGGCTGTTCCTCCTCCACAGACTTCCTGGCAGTTCCAGTCCTTTGGACCTGTGTCTGCCTTCACTGGCTGCCCTGCTGGGGCACGGTTGGGGTGGGGGGACTCCCCGACACTCTTGCCTGGCCAGGAACCCTGAGTGTGCAGCTCCAGCCACTCCACCTCAAAAACGGTATTCTAGCCTTGGGAAAGGTGCAGAAAAAGGACTACTAAAATGAGGAAGAGGATGGAACACCTTCCCTATGAAGAAAAGTTAAAGAGGGCTGTTTAGCTTCGAGAAATGATGACTGCGGGGTGACATGATAAGAGGTTTACAAAATTGTGCATGGGACGGAGAAGGCAGAGAAAGAAGTACTTTTCTCCATTGCTCACAATACGACAACTCGTGGGCATTCAATGAAATTGCTGAGCAGTAGACCTAGAACAGATCAGAGGAAGCCCTTCTTCATCCAGAGAGTAATTATCCCATGCAATCCACTGCCACAGGAAGGATGGCAGCCACACCATAGACACCTGAAAGAGGGGAATGGGGGGGAAAAACACATCTGGAGCAGAGGCCCATCAGTGGCTGTTAGCCAGAAGGTGTGGATGGAACACCTGTGTCTGGGACAGTGATGCGCTGGATGCTTGGGGGTCACAGCGGAAGGGCTCCTGGAATTCTGGCCCCACTGATAAACCTCCTGATGGCACCTGGGGGGGGGGGGTGTTTGGCCACTGTGTGACACAGAATGTTGGACTGGAGGGGCCACTGGCCTGATGCAACAGGGCTTCTCTTATGTTCTTATGTGTCACAGAATGTTGGACTGGAGGGGCCACTGGCCTGATCCAACAGGGCTTCTCTTATGTTCTTATGTGACACAGAGTGTTGGACTGGGTGGGCCACTGGCCTGATCCAACAGGGCTTCTCTTATGTTCTTATGTGACACAGAGTGTTGGACTGGGTGGGCCATTGGCCTGATCCAACATGGCTTCTCTTATGTTCTTCTGTGACACAGAGTGTTGGCTTGGAGGGGCCACTGGCCTGATCCAACAGGGCTTCTCTTATGTTCTTATGTGACACAGAGTGTTGGACTGGAGGGGCCACTGGCCTGATGCAACAGGGCTTCTCTTATGTTCTTCTGTGACACAGAGTGTTGGCTTGGAGGGGCCACTGGCCTGATACAACAGGGCTTCTCTTATGTTCTTATGTGACACAGAGTGTTGGACTGGAGGGGCCACTGGCCTGATGCAACAGGGCTTCTCTTATGTTCTTCTGTGACACAGAGTGTTGGACTGGAGGGGCCATTGGCCTGATCCAACAGGGCTTCTCTTATGTTCTTATGTGACACAGAGTGTTGGACTGGATGGGCCATTGGCCTGATCCAACATGGCTTCTCTTATGTTCTTCTGTGACACAGAGTGTTGGACTGGAGGGGCCACTGGCCTGATGCAACAGGGCTTCTCTTATGTTCTTCTGTGACACAGAGTGTTGGGCTGGATGGGCCATTGGCCTGATCCAACAGGGCTTCTCTTATGTTCTTATGTGTGATTCAGAGTGTTGGACTGGAGGGGCCACTGGCCTGATGCAACAGGGCTTCTCTTATGTTCTTCTGTGACACAGAGTGTTGGACTGGAGGGGCCATTGGCCTGATCCAACAGGGCTTCTCTTATGTTCTTATGTGACACAGAGTGTTGGACTGGGTGGGCCATTGGCCTGATCCAACATGGCTTCTCTTATGTTCTTCTGTGACACAGAGTGTTGGACTGGAGGGGCCACTGGCCTGATCCAACAGGGCTTCTCTTATGTTCTTATGTGACACAGAGTGTTGGAGTGGAGGGGCCACTGGCCTGATCCAACATGGCTTCTCTTATGTTCTTATGTGACACAGAGTGTTGGACTGGAGGGGCCACTGGCCTGATCCAACAGGGCTTCTCTTATGTTCTTTGGTGCACTGCAGTTGCTTGAGATTGGGGCACAATCTCTTGGGCACTCTGTGCGCACACACAAAGTTCTTCTCAGCCACTGGGCAGGAGGTGGGCACCCCTGGCACCATGCCTCGCCCCCTGCCCTCAATGCAAGCGGCTGCCAGCCATCTGCAGCACGACCTGAGTGTGGCATGTTCAGATTAGCGGGGCTGGCACGGAGCCAGCGTTGACTAGTTGCAGGGAGTGCTGTGGATGGGGCCATCTGTGCGGGGCAGGCCTTTGGGTGACCTCTGCATCTAACACCTTGTGCAACGTTCAGTGCCCCAAAGGCCTGGCTGCTTATTTTTGGCCAGAGCCAATCTCTCCCTGCCAAGTTGGATGGCGGAGTTTGCAGGCACTGAGCAAGTCAGTGGTGTTGGGGGGGGAGGGAACTGGTTGGGGCCCCCACAGCGGTTGGTTTGTTCTTAGTGCACCTCCCAAGCCCCAGACTTCCCCTTTATCTCTGCGTCCTCTCCCAACATTCACCAAAAGAATATTCAAAGCCTATTTTGGAGGCAACATACATCATACAAGCGTAAGAGAACATTTGCACATGTGGCTGATTTTGATGATGGGAATTCACTGCATTTGAGGTTGGGTTTCATGGGGGCATGGCCCTGACTCAGCCCCTGGGGGCACCTCATGCCCTGAGTTGCTGTGCTAGGTCCTCCCCCCCCCCCAGCACCCCACTGTTTACCCTCCCTGGCAGCCTCTTCACGGCTCTCTTGTTCTCCTGGACCCAGGTATGCCATTGACCAGAGTTCTGACCTGGAGCACATCTTCGACATTGACCCAGAGAGGGGCACCATTGTGACAGGCAAGCTACTGGACCGGGAGACGGCCGGCTGGCACAACATCACCGTCTTGGCCATGGAGGCAGGTGAGGCATGGGTGGTGCGGGCAGCAGAGGCTGGGCATGGGAGACCCTGCATTCCAAATTGGTCTGTTTGGTCTCCAAATCCCCAGCTTTCAGCGTTTTTTAAAGAGTTAGCCTCTAGATCTTTGTATGACTGAGCCAAGATTCTCCCTTCTACCTCTGCCGTAAAAGAGGATAGAGACTTACTTCTTCTTTTTAAAAAAGTTTGCTTGGGCCAGTCACACTTTTCCAGCCTAACTTACCCCGCAGGGTTGTTGTAAGGGTGAAATGGAGGAGAAGAGAAGAAGGTGAGTCATAAAAGAGGATAGAGACTTACTTTTTTTGTCAAAAAAGGTTTGCTTGGACCAGTCACACTTTTCCAGCCTAACCTACCCCGCAGGGTTGTTGTAAGGGTGAAATGGAGGAGAAGGTGAGTCATAAAAGAGGATAGAGACTTACTTCTTCTTTTTAAAAAAGTTTGCTTGGGCCAGTCACACTTTTCCAGCCTAACTTACCCCGCAGGGTTGTTGTAAGGGTGAAATGGAGGAGAGGAGAAGAAGGTGAGTCATAAAGGGGGATAGAGACATACTTCTTTTTTTTCAAAAAAGGTGTGCTTGGAGCAGTCACACTTTTCCAGCCTAACTTACCCCGCAGGGTTGTTGTAAGGGTGAAATGGAGGAGAGGAGGAGATGAACCACTCCCCACTGGGGAGGAGGACAGGATAGCAATAAAGTAAGCAGATTTTTTAAAAATGGAAGCTGGGAATTAAGATTGAGCCTTATAACATTACAACTCCATAGCAATTAGCTGTTGCAGGTTTCTTTAAAAACCCCAAAGGCCCCCAGTGGCATGGTTGGAGGGATGGAGGCAAGGAAAGGGTGGGGAGGGGAAACCCGCTGTCTGGAAGCCCCGCTGTGGTTGCCGTGAAGTTCCAGCTGCCTCGGGGAGACTCCAGGGAAGGGTGGGCCGGTTCTTAAAGCCCCCCCTCCAGTGAGGACCTGCGGCAGGGGCCTGGGAAGGGCGGGGAAGGCAGCCTAGGGCCCCTCCTCCTCTTGTGTCCACTCGGGCTTCAGGCTGACTGGGTGGAGCTGCGGTGGAAGGACCGCTTCACTCCCTCGAAAGCGCCACCTGCGAAACTTCAATGCAGCAATTGCGTGGGCCTGTTTTTAAGGAGCTGCTCCTGGAGCTCAGAGGAGGGGCTTTATCGCCGCCCCCCCCCCCCCCAGCCGCAGCCTGGCATCCCGCGCTGTTTCAGGCCTGGTTCCTGAAAGGCCGCTCTGCCCAGCTGCTGCCCAAGCGAGAGTCATTCCTCCCGCCTCCCGTGGCGGCGACCCGCAGCCTTCAGCCGGCCTGTGCGGGAGGAGGAGGGGTCACCTGGGGGTGGGCAAGGCCTGCCTGGGCGGCTCTGCGCGGGGAGGGAGTCCGCCCCCCTTTCCTTCCCCTCTGCAGCCTCTCCCCGAAGAGGGAAGCCGGGAGCGCAAAGCTGTTCTGCTTCCTCCCTTCAAACAAAGGCGGGAGGAGGAAACACAAAAGGCCCCGCCGCCTTTGATGTCTGCCTCCCTCCGCTGGGGCTCCCAGGCAGGCGAGGCAGACGACGAGAGCGGATTTCGGAGCCCGGCCCGAGACACGCCGCGCCTCTGCCAGAAGAAAGGCGGGAGCCCCAGGAGAGGAGAGGGGGGGAGTTCGCAGAACAAACATCCCGGCCAAGACAGACGCGGGGAGGGGGGAGCGGTGCTGCGACAGAGAGTGGCCTTGGAGGGAGGGGAGCGCGCTGGCCAGGCTGCAGGGATCCGGCCCCTCGTACTGGGGCAGTAGCCGCCCCCCCTCACATGCTGTTGGGGACAGTTGTCGGAGGGCTGGGCTGCTCTGCATCCACAGGTGTGCGCCGGTGCACCTCCCCTCCCCACATCCTCCCCTGCTGCGGGGGGGGGGGGAGAAGGCAGAGGGGACTCTCAGAGGGGCGGGGCTCTCTTACCTCCTCCTTCCTGGCCAGAGTCCAGGCTCCTCTTGGGTGGCCTGGCTGGAGGGGGCCAGCTCAGGGATCTGGATGACGGGGGGGGGGGGGGGCTCTGTAGTCTCTCGTGGCCGGCGGAGAAGGGGCCAGGCCTGGCTGGGGGGGGGGGCTGCGCTGGGTAGGGCGGGAGGAAGGGCTGGGCGGGTGGCATCGGCGGGCAGGGAGGCGGCAGGCATCCGGGGGCTGCTCCCCTGCTCGGATCTGCAGGCCGGTCATTCAGCGGGGCTCTCAGGGCGCCTTAGTGCTGCATCTCGCTGTCAGGAGGAGGCTCAGACTCAGCCATTCAAGCTCCCGGACGCTCCGGCACTCACCTCCGCCCCAGCGCTGCTTTGTAGGCAGGAAAGATTAATGGCCCAGATTGACTCCCCAGGGCCGCTGCGGGGGGGGGGGGGGGGGGGAGGTCTAAGCTGAGTTGCTGTGAGCCAGTTCCCAGTTTGGTGTAGAAGAAGACATTGGATTTATATTCCGCCCTCCACTCAAGAGTCTCAGAGCCGCTCACAATCTCCTTTCCCTTCCTCCCCCACAACAGACACCCTGTGAGGTGGGTGGGGCTGAGAGGGCTCTCCCAGCAGCTGCCCTTTCAAGGACAACCTCTGCCAGAGCTATGGCTGACCCAAGGCCATTCCAGCAGCTGCAAGTGGAGGAGTGGGGAATCAAACCCAGTTCTCCCAGATAAGAGTCCGCACACTTAACCACTACACCAAACTGACTCTCTCAGTGTAGTGTAGTGGTTAAGTGCGCGGACTCTTATCTGGGAGAACCGGGTTTGATTTCCCCCTCCTCCACTTGCACCTGCTGGAATGGCCTTGGGTCAGCCATAGCTCTTGTAGTGGTTGTCCTTGAAAGGGCAGCTGCTGTGAGAGCCCTCTCAGCCCCACCCACCTCACAGAGTATCTGTTGTAGGGAGGAAGATAAAGGAGATTGTAAGCCGCTCTGAGTCTCTGATGCAGGGAGAAGGGCGGGGTATAAATCTGCAATTCTTCTTCTCTGGCTCACGCAAGACCACTGGTATTATACCGTCGTCATCTTAGATCAGGAGAAGTGGCCCCAGAGCACAATACTTGATGCCGGAGCTTCCCCGCTGAGGGCCAGGGGCTCCGGAAGCAGAATTGTTGCTCAGGAGACTCCGCGGCTTAGAGGGAGCTTTGGTGGACGGGGGTGGTCCGCAGTGGCCCTGGGAACCCCACGCTGCAAGAAGGGCGGGCGGGAGGGAGGGAGAGCGGCGGGAGCAGCGGCCCTCCTGCCAGAGGTTTGGCCCCGCAAAACCAGACTCCCCCCTCCCCCCCCCCCACACACACCTGCGCGGCCGAGGCTGGGGGTGGGACTTGCTGCTTCCCCTTTCCTGCCGGAGATGAGGTGCTTCTCTCCCGCCCCTCGCCCCTGTGATCTGACCTCACTCGTTCGCCAAACCCCCCCCCCGCCCTCCCAAGCGCTTCAGATCTTTCTGGAATTGCTGCCATTCGCCTGGGACGCCGCCAGCTGGAGGAGCTGAGAAGAACCCCCTGCAGAGCTGCCCCCTCCCACCCGCAGCGCTCCAGGTCCGGGACCCCCTCCGGGACTCCACCTGCCCCTTGTGCGGGGCCCGGCCGGGGCGGGGCGGGGCAGGGGGTCTCCGGGGCCCTCCTCCTCTTCTGGCGCGGGAGCTGGTTACCTTCCCTGGGCTTAATATTCGCGCTTCTCTTCCGGATTCCTTCCGGCGCTCCCGCCAAGTGATGGCCGGCCTGGCCTGCTGTGTGTGTCCCTTGCTGGTAATTGAGGAGATCCATCTTCTTGGCACCTCCCCCCCTCCCCCGCTGCTTAATTGCCCTCCTGCGCTCAGCCAGCTGGGGGGGGGGGCAGTCCTGCAGCCTTCTGCGCCGCCCCCTCCCCGCCACAGGAGTGAGACCCAGGGTCCCCTCTGCAGCCCCTTGGAGGTGGCTGGGCTGCTGGGGCTTTGGGCAGCCCCCTCTGAGTCTGCCCTGGCTGCGATTTGCCCCGGGCCCCCCCCCGGCTGTGTTCTTCCTGCTTTGCTTGCTTGCCCCCCCCCAGCACCTGCGGCAGCTCCCCTCCCCAAATCCCTTTTGCTGCAAAGATCGCCATGCGAGTGGGCAGTGGGGGGGGGGGGCTGAAGCCACGCCCCCACCCCGAGGGTGCGGCCCGGAGGGTTCCCTGATGGGACTGCAGCCTCCTTCTCCCGGGAAAGGCTGGAGAAAGACCCCGCAGGGGTGGCCGCTGCTGGAGAAGGGGGGAAGTGCTGCAGCCCCACCCCCCTTCTCCCCTCCCCCTCCTGCTGGAGCGCGCCTGGTCCCCGGAGGAGAGGGGGGGGCAGCTCAGAGCCCAGTCCGGACACTTGGCGCGCTCGGTGGTGGAGGGTGGGGAGGACTGGACCAGCGCCGCCCACTGCCTGAATCCTGCGGGCGCTTCCGCCCCCTGCCCTGCCCTGCCCTGGGCGCTCTGGGCTGCGGGGCCTTCAGCAGACAGGTCAGGTTCCACCTCGCTGGTCTTCCCTAGTGCGGGGCCTCTCCCCCCCCCCCCCCGCTTCCCTTCCAGCCTCTCTTGCGTTGCCAAGCGCTGCGCCCCTTCTGCGGTGGCACCATCTCCTTCTCCGCCCCCTCCATGCGGAACAACTTCCTACTCCGCAGTTCCAGATCTGGAGGCAGCTCCTGTTGCCGGAACTCCCCAGCAGGGAGCTGCAATGGGGCGGGGGCGGAGGGGGCCTTCTGGATGGGACCAACACCAGGTGCCAATCACAGCCGGGAGCCCCCGCCCTCCCTCCCGCCCGGCGCTCTCGGCGTTTCCCCAGCGCTGCCTCCCCGCCCCCCCCCCCCCCCCACGGCCTTCTCAGATTCAGCATCCCAGCTCCTGGAGGAAATACAGAAAAACGGCATGTTTAATTTTAATTTAGGAAAGCATTTAGGTAGCAGGCTCACTTCCTCACTGCTGTCAATCACGTTTTCTCAAGGCTGACATCAATTAGCTTAAAAATATTGAATGTAATTTTGCCTGACACAACATATTGCAGCCACTGCAAAATATAATTTATTTTAGAAGAAGAAATAATTAAACTAATTTGCATGTCAGTCAGCCTAGCTGGGATGCCAGTAAGGGGGGGGGCGCCGAGGGAGGTGACGTTTCCTCTCTGGCAGCAGCATCCTGCCCCCCCTCCAACCCACCTGGGCTGGCTCCCAAGTGCCCTCTGATGAAGTCACACTTCCCCGCCTCTCTTCCCGCACGCCCCCTTTTCTCCTGCGGCTGCGCCTCTCTGTGGCTATCCTGTGAGAGCAAGACCCTGGCATCCAAAGGGTTAAGAACCTGAGAGGATCCCTGCTGGAAGTGGGCCAGTCTCACACCCGGCCCCCAGCCAGCTCCTTTGGAGGGAGAACCACCAACAGGGCGTGGAGGCCCAGGCCTTCACCTGAGAAGATCATCAGAAGAACCCTGCTGGGTCAGACCAGTGAGGGTCCATCTAGTGCAGCCTCCTGTCTCACTCAGTGGCCAGCCAGTTCCTCTGGAGGGCCAACAACAGGGCAGAGAGGCTGAGGCCTTCCCCTGAGAAGAACATCAGAAGAGCCCAGCTGGGTCAGACCATAGAGGGTGCATCTAGTCCAGCCTCCTGTCTCATACAGTGGCCACTCAGTTCCTCAGGGCAGAGAGGCTGAGGCCTTCATAAGAACATCAGAAGAGCCCTACTGGATCAGACCAGAGATGGTCCATCTAGTCCAGCCTCCTGTCTCACATAGAGGCCAGCCAGTTCCTCTAGAGGGCCAACAACAAGGCAGAGAGACTGAGGCCTTCATAAGAACATCAGAAGAGCCCTGCTGGATCAGACCAGTGAGGGTCCATCTCGTCCAGCCTCCTGTCTCACACAGTGGCAAACCAGTTCCTCTGCAGGGTCAACAGCAGGGCAGAGAGGCCGAGGCCTTCATAAGAACATCAGAAGAGCCCTGCTGGATCAGACCAAGGAGGGTCCATCTAGACCAGCCTCCTGTCTCACTCAATGGCCAACCAGTTCCTCTGGAGGGCCAACAACAGGGCAGAGAGGCTGAAGCTTTCATGAGAACATCAGAAGAGCCCTACTGGGTCAGACTGGTGAGTGCCTCTTGGCTCTGGGATTCAGAGGACAAAGGCCTCTGAATGTGGTTCCCTTTAGTTCCCATGGCTGGGGTCCTATAAACGCCTCTGAGTGGGAAGCTCTAGGCCCCTCCTTTCCTTATGGGAAAGGTGCCCTAGCCTCTCTCTCCTGCACTCCTGCTGGCTCTGCGGGTGGAAGCAGTTGCGCCCCAGCCCCTCAGCTCTCCTCCAATAGGCGGTTTCGTTCCGGGGTGGGGGGGGGGCTGCCCTGGAGGAGGAGGAGGAGGAGACAGACAGACAAACACCAGACTCTCGGTGCTGCGAGGAGCGCCTAAGGAGGGCTCCGCTCTGCCTCTGGACCCAGGACTACGCGGAGCTCTACAAAAGCGTTACGAGGGAGGGACTCCGGGAGTTCCGCAGCAGCGCTTCATAGTCTTTTGCCCCTGGGGCGCCCGTCCAGGGAACTCTTCGCGGGCAGACCCGCCAGCAGTCAAGCCCCTCCGCTCGCCTCCCTGGTCTAGGGCGGCTCAAGCGCCTCTTCGCCCGCCCCCCACACACCCGCTTCTAAGCAGGAGGGGCCGGCCGCCTCCCCCCCGGCTCTGGCCTGCAAGCGCTGCGCGTGGTGCCCTCCCCACCCTCCCGACAGCGCCTGGCGGAATCCGCGGGCCCAGAGGCCCACTGCGCGCCTCAAAAACAGCTGGTGCGGTTGGCGGGGGCGGCCGGGATTGAGGCGGGCAGCAGCGCAGGCCTCCAGGCGCTCCCCGGACCTCGCTGCGGGCTGTGCGATTTGGAGCGCCCTGGACGAAGGCCGGGCCAGCCGGGCGGAGCAGCGCCTCGCAGCAAAGGGCGGGCGCCGGGGCGTCAGAGGCATCCATGGCTCCGACTTGCAAGGCCAGGCAGCAGCCCGGCTGGCCGCTTCGCGCTTCCCCACTGCGCCGCCCCTCCGGAGGCCTTGGAGAGGCAGGCTGGGGCCCGGGGCGGCTCAAGCCTGGTGCGAAGCGGCCCCCTCTTCGCCCCGACCCCTGGAAACCCGGGTGGCCCGCCCCACTCTCTGGCCCCAACGCAGCTCTCAGATCCGCCCCCAGGGCTGGCGGCGAGGGGCGCGCTCTGCTGATGCTGGGGCGCCTTCTTCTTCCAGCCCAGGCTCAGCGGCCTCGCCCGGATTCTCCTGCGCCAAAGGGACTCCGGGCAGCAAGGCAGGAGATTCCGCCGGGTACAGAGAAGGGCGGCTGGTGGCCCCCTGAGGACGAGCGAGCCCCCCCCCCGCAAGCTTGCCTCCCGCTGGGCCGGGATCCCGAGCTGCGGAGCGAGGGGAGCGGTGGGGGCCCCAAGACGAAGGGAGCTGCCTCCCCTCTCTCCGGGGCCTCTGCCTGGCCGCACTGCTCGCTCCGCCTGGATTCCGCCTTCACGACTCCCTGCGAGCGAGGCTGAGAGAGCGTGCCCGGGCCAAAGCCATGGCTAGCCCGGGTTTCCTCACCAGGAGGATGCCCCCTACCCTGCCCTTGGAGGGCCACCCCCTTCTCCCCCCCCCCCCGTGCTCTCCGGCTGTGGGGCTGCGGAGAATTCCTGCCTCCTCCTTGCGGGGTTTTGCTCAGAGGGGGGCTGGAGCGCTTCGGTCCCTAGGGGCGGGTCACCTGGGGTTGGAGCACAGCTGGGAGGTGGGCGAGATGTGGGGAGGGAGTGAGCGGGAGCCTAAGGGAAAGGCCAGACAGGCAGGCTCACTCCACCCCACCCCAGCTCAGCTGTGTGGTTTTTTTTTGGGGGGGGGGGCTTAGAGGCTACAGCCGAGTTCTTTAAGCAGGGCGGGGAGGGGCTTCGGGGACCCCCAAACCCCCCCGCAAGACGCCTTTCTCTGCCCCTCCCAACTCCTAGCAGCTGAGCCTTCCTCAGCCAGGATGTGGGGCCGGCCAGCAGAGGGGGGAGCCGTGCTTCTGGGCAGGGCAGCTCTCTGGGAGGCTCTTGGGGGAGGAGGAGACTGGATTTATGCCCCGCCGCCCTTCACTGGGGAGTCTCAGACAGCCTGCGAGGAGGGTGGGGCCGAGAGAGCACCGCGACTGGCCCCAGAAGGTCTCAGCAGCTGGCTGCGCGTGGAGGCGGAGGGATCAAGGCCGCCTCTCCCAGATTCGAGTCCCGCCCTTGGCTGGCTGGTGGTGTCTGGCGCAGGGCCGCTGTGCGGGGGGGGGGGGGGCAGGATGTCCTCTTGAGGCTGCCTCAGCTGCGGCTCCTGGCCTGGGACCCGGGAAGCACGCGGGGGGTGGGGGTGGGATTCCCCTGCGCCTCCTTCGGGCACCAGCCTCCCCTTCACCCTCACGTCCAGCGGGGGGGGGGTGGTGGATTGTGTTTCGGCCTGCTGCAATGAAAGGCAAGGGCCCAGTCCTCCTTCCTCCAATCCCCCCGCCCCCACCCGTGGTTCGTCTGGCCCAGCCACAGCGGAGCCTACCGGGGAGGGGGGAGGGGGGAGGGGACTGCTGTCCGGCTTCCTTTGACGCGGGCCCAGCGAGACCTCTGCACACGAAGAACCCGCAGCCCTCATTTGGGGCAGGAGCTCACAGCAGCCCCGCTTCGGAACTCTGGATTTTATTGTGCTCTTTTTTTCTCCTCTGGGCTCCCTTGTTCAAACCCCCTGGGAGAATTTGGCTAAACTCTAAGATTTGACAAACTTTCTATTATTTCCCCCCCCACAAAAAAAAATGGGGAAAGGACCCAAACATACAAAGCAGACAGGTGAAAATCTGTCTCGTGCCCCTGCGGCCACAGAGGAGGAAGTCATTTAAAAAGTATGATGGAAATAAGGTTTTATTATGGCAATTGTAATTCAAGGAGGATTTTCAGGTAGATGCTGAGCTGACATAATTGAGTACACCTTCCCGTGATGGCATATGCAAATGAGTTACGCTAATGAAGTTGGCATCTCTTTTTCTAGGAAATGATTGTGCCAGATGCCAGCTTGGCTCTCCCCCTAAGAACATAAGAGAAGCCCTGCTGGATCAAGCCAGAGGCCCATCCAGTCCAACACTCTGTGTCTCATAAGAGAAGCCATGTTGGATCAGGCCAATGGCCCCTGCAGTCCAACACTCTGTGTCTCATAAGAACATAAGAGAAGCCATGTTGGATCAGGCCAGTGGCCCCTCCAGTCCAACACTCTGTGTCACAGAAGAACATAAGAGAAGCCCTGTGGGATCAGGCCAATGGCCCCTGCAGTCCAACACTCTGCGTCACATAAGAGAAGCCCTGTTGGATCAGGCCAGTGGCCCCTCCAGTCCAACACTCTGCGTCACATAAGAACGTAAGAGAAGCCCTGTTGGATCAGGCCAGTGGCCCCCCCAGTCCAACACTCTGTGTCACATAAGAACATAAGAGAAGCCCTGTTGGATCAGGCCAATGGCCCATCCAGTCCGACACTCTGTGTCACAGAAGAACATAAGAGAAGCCCTGTTGGATCAGGCCAGAGGCCCATCCAGTCCAACACTCTGTGTCTCATAAGAACATAAGAGAAGCCCTGCTGGATCAAGCCAGAGGCCCATCCAGTCCAACACTCTGTGTCTCATAAGAGAAGCCATGTTGGATCAGGCCAATGGCCCCTGCAGTCCAACACTCTGTGTCTCATAAGAACATAAGAGAAGCCATGTTGGATCAGGCCAGTGGCCCCTCCAGTCCAACACTCTGTGTCACAGAAGAACATAAGAGAAGCCCTGTGGGATCAGGCCAATGGCCCCTGCAGTCCAACACTCTGCGTCACATAAGAGAAGCCCTGTTGGATCAGGCCAGTGGCCCCTCCAGTCCAACACTCTGCGTCACATAAGAACGTAAGAGAAGCCCTGTTGGATCAGGCCAGTGGCCCCCCCAGTCCAACACTCTGTGTCACATAAGAACATAAGAGAAGCCCTGTTGGATCAGGCCAATGGCCCATCCAGTCCGACACTCTGTGTCACAGAAGAACATAAGAGAAGCCCTGCTGGATCAGGCCAGGGGCCCATCCAGTCCAACACTCTGTGTCTCATAAGAACATAAGAGAAGCCATGTTGGATCAGGCCAATGGCCCCTGCAGTCCAACACTCTGCGTCACATAAGAGAAGCCCTGTTGGATCAGGCCAGTGGCCCCTCCAGTCCAACACTCTGCGTCACATAAGAACGTAAGAGAAGCCCTGTTGGATCAGGCCAGTGGCCCATCCAGTCCAACACTCTGTGTCACATAAGAGAAGCCCTGTTGGATCAGGCCAATGGCCCATCCAGCCCAACACTCTGTGTCACAGAAGAGCATAAGAGAAGCCCTGTTGGATCAGGCCAATGGCCCATCCAGTCCAACACTCTGTGTCACAGAAGAACATAAGAGAAGCCCTGTTGGATCAGGCCAATGGCCCATCCAGTCCAACACTCTGTGTCACAGAAGAGCATAAAAGAAGCCCTGTTCGATCAGGCCAATGGCCCATCCAGTCCAACACTCTGTGTCACAGAAGAACATAAGAGAAGCCATGTTGGATCAGGCCAATGGCCCATCCAGTCCAACACTCTGTGTCTCATAAGAACATAAGAGAAGCCATGTTGGATCAGGCCAATGGCCCCTGCAGTCCAACACTCTGCGTCACATAAGAGAAGCCCTGTTGGATCAGGCCAGTGGCCCCTCCAGTCCAACACTCTGCGTCACATAAGAACGTAAGAGAAGCCCTGTTGGATCAGGCCAGTGGCCCATCCATTCCAAAATTCTGTGTCACATAAGAACATAAGAGAAGCCCTATTGGATCAGGCCAATGGCCCATCCAGTCCAACACTCTGTGTCACATAAGAGAAGCCATGTTGGATCAGGCCAATGGCCAATCCAGTCCAACACTCTGTGTCACACATAAGAACATAAGAGAAGCCCTGTTGGATCAGGCCAATGGCCCATCCAGCCCAACACTCTGTGTCACAGAAGAGCATAAGAGAAGCCCTGTTGGATCAGGCCAATGGCCCATCCAGTCCAACACTCTGTGTCACAGAAGAACATAAGAGAAGCCCTGTTGGATCAGGCCAATGGCCCCTGCAGTCCAACACTCTGCGTCACATAAGAGAAGCCCTGTTGGATCAGGCCAGTGGCCCCTCCAGTCCAACACTCTGCGTCACATAAGAACGTAAGAGAAGCCCTGTTGGATCAGGCCAGTGGCCCCCCCAGTCCAACACTCTGTGTCACATAAGAACATAAGAGAAGCCCTGTTGGATCAGGCCAATGGCCCATCCAGTCCGACACTCTGTGTCACAGAAGAACATAAGAGAAGCCCTGCTGGATCAGGCCAGGGGCCCATCCAGTCCAACACTCTGTGTCTCATAAGAACATAAGAGAAGCCATGTTGGATCAGGCCAATGGCCCCTGCAGTCCAACACTCTGCGTCACATAAGAGAAGCCCTGTTGGATCAGGCCAGTGGCCCCTCCAGTCCAACACTCTGCGTCACATAAGAACGTAAGAGAAGCCCTGTTGGATCAGGCCAGTGGCCCATCCAGTCCAACACTCTGTGTCACATAAGAGAAGCCCTGTTGGATCAGGCCAATGGCCCATCCAGCCCAACACTCTGTGTCACAGAAGAGCATAAGAGAAGCCCTGTTGGATCAGGCCAATGGCCCATCCAGTCCAACACTCTGTGTCACAGAAGAACATAAGAGAAGCCCTGTTGGATCAGGCCAATGGCCCATCCAGTCCAACACTCTGTGTCACATAAGAGAAGCCATGTTGGATCAGGCCAATGGCCAATCCAGTCCAACACTCTGTGTCACACATAAGAACATAAGAGAAGCCCTGTTGGACCAGGCCAATGGCCCATCCAGCCCAACACTCTGTGTCACAGAAGAGCATAAGAGAAGCCCTGTTGGATCAGGCCAATGGCCCATCCAGTCCAACACTCTGTGTCACAGAAGAACATAAGAGAAGCCCTGTTGGATCAGGCCAATGGCCCCTGCAGTCCAACACTCTGCGTCACATAAGAGAAGCCCTGTTGGATCAGGCCAGTGGCCCCTCCAGTCCAACACTCTGCGTCACATAAGAACGTAAGAGAAGCCCTGTTGGATCAGGCCAGTGGCCCCCCCAGTCCAACACTCTGTGTCACATAAGAACATAAGAGAAGCCCTGTTGGATCAGGCCAATGGCCCATCCAGTCCGACACTCTGTGTCACAGAAGAACATAAGAGAAGCCCTGCTGGATCAGGCCAGGGGCCCATCCAGTCCAACACTCTGTGTCTCATAAGAACATAAGAGAAGCCATGTTGGATCAGGCCAATGGCCCCTGCAGTCCAACACTCTGCGTCACATAAGAGAAGCCCTGTTGGATCAGGCCAGTGGCCCCTCCAGTCCAACACTCTGCGTCACATAAGAACGTAAGAGAAGCCCTGTTGGATCAGGCCAGTGGCCCATCCAGTCCAACACTCTGTGTCACATAAGAGAAGCCCTGTTGGATCAGGCCAATGGCCCATCCAGCCCAACACTCTGTGTCACAGAAGAGCATAAGAGAAGCCCTGTTGGATCAGGCCAATGGCCCATCCAGTCCAACACTCTGTGTCACAGAAGAACATAAGAGAAGCCCTGTTGGATCAGGCCAATGGCCCATCCAGTCCAACACTCTGTGTCACAGAAGAGCATAAAAGAAGCCCTGTTCGATCAGGCCAATGGCCCATCCAGTCCAACACTCTGTGTCACAGAAGAACATAAGAGAAGCCATGTTGGATCAGGCCAATGGCCCATCCAGTCCAACACTCTGTGTCTCATAAGAACATAAGAGAAGCCATGTTGGATCAGGCCAATGGCCCCTGCAGTCCAACACTCTGCGTCACATAAGAGAAGCCCTGTTGGATCAGGCCAGTGGCCCCTCCAGTCCAACACTCTGCGTCACATAAGAACGTAAGAGAAGCCCTGTTGGATCAGGCCAGTGGCCCATCCATTCCAAAATTCTGTGTCACATAAGAACATAAGAGAAGCCCTATTGGATCAGGCCAATGGCCCATCCAGTCCAACACTCTGTGTCACATAAGAGAAGCCATGTTGGATCAGGCCAATGGCCAATCCAGTCCAACACTCTGTGTCACACATAAGAACATAAGAGAAGCCCTGTTGGATCAGGCCAATGGCCCATCCAGCCCAACACTCTGTGTCACAGAAGAGCATAAGAGAAGCCCTGTTGGATCAGGCCAATGGCCCATCCAGTCCAACACTCTGTGTCACAGAAGAACATAAGAGAAGCCCTGTTGGATCAGGCCAATGGACAATCCAGTCCAACACTCTGTGTCACAGAAGAACATAAGAGAAGCCCTGTTGGATCAGGCCAATGGCCCATCCAGCCCAACACTCTGTGTCACAGAAGAGCATAAGAGAAGCCCTGTTGGATCAGGCCAATGGCCCATCCAGTCCAACACTCTGTGTCACCGAAGAACATAAGAGAAGCCATGTTGGATCAGG
The DNA here is from genome assembly GCF_032191835.1 of Heteronotia binoei. Taxonomy (NCBI): domain Eukaryota; kingdom Metazoa; phylum Chordata; class Lepidosauria; order Squamata; family Gekkonidae; genus Heteronotia; species Heteronotia binoei. Next base: position 643,643 of record NC_083224.1, read on the forward strand.
CCAGTGGCCCCTCCATTCCAACACTCTGTGTCACAGAAGAACATCAGAGAAGCCCTGTTGGATCAGGCCAATGGCCCCTGCAGTCCAACACTCTGTGTCTCATAAGAACATAAGAGAAGCCATGTTGGATCAGGCCAGTGGCCCCTCCAGTCCAACACTCTGTGTCACAGAAGAACATAAGAGAAGCCCTGTGGGATCAGGCCAATGGCCCCTGCAGTCCAACACTCTGCGTCACATAAGAGAAGCCCTGTTGGATCAGGCCAGTGGCCCCTCCAGTCCAACACTCTGCGTCACATAAGAACGTATGAGAAGCCCTGTTGGATCAGGCCAGTGGCCCCCCCAGTCCAACACTCTGTGTCACATAAGAACATAAGAGAAGCCCTGTTGGATCAGGCCAATGGCCCATCCAGTCCGACACTCTGTGTCACAGAAGAACATAAGAGAAGCCCTGCTGGATCAGGCCAGGGGCCCATCCAGTCCAACACTCTGTGTCTCATAAGAACATAAGAGAAGCCATGTTGGATCAGGCCAATGGCCCCTGCAGTCCAACACTCTGCGTCACATAAGAGAAGCCCTGTTGGATCAGGCCAGTGGCCCCTCCAGTCCAACACTCTGCGTCACATAAGAACGTAAGAGAAGCCCTGTTGGATCAGGCCAGTGGCCCATCCAGTCCAACACTCTGTGTCACATAAGAGAAGCCCTGTTGGATCAGGCCAATGGCCCATCCAGCCCAACACTCTGTGTCACAGAAGAGCATAAGAGAAGCCCTGTTGGATCAGGCCAATGGCCCATCCAGTCCAACACTCTGTGTCACAGAAGAACATAAGAGATGCCCTGTTGGATCAGGCCAATGGCCCATCCAGTCCAACACTCTGTGTCACAGAAGAGCATAAAAGAAGCCCTGTTCGATCAGGCCAATGGCCCATCCAGTCCAACACTCTGTGTCACAGAAGAACATAAGAGAAGCCATGTTGGATCAGGCCAATGGCCCATCCAGTCCAACACTCTGTGTCTCATAAGAACATAAGAGAAGCCATGTTGGATCAGGCCAATGGCCCCTGCAGTCCAACACTCTGCGTCACATAAGAGAAGCCCTGTTGGATCAGGCCAGTGGCCCCTCCAGTCCAACACTCTGCGTCACATAAGAACGTAAGAGAAGCCCTGTTGGATCAGGCCAGTGGCCCATCCATTCCAAAATTCTGTGTCACATAAGAACATAAGAGAAGCCCTATTGGATCAGGCCAATGGCCCATCCAGTCCAACACTCTGTGTCACATAAGAGAAGCCATGTTGGATCAGGCCAATGGCCAATCCAGTCCAACACTCTGTGTCACACATAAGAACATAAGAGAAGCCCTGTTGGATCAGGCCAATGGCCCATCCAGCCCAACACTCTGTGTCACAGAAGAGCATAAGAGAAGCCCTGTTGGATCAGGCCAATGGCCCATCCAGTCCAACACTCTGTGTCACAGAAGAACATAAGAGAAGCCCTGTTGGATCAGGCCAATGGCCCCTGCAGTCCAACACTCTGCGTCACATAAGAGAAGCCCTGTTGGATCAGGCCAGTGGCCCCTCCAGTCCAACACTCTGCGTCACATAAGAACGTAAGAGAAGCCCTGTTGGATCAGGCCAGTGGCCCCCCCAGTCCAACACTCTGTGTCACATAAGAACATAAGAGAAGCCCTGTTGGATCAGGCCAATGGCCCATCCAGTCCGACACTCTGTGTCACAGAAGAACATAAGAGAAGCCCTGCTGGATCAGGCCAGGGGCCCATCCAGTCCAACACTCTGTGTCTCATAAGAACATAAGAGAAGCCATGTTGGATCAGGCCAATGGCCCCTGCAGTCCAACACTCTGCGTCACATAAGAGAAGCCCTGTTGGATCAGGCCAGTGGCCCCTCCAGTCCAACACTCTGCGTCACATAAGAACGTAAGAGAAGCCCTGTTGGATCAGGCCAGTGGCCCATCCAGTCCAACACTCTGTGTCACATAAGAGAAGCCCTGTTGGATCAGGCCAATGGCCCATCCAGCCCAACACTCTGTGTCACAGAAGAGCATAAGAGAAGCCCTGTTGGATCAGGCCAATGGCCCATCCAGTCCAACACTCTGTGTCACAGAAGAACATAAGAGAAGCCCTGTTGGATCAGGCCAATGGCCCATCCAGTCCAACACTCTGTGTCACAGAAGAGCATAAAAGAAGCCCTGTTCGATCAGGCCAATGGCCCATCCAGTCCAACACTCTGTGTCACAGAAGAACATAAGAGAAGCCATGTTGGATCAGGCCAATGGCCCATCCAGTCCAACACTCTGTGTCTCATAAGAACATAAGAGAAGCCATGTTGGATCAGGCCAATGGCCCCTGCAGTCCAACACTCTGCGTCACATAAGAGAAGCCCTGTTGGATCAGGCCAGTGGCCCCTCCAGTCCAACACTCTGCGTCACATAAGAACGTAAGAGAAGCCCTGTTGGATCAGGCCAGTGGCCCATCCATTCCAAAATTCTGTGTCACATAAGAACATAAGAGAAGCCCTATTGGATCAGGCCAATGGCCCATCCAGTCCAACACTCTGTGTCACATAAGAGAAGCCATGTTGGATCAGGCCAATGGCCAATCCAGTCCAACACTCTGTGTCACACATAAGAACATAAGAGAAGCCCTGTTGGATCAGGCCAATGGCCCATCCAGCCCAACACTCTGTGTCACAGAAGAGCATAAGAGAAGCCCTGTTGGATCAGGCCAATGGCCCATCCAGTCCAACACTCTGTGTCACAGAAGAACATAAGAGAAGCCCTGTTGGATCAGGCCAATGGACAATCCAGTCCAACACTCTGTGTCACAGAAGAACATAAGAGAAGCCCTGTTGGATCAGGCCAATGGCCCATCCAGCCCAACACTCTGTGTCACAGAAGAGCATAAGAGAAGCCCTGTTGGATCAGGCCAATGGCCCATCCAGTCCAACACTCTGTGTCACCGAAGAACATAAGAGAAGCCATGTTGGATCAGGCCAGTGGCCCCTCCATTCCAACACTCTGTGTCACAGAAGAACATCAGAGAAGCCCTGTTGGATCAGGCCAATGGCCCATCCTGTCCAACACTCTGTGTCACAGAAGAACATAAGAGAAGCCCTGTTGGATCGGGCCAGTGGCCCCTCCAGTCCAACACTCTGTGTCACATAAGAACATAAGAGAAGCTCTGTTGGATCAGGCCAGTGGCCCCTCCAGTCCAACACTCTGTGTCACAGAAGAACATCAGAGAAGCCCTGTTGGATCAGGCCAATGGCCCATCCAGTCCAACACTCTGTGTCACAGAAGAACATAAGAGAAGCCCTGTTGGATCAGGCCAATGGCCCATCCAGTCCAACACTCTGTGTCACATAAGAACATAAGAGAAGCTCTGTTGGATCAGGCCAGTGGCCCCTCCAGTCCAACACTCTGTGTCACAGAAGAACATCAGAGAAGCCCTGTTGGATCAGGCCAATGGCCCATCCAGTCCAACACTCTGTGTCACAGAAGAACATCAGAGAAGCCCTGTTGGATCAGGCCAGTGGCCCCTCCAGTCCAACACTCTGTGTCACAGAAGAACATAAGAGAAGCCATTTGGATCAGGCCAATGGCCCATCCAGTCCAACACTCTGTGTCACAGAAGAACATAAGAGAAGCCCTGTTGGATCAGGCCAATGGCCCATCCAGTCTAACACTCTGTGTCACATTAAAGCAGCAGAGAAGCCCTGTGGGATCAAGCCAATGGCCCATCCAGTCCAACACTCTGCGTCACACAGTGGCCAAAAAAAATTACACACACACACACACTGTGGCTAATAGCCACTGATGGACCTCTGCTCCATATTTTTATCGAAACCCCTCTTGAAGGTGGCTATGCTTGTGGCCGCCACCACCTCCTGTGGCAGTGAATTCCACATGTTAATCAGCGGGCCAGTTGCCCCCTGCTCCCGCCATCTCCTGGAGGCCCCTCCCTGCATTGCGTGGGAGAGGGGCTTGAAGGGGCGCTTCATGTCTGGGCATTCATTTCCCCAGGATGTCGGGGCGGGTCGGTGGGATGGGGGCTGCGGGGGTGCTGGGGGCTGCAGGCAGCGCTGAGGCGGCTGTAGTGAAGGCAGCTCTTTGGAGCCACCTGCGGTGCTTTTGTGTGTTCCAGACAACCCCGAGAAAGTGTCCCGATTGTCCCTGCAGATCCGCATCCTGGATGTGAACGACAACCCGCCCGAGCTGGCCACTCCCTACGAGGCTGCGGTGTGCGAGGACGCCAAGGCTGGAGAGGTGGGGGGGCGCCTTCACTTTTGAGGGTGGGGCCGAGCAAGGGCGAGGGAAGGGCACTGCAGGGGGAGGGCTGCTTCCACATGGAGGAGTTCTTGTTGGTGCCTGGACTGCAGGCAGTGGTGGATTGCCCTGCCCTTCCTCTGATCCTTGGGGCCACCATGCCCTGGGATCTCAAGGAATCTGGGGGTTGCCAAGGAGGAGATATATTGCCCTGCCTGGGCTGGAGGGCCAGGCTGACCCTGTCTCGACCTCCCCAGAAGCCACCAAGAAGGAAGGCCCGGCAGGAGAGGGCAAACCATCTCTGGGCATCTGTCTGAGGCAGTGTGCTGCATACCAGAGCTCACACCCCCCGAAGGAAACTCTTTTGGACTTATAGCCTCCCAGAAGGGACTTTACTTGGAAGGAGGGAAAAGGACATCTATGAACAAGCAGATCATGGAAACAGGTCATTGTAACGCTATATGTGCTGCTGGAGAAGACTCTTGAGAGTCCCTTGGACTGCAAGAAGATCCAGTCAGTCAGTTCTAAGGGAGATCAACCCGGACTGTTCCCTGGAAGGTCAGATGCTGAAGCTGAAGCTCAAATCCTTTGGCCACCCAATGAGCAGGGAGCACTCCCTGGAGAAGACCCTGTTGCTGGGAAAGACAGAAGGCAAAAGAAGAAGGGGATGGCAAAAGATGAGATGGCTGGACAGCATTACTGATGTAACAACCACGAATTTGGGCAGACTTCGGAGGATGGTGGAGGACAGGAGGGCCTGGCGTGAATTCGTCCAGGGGGTCACAAAGAGTCGGACTCGACTGTGTGGCTGAACAACAACAACAACGCTATAGCAGGGGTGGCCAAACTGCAGCTCAGGACCCACACGTGGCTCTTCCACACACATATGGCTCTCAAAGCCCCCCCACCCCTTCAGCCAGCTTGCAGAAGGCCTTTGTCTCTTTAAATCACTTCTCCAGGCCAAGGCAGCCAGTTTGGCCACCCCTGTGCTATAGTGAAGGGGCATCTCCTGGGTGGGGGTGGGGAATGGCGGCTGCAGAGGCTGAGGCAGGGGAAACCTGCCCTGCCCAAAGCCGCCCCCCCTCGCCCATCCATGGGGCAGATTCCACTCCAAGGGCAAAATGACGGCATGAAACCAAGGGGGCCGAGAGAGCGGACAGCAAAGCAAAGGAAGCAGAACAAGTAGCCCTGGGGTGAGGTAGGCAAGGCAGCCCCAGCTTGTGAAGGGGAAGGAGGGGGGGGGGGAGCGAGTCCTGATTGGGGAGGGGGGCTTTTGCAGGGGGAGCTCCTAGGGCCTCTGGGGCTGCGGGGGGGGGGGGTCGCTGGACATTCCTGACTGCATTCCTGGAAAGCTCCTGGGGGAGGTCTGTCTCGGCAGGGAGGAGGCTGTGGGGGGGAGCGGTGCGCGGGGGGGGGGGGGGAGGCTGCTCCTGCTGTCCGGCCCCAGCTGTGAAGGATCCCTGTGGGGGGGGGGGGGAGAGTCCCGCCTGCTCCTGCTCCAGCTCTCCTTCCTCCTGCAGCTCATCCACACCATCAGCGTGGTGGATCGAGACGAGCCCCAGAGCGGGCACCACTTTTATTTCACGCTGGCCCCGGAGGCCTCGGGCAGCAGCCGCCACTTCTCCCTCCTGGACATCACGGGTGAGTCCTCCGGCCCCCTCCCCCCACCGAGGGGCGCGCCTGGACCCTCCCTCTGCTCCCCCAGGCCTCCTGCCCCTCCCCCCGCCTTTTGCTCCTTCCTCCCCCCCCCCCCATGTCTGGCGACTGCCCTGCAGCTGCCCCCCGCCCCCCCGCCATGCTTCAGGGGCTCCCTCCCACCTGCTTTAGGGACCCCAGGCCCTGCCTCCAGCCTGCCCTCCCTGGCCAGCGCCCCCTCCTGCCTCCCTTCCTCCTCCGCCCTTCCGCAGCCCCCCCCCCCCACTCTCCCGCTCTCCCTCTCGCAGGCGCCCCAGATACACCCATCAGTGGTGACAAACGGCCGCCAACGCCCCATCTGTTTCTCTGTACAAATTTGTAGCCAGTTTTGAGATGTGATTTATAAATATTGCTGTTGGAGCCCAGATGAGCCGCTGATGGATGCCAGCCCAGATGGAGACGCCGCACTCCCCCTGCTGCAATCGTGTCCGCTGCTTGCCAGATCTTGGCACCGCTTGGCCCGCCCCTCCGCCCCGCCCCTCCTCGCTGCCTTCTTGGGGGCAGAGAGCTCCAGGCCTGCTTTTCACTCCTGCCCAGCCCCCCCTCCCCTCCCCCTGGAGAGACCCACCCCCACCCTGTTAGCCGCCTGCTGAGGAGCACCCAGAGAACACTTCGGGCCCCAAATGACCCATCTCCGCGGGTTACAGGCTCCGGCCTGGGACCTCCTCAGACACTCCGGCTGGGATCACCTGAGGCCACTCACTCTCGCTGTCTAGCCTACCCTGCAGGGCTGTTGTGCCGCGGCTAAAATGAGCAGGGGAGGACAGTGCCCCGGGCTCCGTGGAGCACAAAAGCAGGGTAGAGAGAGGGTCAGCAGAAAGAAGTGAACCAAACAGGATGCTCTGTTTCAAATGGGGAGGCAGCAAAAAAGGACAACTGCTTGCAAGCGTTAAATCAGCACACCCAGAAGAAAGACTGTAGAATGGCTTTCTCCCTGTAGAGCTAGCTTTCTTCTTGCAGGGAGCTTTTTTTTTAAGAAGAAGAAGACATTGGATTTATATCCTGCCCTCCACACAGAGTCTCAAAGTGGCTCACAATCTCCTTTATCTTCCTCCCCCACAACAGACACCTTGTGAGGTGGGTGGGGCTGAGAGGGCTCTCACACAGCTTCCCTTTCAAGGACAACCTCTGAGAGAGGTATGGCTGGCCCAAGGCCATTCCAGCAGCTGCAAGTGGAGGAGTGGGGAATCCGACCCGGTTCTCCCAGATAAGAGAGCTCTGGTTGCCCCAAGGCCATTCCAGCAGGTGCAAGTGGAGGAGTGGGGAATCAAACCCGGTTCTCCCAGATAAGAGAGCTCTGGCTGACCCAAGGGCAGCCCAGCAGCTGCAAGTGGAGGAGGGGGGAATCCAACCCTGTTCTCCCAGATAAGAGAGCTCTGGCTGACCCAAGGGCATCCCAGCAGCTGCAAGTGGAGGAGGGGGGAATCCAACCCTGTTCTCCCAGATAAGAGAGCTCTGGCTGCCCCAAGGCCATTCCAGCAGCTGCAAGTGGAGGAGTGGGGAATCCAACCCGGTTCTCCCAGATAAGAGAGCTCTGGCTGCCCCAAGGCCATTCCAGCAGGTGCAAGTGGAGGAGGGGGGAATCAAACCCGGTTCTCCCAGATAAGAGAGCTCTGGCTGACCCAAGGGCATCCCAGCAGCTGCAAGTGGAGGAGTGGGGAATCAAACCTGGTTCTCCCAGATAAGAGAGCTCTGGCTGACCCAAGGCCATTCCAGCAGCTGCAAGTGGAGGAGTGGGGAATCCAACCCTGTTCTCCCAGAGAAGAGAGCTCTGGCTGACCCAAGGCCCTTCCAGCAGGTGCAAGTGGAGGAGTGGGGAATCAAACCCGGTTCTCCCAGATAAGAGAGCTCTGGCTGACCCAAGGCCCTTCCAGCAGCTGCAAGTGGAGGAGCGGAGAATCAAACCCGGTTCTCCCAGATAAGAGAGCTCTGGCTGACCCAAGGCCATCTCAGCAGGTGCAAGTGGAGGAGCGGAGAATCCAACCCGGTTCTCCCAGATAAGAGAGCTCTGGCTGCCCCAAGGCCATTCCAGCAGGTGCAAGTGGAGGAGGGGGGAATCAAACCCGGTTCTCCCAGATAAGAGAGCTCTGGCTGACCCAAGGCCATTCCAGCAGCTGCAAGTGGAGAAGTGGGGAATCAAACCTGGTTCTCCCAGATAAGAGAGCTATGGCTGACCCAAGGCCATTCCAGCAGGTGCAAGTGGAGGAGTGGGGAATCAAAACGGTTCTCCCAGATAAGAGCTCGCACACTTCCCCACCACACCACACTGGTTCTCATTTAAAAAAAAATTAAAATAGGGGAGTGTTGTGATTTCCTGGGTGAAGCAGGTGCCTGCCGCCCTTTGCCCGTCCTGAACACACTTGCCTGATTGCCAGGCTGACAGTCATGTCCCCAGCCCCCCCTCCCCCCACCCCTGCTTCGTTGGCTGGTTGGGAGTGAGGCAGAAACGGGCTACTGAGGGCTCAGAGCTCCAAGGGAGGCAGGCATGCAGGGGGAACTCTCCAAAGGGCTCATTAGCCAGCCACAACTGGGGAGGGCGGGGGGGGGGGGGAGCTGAGCGCAGATCCATGACATGCCCGGGGCCGGAGGAGGGGGGTGGTCGCTGGCTGCCGGCTGCAGTGCTGTGGCCGAGGCCTGCCTGGCCAGTCCAGCAGAGCAAGGCGGGCTGGCTGAAGACCGGAGGTACTTCCTGGTGCGCCCCCTCCCCGATTGTGTGGAGGGCTGGTGCCTGGTGTGCCGAGAGAAGGGCCGGGCCTGCGCAGGGATTCCCTGGCCTCCTCGTGCCCCCCCCCCCCCCCCCCGCCCAGGACGCTCCTGGATTCCTCACCGGGATTTGGCTCCTGTTCTCAGCTCTCTTGGAGGATTCATTCATTTTTATTTTATTTATTTATGAGGTGGGTTTATAGTCCGCCCTTTCCCGTAAAGGGCTCCGGGCGGATTACAAGCAGGATAAAACAGTTAAAAACCCGAACAATAAAACAATCTGGGCAAGCAAAGGAGATGAAGCGGTGTGGAGGGGAAGCGGGTGGGATTTGGCCTCAGAACGTTGCTGGATCGCATCTCCCATTTCTCGCCTCCCCAGACAACACGGCTGCGGTGCGGACCCAGCGGCCGGGCTTCAACCGGCAGGAGCAGGACCTCTTCCTGCTGCCCATTCTGGTGGTGGACAGCGCGCCCCCCGCCCTCAGCAGCACCGGCACCCTCACCATCCGCGTCTGCGGCTGCGACAGCTCCGGAGCCATCCAGTCCTGCAACGCCACGGCCTACGCTCTGGCCGCCTCCCTCAGCCCCGGGGCCCTCATCGCCCTGCTCGTCTGCCTCCTCATCCTGGTGGGTGAGTGCCGCTCCGACCCCACCCCTGCCAGGCGGCCGCTCCTCACGCTCGCCCTCCCGGCTGGAGCGGGACTCCTCCTGGTCCCCAGCAGAAAGGGCTGCTCTCCCCGCCACTGCCAGCCGAGCCTTGGGAAGACCTGTCCTCCTCCTGCCTACTGACTCCTCTGCTTCTGGAGCCCCCCCCCCCCAACTGGGCCCTCAGTGCCACCCGCAACTCTGGGCAGCAGCAGAGCCACCTCCTGTCCTCCTCGCCATGAGGGGAGGGGGAAGGGAAGACCTCTCGGGGTGGGGAGGGGAGGGGGCGGGGGCAGGGGGCAGTGCTCTGGGCTGCTGCGCCAGACAAGCCCCTCCACTGGTCACTCAGGGCTCCCCCTTCCCTCCCTGGGCAGCCGTGGCCTGGGGGAGTCTGTGGGGGAAGCTGGAGCAGCTCCAGGAGAGCCTGAGGCACGGGGGGGGGGGGGCTTTCGGCCTTCGTGTTCTGATGGGGGGGGCTGCTGGACTCAGGGAGCTGCTTAGGGTTGGACCCAGGGAGGCTGCCCCGTGGCAAGCAGGGCCTTCCCTCCCCGGGTCCCTCCTGCTGGCTCAGAGGGAAGCTGTGGGGGGGGATGTTGGGGTCTGCAGAGCTGCCTCCCCTTCACTGCCCCTCTCCCCCCCCCCCCCGCAGTGCTGGTGCTGCTGATCCTGACGCTGAAGCGCCACCAGAAAGGCCACCTGACCTCGGAGGAGGAGGAGGACATGCGCGACAACGTCATCAAGTACAACGACGAGGGGGGCGGCGAGCAGGACACGGAGGCCTACGACATGTCCGCCCTGCGGAGCCTCTACGACTTCAGCGAGGCCAAGGGGGGCGGGGAGGCGCCCCCCAGCAGCAGCAGCCTGCCCTCCGAGCTGCGCTCCTTGCCGCAGTGGGGCCCGGCCCCCGAGCTGGACTTCTCCCACTTCAGGGACTACATCAGCAGGAAGGTGGGGCTGGCCGACGAGGACCCCTCCGTGCCCCCCTACGACTCCTTCCAGACTTACGCCTTCGAGGGGGCCGAGTCCCCCCTCACCTCCTTCAGTTCCATCACCTCCCGCTCCACCGGCGGCTCCGAGCAGGACTTCGCCTTCCTCAGCACCTGGGGGCCCCGCTTCCGGCAGCTGGCCGCCCTGTACGCCGGGCGCCGCACGGGCCACGAGGACGCGCCAGCGGCAGCAGCAGAGTCCTAACCCGGCCGGCCCCTCCCAGCCTCCCTCCCTCCCTCCGTGGGGCGCAGGGCCAGAAGGACTGGGGG